>NC_069500.1:602286583-602661583 GCF_027579735.1 Bombina bombina
GGGTCGTGGACGGCTGCGCCCTAGGCAGCAGTGCGCACTAGGTGGCTGCCTAGCTTGCCTAGTGGGAGAGCGCCAGCCCTGTACATACATATATCTATATACACACATATATATATATACACATATATGTGTGTGTGTGTATAGATATATGTATGTATGTATGTATGTATGTGTATATATATATATATATATATATATATAGACAAAGGAAAGAAAAGTCCGGAGGCGGTGTCCACAGGTAAATAAAAGTCAATATTTTATTTCAAAAGTTTAAAAGCAGTAATATCCAAAAAAGTGCTTGTTAGACAGTGTACCCAGTCTAACGCATTTCAGGCGTGCTGGCCGTACTCATAGACTGATAGGGGACACTGTGCTTACAGAAAATATATACAGGTGCATGTTATTCAATCAACCAATTAAAAACAATGATTGCTAACAAGCGCAAAATTATTTTGTTAACTCTATCATTATTCTATAAAACAATAATGTCAAGAAATAGTTGTCAAACTACTAAATGATTTGAAAAATGACTTATAACCACTTGGATTATTTATATTTCTAATTTATGACACCCTTTTGTTGTCTGACCTTAATTTATTAAATAAATATTACGCCAACATGAATTTAAAGGGATAAATGCAATAATATTCATACAAGAGGTTACTTGAAAAAAGCTTGATATTCTTGTTTAATATATAATAAAACAATTTGCTAGTATTATTACCTATGTATGTATAACGTAATTAATGCTAATAAATAGATAGGCATTCTATTATAATTCTATTTAATTCACCCTTAAAACATAAGACATTAAACTTCTATAAAGTGTAGTTGTCATAAGAATACCCATAATATAGATTATATAAGTACTCATGCAAACACCTTATTAAACAGATGTTATTGCCAAAAATTAACCAAATCAAATCTGGAGTTAAAACCTAGGGGTATTTTGGTTTTTAGACACCAAATCCTCTCGTTTGCTTAAGATTTTATTTAGATCTCCTCCCCTAGATGATAAGGAAACCTTTTCTACAATTGTCCATTTTAGTGCTTTAGTATCCCTCATATGTTTTTCAATAAAATGTTTGGTAATAGGTAACAATTTATCTTCTCGTTTTTTACTACATTCAGTGTCTACTGTAATATTAGAAATATGTTCTCTTATGCGTGATCTTGTTTCTCTTAAAGTTTTACCTATATATTGAAGATTACATTGTGTGCATTCTATGAGGTATACTACTCCCTTGGTTCTACAGTGTACATGAGTATTGATATCATAACTATTGCCTGTAACTGAGGAAGTAAAAGTTTTGCCTGTATTGGCATGTTTGCAAGCTATGCAATCCTTAAAACTGCACTTGTGTAGTCCCTTAACTTCTAACCAAGTTGATTGTTTGGAAATGGTTTTTGGTACAGACGGGGAAATAATGTTCCCTAATGTTTTGCCTCTACGGTAAACAAATTTTATCTGTTTCTGTAAGCTAGTATCAAAGCATTCTTCCGCAGTAAGCATCGGCAGGTGTTTCTTAATGATGTCACATATTTTGTAAAATTGATTCGAATATTGTGTTATAAATTGTATGTTAAAATCTCCATTTTGAGTAGTTTCTATTTTTGACTTGGTAGTTGTCTTATCCTGTAAAAGTACATCTCTATCTATTCTTGAAACGGAAAGTTTGGCATTCTTTATGATGGTGTTATTGTAGCCTCTTTCTTTTAGATCTTGATCTAATTTTCTTACTTCCTCTTCATAGATCTTATTATTAGTGCAGTTCCTCTTGAACCTCAAATATTGACCCTTCGCTATGGCCTTAAATGTGATCGGTGATTACTTTTAGCGTGTAGAAGTGAGTTTTTTAAAATTTTCTTTCTATATATTCTTGTTTCTATCTTTGATTCCAACAGATTACCTACTAAGGTGAGATCTAAATAATTTATTTCTCTGTCATGTACTTCATTAGTGAATTTAATCACCGTATCAGATGTTTTTACATAATGTAAGAAATTTTCCAATTCTATATTGTCTCCCTCCCACACAAAGAGCAAGTCGTCGATATAGCTCTTATAAAAAGAGATGTTATGTTTATAGGGGTTGCCATCTCCATAGATGCGGCACAGCTCCCACCAACCCATAAATAGGTTGGCATAGGAGGGGGCAAACTTGGCCCCCATAGCTGTGCCGCACCTCTGGAGATAGAAACCCCCCTCATAACTAAAATAATTATGAGTTAGTAAAAATTCCATAATTTTAATCACATATTCCTGAAAATTAGGACTAAGGTTGCTCCTGTGTGAGAGGAAGAATCTGATAGCCTGTAGGCCTTTTTCATGAGGTATACAGCTGTACAATGAAACAACATCAAGTGTGATCCACTTGTGTGAATTTGTCCATTTATGTCCTTGCAATACTTGTATAAGTTGCTTTGAATCCCTAAGATAACTCGCTAGTTCTAGAACTAAGGGTTGTAAGATAGAATCAACCCACTCAGATATTGGCTCCAGTAAGGAGCCAACACCTGAGACAATGGGTCGCCCTGTGACATTTTCTAAACTCTTATGTACTTTCGGAAATATGTGAAAAATGGGGGTTTGTGGATGTTTCACCATTAAAAAATCATATGTTTGTCTATCTATAAATCCATGATGCAAACCCTCATCTAAAAGGTGTGACAACTGATGTTTAAATGTGTTTAATGGATTATCTGATAGTCTAATATAAGTATTGGTGTCACTAATCTGCCTCAAAATTTCTTTATCATAATCTGTACGATTCAAGACAACTACACTACCACCCTTATCTGATTTGCGTATAACAATTGTATTATTTTCTTCAAGTTCTTTTAAAGCTGTTTTTTCACCTAATATAAGATTATTTTTCTGCTGACCATTTTCCACAGCTTCTGTGTGTAAGGTTTCTAAATCCCTCACTATCCTGTCTTGGAAAAGTTAAAGTATCCCTCCTCTAGAATTTATGGGATAAAAGGTGGAATCTGTTTTATAACCTTTGTTCATTGTTTTTATTACCGTTTGTGAATTGGGGATTTCTTGACTTTGCAATGTTAATAAATCTTCCTTTGCACATGCATCTTCAAAAGTTATATTACTAGCACTAATAGGTGTTCTTGTGAAGGTGGTACTGGTGTCAATCTCTCCACTACTATTGCAGTAATGTTTGCGTAAGGTCAAAATCCGAACCATCCGGTTAACATCTATAATGGTGTTAAACAAATTAAAAGATTTGCTAGCTACAAAATTTGAACCATAATTCAAAATTCTTTTTTGATCATTGGTGAGTATGGTATCTGAAAGATTGATAACTATGTAATTTTCTGTGTGTTCTAATCTTTCTTGGTTCTCAGAGCATATCTGTTCACTTGTGAATGTGTTTGAGTTTTTATTTTTCCTCTTCCTCCTTGTTGATTTGATGTTCCTGGGGGAGGTTTCAATATTGTGGCGGGTACTAAAAAACCTGCCTCAAATTTACTTCTTGCTCCTTCTTGTGTTTGTTCACTATGTGTACTAGCATTTATAGCATATTTATTATGTGTTTTCTTCTTAACTGTGGTGGTGTCCACGGATACATTTTTAGTTACTTGGTTCACAGTTGATACAGTTTGTAAAATTGCTGTATCTGGTTCATTGTCACCACTGTTGTCATCCAGTATATACATATATATATATATGTATATAAGATGTATGTGTGTGTGTGTATATATATATATATATATATATATATATATATATTTATATATATGTTACGGACCGTCTGGTACCCCAAATGAGTACCTCCGTCAGAACACTTCCCTTGTCCTGGACATCCTTTTATCCAAAGCAATAGCTCCTGGTACCCCCCTTTGACCACAGTCTAAAGTTATGGAGGAGAAAAGATCTGAGGCAACACTCAGTTTTCTGAACACAAAAATGAACACTTTATTTGAAAGCAGCACACAGATTTATACACCCTGGCATTCCAGATTTACAGAGCTTCAGGTTACATAGGGAATTGGTTAAACAGTGAAGCAAACATATGAACAATACATCAAACCTCTAACAATTGTCTATTCACAAGTAAAACAGATTAACATATCAAGTTAATTAACTGGGGAAGAAAGTTTACTCAGACAATCTGATTTTGGGCAGTCTAGTTAACATAATCACACAGGAACACAATCAGTATACCCAGATAGACTCCTGAGACACAATCAGATCTGAAACGTAAATCAAATACATCTTATTACAGAATATAAGAACAGCTCTTATTAGCTATTAAGTCCTTTATGCCCACTTGGTTTATAGAGTCACAACTGCTCCCACAAGGGGTACTCAATCCCTGTACACATCCTGTATTTATGGATACAGGGTGACATGGACATAAGACAGAGTTATGAAAGTACATGGGGTGTCCAGCATATAAAATTCCACATTTCCATGCAGTCTCTGGGTATCCTTAAGTCCATGTACCTCCAGCCCAAAGAATGTTCCATAACAGGCCCTCAGATCTTGGTGACTCACGTCACATATCTCCCCCTTCGGAAGGAGACTAACACAGGAGGAGACCCCAGACGGGTTGACTTCAAAGTTAGTCCGTAGATCCATTCCCCCAAAGCCCGTATCCACACAGTACCCCAAACAAATTATCCCAAACAGAGCATCACTCACCCGGCCAACCACTGCTTCTCTCATAGAACATACCTACTGCTTGGGAGAAGTGCTGACTGTCCCTTCTCCCTGGAGTTCTTTCAGTCGCTGGAGAGAAGACAGGGTGGCTGGGCCTACTCCAAAATGCTGTTGCGGATCTGGGCCATATGCCCAGCATCCCTGGAAAATACAGGTAGAGACTGTAGTCCCATCCACTTGTACTGGGTAGGAATCTGCCATTGCTTGCAGAGAAAGACTGACATATATCGGTCCCAATGCCAGCTCCTCTGCTGGGATTGCTGCATGCTCCTCCGGTCCCTCTGCCAGCGTGAGGCTGTCATTCCTGTTTTCTTGGGTGCTGGTTAGGGGTGGGCAGAGGCCAACAACACTCTGCCCTGTTGCATGCTCTTCTCTTGGGTAATCCGCATCTGACACCTCAGAGGAAAAGTCAATTAGATCCACAATTTCTGGGTCAAGCTGGGGAGATAACAGGGTGACTAGAGTTCCCATGCCAGGGGGTTGGGGGTCTGGGCCGACTTCCCGTATCCCTGCACTCCACGTGTGGAGACCACTGTCTTATCCACACCTCCCGGACCAACATACGTGGATATGAAGTCCACTAGATCCGCTGCCTCTGAAGTAAGTAAAGGACCACTTTCCAGCAGTTCTAGGTAATCCACCTCAAGGTACCATTCCTTATAGATAAGCCATGTCAGGTCAGGCTCTAAGGCAAGTGCTCGCCTCTTGCTTTGAATGTCCCAGAATCGATATCCCTCGGGACTACCAAAGTCAACTTTCTCCTCAAATGCTTCCCATAATAAGCCGGGGCCACCAAAGTCATCACCTTCCGGGGAATAGTGCATTTCTGCCCTCGACTGCCACCTGTCTTCAAACCAAAATAACCCTCTGTACCGATCCTCAAGCTTGACCTCTCTTTGCACCAGACACTTCAGTTCGGCTATCCCCTCACCTGTGGGTTGTCTTCTCAGTAAGCAGAGCCGCAGGTTCACCTGGTCCCCGAAGCGCTGTTCTAGGGAGGGCAGGACTTTGCCTCTGCAGCCATACCAATTCTCCAGTGCATCTTCCCACATCTCTAGCCGAATCAGGGCTCTCTATTCCAGGCACATCTCCTCTGGAACTGGCCCTCCTAAAACAGCAAGGGTGACTTTGACTTGCCGCTCAAAGTCCCATATTAGAACTTCCCATTTAGAGGTATCTGATCCCAGAATCTCAGCTGTCCGAATATTCCGATACCTGGTGATCTGCTTCACCACCTCAGCGTTCGTTACCCGGACTGCTGCTTTGGATGGGTTGGCTCCGTAGATTGACAACCTTCTCCGCACTCTGCTGTGAAATTTTTCCTCTGCATCATCTATAATCGTCTGGCTGTGATCCTTCACTGGCTGCCATTGGCGCATCTTTGTAATGCTGCTTAGGGACTGATAGCTAGACGGCACATCCCTCCAACCCAGCTTGTCCTGTGCAGAAACAGGTTCATCAAGATGGGTCAGCACTTGCTGCATTCGCCATAGGAGCTCCGTTTCCATAGCTGAGGGTGACAGTGCCGCTCCTCCTCTGTCAGCAGGGCAAGAAATCAATCCCAGCACTTGCCAACAGATGTGACGGACTGTCTGGTATCCCGAATGAGTACCTCCGTCAGAACACTTCCCTTGTCCTGGACATCCTTTTATCAGATCTGAAACGTAAATAAAATACATCTTATTACAGAATATAAGAACAGTTCTTATTAGCTATTAAGTCCTTTATGCCCACTTGGTTTATAGAGTCACAATTGCTCCCACAAGGGGCACTCACACCCTGTACCCATCCTGTATTTATGGATACAGGGTGACATGGACATAAGACAGAGTTATGAAAGTACATGGGGTGTCCAGCATATAAAATTCCACATTTCCATGCAGTCTCTGGGTATCCTTAAGCCCATGTACCTCCAGCCCAAAGAATGTTCCATAACAGGCCCTCAGATCTTGGTGACTCATGTCACAATAAATATATATATATATATATATATATATAAAATTTATATATATATATATAAATATATATATATATACATAAATATATACATAGTTCAAAAAGAAAAGGCACTCACAGGAACTTGTATAAAATATAACTTTTAATACCGCCAGTTAAAAGTTAAACAGCATTTTCGTTTTGAGACCATTCCGGTCCCTTTCTCAAATGCACAGCATATCGATAATCCAAAAAGAAAACAATATGCTATATATTATATATATATATATATATATATATATATATATATATATAATTTTTTATATGTTTTTTTTTTTTTATTTGAAATAGCTGTTTTTGTTCTTTGAAACCACAATCCATTAAAATTGGTTGAGCTTGTAGGGAGGGAAATTAGATCTCTTTATGTTATCACTTTCTTTATACAAACATGCTTCTTTGTATTATCTCTGTCTGTATACCAAAAGCCAAGTACATAGAGAGAACAATTGAAAATTAACATTGTATTATTTATCTCTCCTACCTCCCACTGGGAGTGTAATTTCTTCTTCTGTCTTTGATTACACAGCTTTTCTTTAGTCTAGACTCTAGACTAATGTATAGGTAGGGATACCACAGGCAAAATGAGCTATTTAAAATGTCCAGGAATCCCTGCCCAGCCAATTAGCATTATATTGCAGAGAGTAAACAGTAAGTGATAGTGTCTAGATGCATAAGGCTGCTTATGCGGGGGGCTTTTAATGCTCTGGTAACATGCAAGTAATAAAAATAAAAAACATTATAAAATCTGAAGGAAATGGGACTGTTGTCCTCTTCCTTTTGCTAAAGCCCACATTAAAGTGATATAAATAAAGGGGAATTTCATTTATTAACCCCTTAGAGACCAGACCATTTTCTTACCGTTAAAGTGAAAGTAAATCCTAGCGTTTTACGAACGCTAGGATTTACTATTGAAACAAATAAAGGGTGAAAACGTCACCTCTTAGCCAATTTTTTTTTTTTGCCGTGGGCTGCTGTACAAGGTAAAAACGGTGATCGATTGAATCAAATAAAGGAGCTTTCTACATGAAGTATCTTATACTTCATGAATGAAAGTCCCCTTTGTTTCAATAGTAAATCCTAGCGTTTGTAAAACGCTAGAATTTACTTTCACTTTAAGGACCAGGGCTGTTTTTACATTTCTGCAGTGTTTGTGTTTAACTGTAATTTTCCTCTTACTAATTTACTGTACCCACACACATTATATACCGTTTTTCTTGCCATTAAATGGACTTTCTACCATTATTTTCATCATATCATGTACTATAAAAAATATAAATATAAAATATGATGACAAAATTAAAAAACACACTTTTTCTAACTTTGACCCCCAAAATCTGTTACACACCTACAACCACCAAAAAACACCCATGCTAAATAATTTCTAAATTTTGTCCTGAGTTTAGAAATACCCAATGTTTACATGTTCTTTGCTTTCTTTGAAAGTTATAGGGCAATAAGTACAAGTAGCACTTTTTCAAACCATTTTTTTTTTTTTCAAAATTAGCGATAGTTACATTGTAACACTGATATCTGTCAGGAATCCTTGAATATCCCTTGACATGTATATATTTTTTTTAGTAGACAACCCGAAGTATTGATCTAGGCCCATTTTGGTATATTTCATGTCACCATTTCACCGCTAAATGTGATCAAATAAAAAAAAAAACATAACTTTTTGACAAACTTTAGGTTCCTCACTGAAATTATTTACAAGCAGCTTGTGGAATTATGGCACAAATGGTTGTAAATGCTTCTCTGGGATCCCTTTGTTCAGAAGTAGCAGACATATATGGCTTTGGCATTGCTTTTTGGTAATTAGAAGGCCGCTAAATGCCGCTGCGCACACACTTGTATTAGGCCCAGCAGTGAAGGGGTTAATTAGATAGCTTGTAAGGTTAATTTTACCTTTAGTGTAGAAATCAGCCTCCCCTCTGACACATCCCACCCCCTGATCCCTCCCTGACCCCTCTCAAACAGCTCTCTTCCCTCCCCCACCCCCCAAAGGTCACCCCCATCTCAAAGTGAATGTAAACTTTGACAAATGTGTGCCCGTTTTTTTTAAATCCTATTAAAAACAGGGGCACTTTCATTCATCAAAGTTTACATTTCACCTGCTTTTTAAAAATACTTACCTTTTCTTCTTGAAAGCCAGACCAGCGATTCCCCCGCCTGCCGCTCGTCTCTTCATACGTCAGAAATGAAGAATCCAGCTCCCTCCAATCACGGCATGGCCTTGGGCATTGTTTGCTCTGGGGGGGAATCCGTGATTGGAGGAAGCTGGATTCTTCATCTCTGACGTATAAAGAGACGAGCGGCAGACGGGCGAATCGCTGGTCCGGCTTTCAAGAAGAAAAGGTAAGTATTTTAACAAAACCGGTAAAATGTAAACTTTGATGAATGAAAGTGCCCCAGTTTTAATAGGAATTTTAAAAACCGGGCACACATTCGTCAAAGTTTACATTCACTTTAAGTACTGGCAGAAAGTCTACCAGTATAAAAATAAAAGTTGTTTTTTTAAAAAAAAAAAATATATATTCTGCAATGTAGAATATTCCCTTACCCCCCCCCCCCAAAAAAAAACAGCTCTCTAAACCTCCCCCCTCTACCTATTAGCCGCCATGTTAGATACTGGCAGACCTATGTTTTTTGCTCTATAAATAACGTTTTCCGTAGTGTAGCTGTCCCCCCTCATTCCCCTACCCCCTTCCAGATTCCTTTCCCGAGACATATATACACCCTCTCCCTCCTTCTGACTCACTAAATACTTGTAGCGTGGCTGTAGCGGTCCCAAATACTCCTGCCCCCTCCAGCGATGGGCCGCCCACCCGCCTCCCTCCTATCCCTCCCACGCCACCAACGATCGGCACCATCGCTGGCTGATGCAGAGAGGGCCACAGAGTGGCTCTCTCTGCATCGGTTGCTTAACAAAGGGTATTGCACGATGCCTCAATATCAAGGCATCGCTGCAATACCTTGAAAGCAGCTAGGAGTGATCACGATCACTTCCAGCGCTTGAAACCAGAGGATGTGCCAGGCACGTCCTTGGTCGTTACCGACCGTTATTTGTAGGATGTGCCTGGCACGTCCTCGGTCGTTAAGGGGTTAAAGGGATTTCTTTCATGATTCAGATAGAGCATGCAATTTTAAGCAACTCTCTAATTTACTTCTATTATCATTTTGTCTTCATTTTCTTGGTATCCTTATTTGAAAAATAGGGAAGGAAAGCTTACGAGCCGGCCCATCTTTGATTTAGCACCTTAGTATGGCTAAATGCAATCAGCAAGCGCTATCCATGGTGCTGAACCAAAAATGTTCCGGTTTATAAGCTTTACATTCCTGCTTTTTCAAATAAATATACCAAGAGAACGAAGAAATATTAATAATAGGAGTAAACTAGAAAGTTGCTTAAAATTGTATGGTCTATCTGAATCACGAAAGAAAACATTTGGGTTCAGTATCCCTTTGAGTATAAAAAACTTTTATGCTGAAAGCTCCTTTATTTGCCTGCAGTTTATGCCGGGCTGGGCACCTCCGGCCACTCACAGCAAAACGCTATTTTTTCAATGAGGTGGAGTTTCTATCTCTCATCCATTAGCGTGATAGCCATCCGGCATAATGCTGATCTACTCTCCCAAGTTCCAACAGTAGATGAACAGATTAAAGGACCAGTAAACATAGTAGAATTGCAGAATCAACAAATGCATAATAAAAATACAATAAATACATTGAATTTCAAAAGAGTAGTAGATTTTTTCTGACAAATTTCAAAGTTACTCTGAGCTAGTCCGACCGGAGTGATTGACAGTAGGGGGAGGCATTGCACAAGCAGCTGCTCGTGCAATGAAAAATGCGGGCAGCGCAATGCTGCTCACTACCTGCAATCATGGATGGACACATTCCCTAATTTGGATCCTGCCCGTTTGCAAGATGATAAATGGAGCCCATACTGTGAACTCTTGCATATGTTCAGTAGTAGTTGGCGCCTCAGAAAGCGTACATATAAAAAGACTAAGCACATTTTGATAATGGAAGTAAATTGGAAAGTTGTTTAAAATCGCATGCTCTATCTGAATCATAAAAGTTTAATTTTTTACTTTAGTGTCCCTTTCATTAAAAAGTACACCCTCCCAATTATACAGACACTTTCAACCCACCCTAGATTCTCTCCTATCCTTAAAGTAATGGTAAACAGTAGTGTTTTTTAAATACTAGACTGCATGTAAAGAGCAAAATAAAGGTACCCTCATTCATAACTTTTATTAAACATGCGCTAAAATGTACCTTTATTTTATGACTCTTTCTACTAAGATAAACCCCTCCAGACCCTCTGCAAAGCTAACTTTTTTTTCATGAGGTGATGTTTTACCTCTTCCCCAATAGCTGTGCTATCCATGCAGTACTGAACGGTTCATTTTTGCAGTCTCCTCTCTGCACTAATTCTCTGTACTTTCCCCTTCTTTTCCAATTAGCATAGATGAGCTCAAAGGAGGCACAGAGGAGGTCAGTCAGCTCAGGTCCTTCCCTCGTGGTGTAGCACAGGAAACAGATCAAGCTGTGCTACACCAGAGGGATGAGAAAAGTGAAGTTTTTTTATTATTTCAACAGCGGCCTGATATGCTGCCTGCGCTTAGGGGGAACATTGGTGGGCAGACCTACTCCCCCTCTCTCTCCCATATCCCGAGGGTCAGCTAACCTCCCTGCCACTACCTCTCTCCCATATCTCTGGTGTCAGCTGAACACCCTCCCATTGTCTCCCCCAATATCCCCAGGGTCAGTTGACCTCCATTCCTCTCTCCCATATCCCCAGGGTAGGCTCATACCCCCGGAGGTCAGACTTCCCAATTTCTCCCATGAGATTAGCTTCCCCCCCCCCTCACCCCCATATTCCCAAGGGCAGTTTCCCTATCTCTCGTCCATATCCCAGCTACACAACTTCTATATGCTCCAACCTCCCCTTCTATCTCCGGTGGGTTATCCAGGAATGCGGGTAGCAAGGACTTGGCTACTGCCGGTGGGAAGGGTGCAGGAGCTGCAAATGCCTCCGCCATTCCTGTTTATCCCCCACTATAATAACATGTTTCTGATGGGCCGGCACAACTAAAACTTCCAGTGAAGCTCTGATCGTTTACTGGGTGGCTCAGTGACCAAGACATCCAGCTTGATATACTGCCTGCAGTACACTGAAAGAGAAGGTGCACAGTCACACCACCATGCACCTTAGGGGGAACACTGCACAAAACAGGTATTAATCTATTGTTCTATTCTTATGGAAACAATAGCCATTTCCTACTTCTATGCACATGCAACACTATAGCACTCTTATACTTTGCTGCAAACACTGCTGCCACAGTATGCTAAAGACGTGCTCCTTATCTCCTATGAGCCTACCTAGGTTTATGCTTCAACAAAGGATACTAAGAACAATGCAATACTGATAAGAGAAGAAAATTGGAAATGTTACAAATTTGTGGGCTTTGCTAGCCATGGCATTTAGAAAACATATACTTTTGGTAACTATGTACTAACTTGGGGACACTGGGCTTTCATATGAATCACCATTTTCTCTACATACCATTACCTGCCCAAAGATTAGCTGGCAACCAAGAACAAGAGGACATGTTCTTAAAAAAACAAACAAAAAAACAAACACTGATCTTTCCAAGTATTTACCTTTTGTGGAATTGTATGTTCCTTAAAGGGACACTAAAGTCAAAACTCGCATGATTCCGATAGTGTATGACATTTTAAAAATCCCAATTTACATGAATTATCAAACTGTGCAAGTCTTTTTATATGCACACTTTTGGAGGCACCAGCTCATACTGGGCATGTGTAAGAGTTCATAGTGTTTACATATTTGAGTCTGTGATTCACTAATGGCTGTGACATGATTTGAGGGCAGGGAAATGAAAGACATTTTTAAAATTTGAAATAAATATACTTCTCATTTAAAATTTAGAATGTTACTGTACAGTATTTGTTTTATCATGTTTGTGTTGATTATGTAATTGTACAGTATTCTATTTGTCCTTTAAGGTGTGTACTTTTAGGGTTAATAGTATCTGTAGGATAGTTTACCTCAACAACTAAAGAATAGTATTTTTTTTTTATTCAGTGATGAAAAAGGAATGTTGTGCATGCCTATGAGATATTGGCTACTGTGGTACCTATCTGTATACTCAGGAGACAAGTGGCATTTAACTCCTGTTACAACCCATTATAGAACTTTGTTGGTAAAGCTCTGAATCTTTAAACTGGGCGCTGCCATCTTGTAGCTTGCGTAATTATTGCATCCTCTGATAAAGGTAGTGTGCTTTCACAGATTAGTGATGCTACTGCCTTTTGACAATTGTACCTTGCACTTTGGGTTAGCTTACACAACAGAAAACAGAAGATTTACATATTTTGTAGGGGTTTTTTTTTTTTACACAGTTTAAAAGTTACATAACAAATAGAAAAAGGCCTCAGGGATGATAAACAGCAATGTACTCACTGCAAACATCCCCAGCTCCTGCTCTGTATTATGCACTCTAAGCTGTAAAGAACAATACGTTTTGTCAAGAAGACATCAGTATCAGTGATCTGTGAATGACCACCCCTTCTCACAGTGGCCTTGATGATCAAAATATCATCAAAGTGGCAATATATTCAAAAGGGATCCATTGCAGGATTGAGATTGCCGGTGAAATATTCCAAAGGGTTGAAATCAGTGTTTGAGGGCAGTCTCACCAAGAAGCGTTTTACTATGCATCTTAGAGTGTGGCGATACTGGCAATATTTTCAAAGCAGCATCGCCACCTGCATTGAAAATGTAATGTAAATGATCCCTTTTATATGTTACACATGTGCATTGCTTAATTTGTGCTGCATACATGAATTAAAAGAATAAAGAATGTATTAATGAAAAGCTTTAATGCATTAGTTTATTCCTTATTCTTTTAATGCAAAAAGAACAACCCAATAAAACCGCTACATAGCCCTACACTGTTAACCCTCAAAGCACTATAACCCCCACTGCAACTTAATCACACTACACTATTAACCCCTAAGGTCCCATAACCCCAACCAACACCTAATCCCACTACACTATTAACCTTTACAGTGCAATAACCCCAAGTCAACCTAACCACACTACTCTATTAACCCCTAAAATGCCATAACCCCCACCGCAATCTAAACCCACTACACCATTAACCACTAAAGCGACATACGCCACAACAGTAAACAAAACCAACATATCACAAAAATCCCAAATCCTCAACAATAAACCACAACAAAGTTAACAAATATTAAAACAAAACCCCACAAGAAACCACACCGAAGTTAAAGTGATGGCAAATTCTAGTGTTTCAAAAACGCTAGGATTTACCATCACTAAAAATAAAGGTGACCTTCACGCATCAGTTTAGAAAAAAGATCAATATGTACTTTAATTTAACTGCAGCTTCAGCACTAACCTAAACGCCTACGGCCACCCACGGCACACCTCAGTTTTTTGAATAAGGTAGATTCCACCTCTTTGCCAGTAGCTGAGCTTGCCATTTGACATTATGCCATAGATTAACACAGCTATTAGCTAATAGGTGGAAATGTCACCTCATTGAGCTGTGCCGTGGGTGGCCAAAGGCGATTCGGAAAGTTCTGAAGCCATGGCAAAATAAAGGTACCTATTCATGAGTTGTTTTTTAAACTGATGAATGAAATTCCCCTTTATTTTTAGTGATGGTAAATCCTAGCATTTCTGTGATATGTTGGTTATGATTACTGTTGTGTCTTTTGTCACTTTAGGTGTTAATAGTGTAGTGGGGTTAGGTTGCGGTGGGCATTATGTCGCCACACTGAGATATATAGTAAAATGCCTCTCAGCAGGACTGCCTTTTGGAGTATTTCACTGGCTATCTCAATCTTGCCGTGGCTTATGTGCCAACCTAAACGCCTCAGGCCACCCACAGCACAATGTTCAGTAAAGGACTGAAAAAGAATACACTTATTGCACTCACAAAGGTAAATGACACATTAATATCTTGTTACCATGATGTGTTAAAACTTAACTTTTATTAAAATTGTGACATTAAAAACAAGAAAAAAATGTTAAGAACACAATAGGTTAAATAGTATTACATCGTATGGCATAAAAGGACATATAAATGTATGTGTTACAGCAGGCAGTTCAAATCATTGTGTATTAATATATTAACATATTCTTTATTATGCGTCATAGAAAACATCTGCTGTCCCTATTAAAATGTGAAATACATTTTCGACGTGAGATCCGGAGATGAGATCTTATGCAACAGGCTACAATATTCGTTGTCACATCACGAAACAAACCGTAATAAGCATTTGACTAATTGCATTTACTTCTCCACTTAGCCTACAGACAGGCGGTATACAAGAGGTTAACACACAGCACTACAGTACAGCCGCAAACTGGATCAGCGAACAACATTAGGGGAGTGTCAGCTCTACCCAGCGCCTGACCCGGAAGCTTATGTCTATTAGCTTGCTCTTTTCATAGTCTCCGCCCCGCAGCCGTGGAGATGGCGGAGTGGAAGGAGGAGGTGGAAGTGCTGGTGCAGCGGGTGGTGAAGGATATTACTGGCGCTTTCCGCAGGAACCCCAACATGTGAGTCACGCCAAGAGGGCAGCGTGGCGTCACGCACCGGCATGTGACGTCATCGCTGTGCAATGCATGCATGCTTTAAACTTGAGAAACTTTCAGCTGAGCTGTAGACATTAGACATCACATTTTTTTCTATTTTATAGTTTTGTTTTTTTTTAAACATTTTGAATTTGTTTTTTTGAATATATATGTGTGTGTGTGTGTGTGTATATATATATATATATATATATATATATATATATACACACACACACACTTTTGTATATTTTGTATATTATTTGAGTTATTATATTATCAGTACAGATGATGGGAAATATATCAAACCTATTCCCAACTAATATTAGAATTAAAAAAATCGTTTTGTGTCTGTACGTTCATAGTTTTTTTTTATTTTATGTTTTCATTACTTTGTGGCTAAGTGGATCTGGAGGTGACGGTTTTATAGTGGCAACTGTCATCAGTGAGTGTTGATCAATATCATTATATATCAGGGGATTGTCTGTAAAGGACTTTGTAGTGATGTAATGGGTAATCCAATTGGGGTGAATAATACCAAATAGTTTAATTTCTCTTTTAGAAATAACCTAATATTGAAGCTGCTGATTAAGAACCACTATTTTAACTAATCTTATTTACAAAATTACCATTTGCTCTATACTTATGTAGAAGAAAAACTGACAAATCTGTATGCAACTTAGGAGCTGGGGAAGTAATTTATTTAGATGTGAGAGGCTCTAACAGTAACTATCCAGGAATAACATTTTATGAGCTATGTCACACTAGTTCCCAGAAGTCCTGTTATGAGTTTTGCTTTCACATTGCTAAATAGCAGCCAGACATCAGATCACCATTGGGATGTTAGAATTTGTCACCACCTTATGTTATTTAATGGTACGTTACCTAAGTACATGACTATGCTGAAAAGCCTGTGATGCTGTATATTATTTAGTTTATTGTATTTTTTTTTTTTTTGTAATCTGGTAGCATCACTGTATTGTGTATACTGTACTTAATAGCAATGTTATAGTTTGACATACCATTCAAATTGTTATTCATGTTAATATTTAATACAATTTTAAATTGTACATAATGGCATTTATTGTGTTTTAGTTAATTGCATCAATTTCTGATTTTTTTTTTCAGCAGAGCTTACTGTCAGAATGCACACCATTTAAATTAATTGTATGATTCTCTACTGAACAAACATACTTAAATTATTATTGCTTGAACAGAACAAATAGGCTCCATTTATCCAGCTGTGGATGCATCTTGGGAGCCCATGTGGTACAGACTTGTTCATGCGAGCCCACAAGCCCAAAACCGTGTGCAATATACAGTAGTATGCTGATAGCGGGTGCCTCCTCCAACCGGCTAACGCGGACGGACAGATTTTCTAGCTGGGAATCTTGTCCACCCTCTATTTTTTAAGTGGGGGTCTACTGCAAGCAACTGGATTAAACACATAGTTTAAAGTCATCTTTGTATTGGCAATACACGGTTGTTCCCAAGTGGAACTGAGCTGGTGACTGGTGGTTACACTGGGTTGATTGGCTTAGTGGCTGTGTTCAGCTGTGAACCAGTAGAGCTGACTTTAAAGTGAAAGTCAATCCTAGTGTTCGTGAAACGCTAGGATTGACCATTGAAACAAATAAAGGGGGCTTTCATTCATGAACTATAACATACTTCATGCAGAAAGCTCCTTTATTTGTTTCAAGCGTTTGCCGGACAGAGCTGCTCATGTAGCGCATGGCAGAACGCTGTTTTGCTAAGAGGTCATGTTTCCGCCTCTTAGCAAATAGCGTGCTGGAAATCCGGTGCCACACGGGGGTCAAGCCGGATTTCCCGCACATCTTTTGGCTAAGAGGTGAAAATGTCACCTCTCAGGCAAATTGCGTTCTGCCGTGGGCCGCCTGGGCAGCTCAGTGCGGCGAACTCTGCAAACAAATAAAGTAGCTTTCAGCATGACTGAAAGTCCCCTTTTATTTGTTCCAATGGTCAATCCTAGCATTTCACAAACGCTAGGATTTACTTTCACTTGATAGGGATGTTAAACCTACATTTTTTTTTCTTTCATGATTCAGATTTAAGGTTCAGCACCCTGGATAGCGATTGCTTATTGATGGCTACATTTAGCAAACCAATAAGCAAGCATAACCCAGGTTCTGACCCAAAAATGGGCCGGCTCTTAAGCTTTAAATTCCTGCTTTTCAAATAAAGATAGCAAGAGAACGAATAATAAGAGTAAATTAGAAAGTTGCTTAAAATTGTATGATCTATCTGAATCATTAAAGAAAAAAATGTGGGTTTAGTAATTAGTATCCCTTTAACTATTCTAATAGTGCAACATTAAAAATGTTCTAGCTCAGAGCATTTTGTTGTTGCGCCTTTGTACTTTTATGTGTATAACACTTGTTTCTTACAGCACTTTAGCACATTACCATGAGCTACGGTTATGCAATCTTCTTTTTTCCTTTGTTTACTCATGTCACTGTTTTCCTAGATGAAATGTTCTTGATGTTTGCAGCTCAGTTTACAAAGCCCATACAGCATAAAAATAAACATGAAATGATCTAATGTTGTCAGCAAGCATCGGTAACTATACTACTGGTGCCTGTTTTGGCTCTGAGTATTTTTATTCTTTTTCTTGCATCTCATTGTATTTTTTTCTGTTCAAAGGCATTCTAATCCATAGGAATATACCACTGTTTTTTTTTAAACCTGTCCTCAGGCCTCCCTAACAGGCCAGATTTTCTGGATTACCTTGGGTGAGAGCAGGTAACCATGGTTACTAATCAGCTCATTATATCACCTGTGCTCCAGTTCAGATATCCTCAAAATCTGGCCTGTTAGGGAGGTCTGAGGAGAGGTTTGAAAACCAGTGCAATATACCCACAATCAAATGTAAATCTTATCTAGCTGGTCATTTTGTAACGATTCGTATAGCTGTGGAGTTATTTATTAAAGGGATATGATATGCTCCATCGTGATTTAGATCATACAATTTTAAGCAACTTTCTAATTTACTCCTATTATCAATTTGTCTTTGTTCTCTTGGTATCTTTATTCAAAAAAGCAGGAATGTACGCTTAGGAACCGGCCCATTTTTGGTTCAGCACCTTGAGTAGCGCTTGCTAAATGTAGCCACCAATCAGCAAGCACTACTCAGGGTGTTGAACCAAAAATGGGCGATTCCTAAGCATACATTCCTGCTTTTTTGAATAAAGATACCAAGAGAAAAAAGACAAATTGATAATAGGAGTAAATAAGAAAGTTGCTTTAAATTGCATGCTCTGTCTGAATCATGAAAGGAAAAAAAAAATTTGTTTAAAGGACCAGTAAAGTAAAAATTAAGTTTTCATTCTTCAGATAGAGAATGCAATTTTAAACAACTTTCCAATTTACCTTGATTACCTAATTTGCTTTGTTCTCTTATTTTCTTTTGTAGAAAAGCAAACCTACACAGGATTTGGCGCTGCAATGCACTACTGTTAGCTAGCTGCTGATTTTGGCTGCACATACATGTCTCTTGTTATTGGCTCACCCGGTGTGTTCAGCTAGCTCCAGTAGTGCATTGCAGCTCCTTCAACAAAGGATACCATGAGAATGAAGCAAATTGGATAATAGAAGTAAACTGTAGAGTTGTTTTTTTAAACTTGTCTGCTCTAGAAAAAAATTGGGTTTCATGCCCGTTTAAAAGTTTCCAACGACTTGGGGATCCGCTATTTCATATGACAAAATAAAGGTAAAGGAGCTATAATTATGTACTGTAAAATTGCAATATACTTTAGATATTTATTTTGTCCCCTTTCTTTGTAATTTTACTCTGAAAACTGAAATTTTGAGAACTATAAGTGCACACTGTGGAATTCATAATCCTAACACCCTAACAAATTTTGCCCTGGCCTCAGCATAGGTGATGCACAACATACTGCTAAATAACTGATATTCTACTAACAAATCCAGCTCCTCACAAATATGGCAAGGGGAGTCTGGCTATTGAAAAAGAAATGCAGCAGACAAGTTAAAAATACATTATAAAAAGATTCATACTCCGCAGTAGATTTTTTTTTTCTGACAAATTTATTTTTTCTCCCATTTGTTGGCCGCCTGTATCATGTGACAGATATAAGCCAATCACAGACTAGTATACGTATACCCTGTGAGCTTGTGCACATGCTCAGTAGGCTCTTGTTCTCCAGAAAGTGTGTGTATAAAAAGACTGCAATATTTGATAATGGAAGTAAATTGGAAAATGGCTTAAAACTGTAAGCTCTTTCTGAATCATAAAAGTTTATTTTGACTTGAGTGTCCCTTTAAGCTGAAAATATTGAGAAGGTAAAGTCAAGATTCTAAGAACTATAAAATGACTGATCTTATATTGTGATATTCCAGTAGCCAAATTATCATGGGCATCTAGTCTTGCTAGACTGTTTTGGTGTGACCTTTATTGGTAGTTGTGTGACATAATTTTCACTCAACTTTCATATCAATTTACAAACCTCACACCCTATTCCATTTTTAGGCATTTTTTATAAGAAACTTTTAGCAGTGTATCAAAAAGTAAACTTATTTCCCCCCCCCCCCTGTAAAATTTCAATAATGAATTATATGTATTAAACATTAGATAAACTTTATACAATATTTAACGCATTTTTAAATATTTGATCATGGTAGTTTCCCCAAACCATATGGTACGTTTTGTTGCCCAAAGACAGTCGATTTCCTTGCAATCTGACTTGCTGGCGTAGTACCTCTCTGGCATGCTGTCATCCGGGGGATTATGCTCCTCTCTTGGTTAGTGATGGTCACGTGACCAGTGTTCTCCAATAGTCGTTCTGCTATGAGCTGAGTCAACCACGGTATTTGTAAAATTATTTCTTAGAAAGTCCAGCATCCAGATAGGAAATACAAAGCGCTTTGTGTCCAAACAAAGAAGTCTCAGGCAGTGATTCAAGAGATAATACGTATCCACACGTTTCAGCCGTTCAAGGCCATTATCAAGATCTTAAGACTTTGTGTTCATCTCTATAAGAGTTTTTTTGCCAATCAATTAGTGCTTAATATATTTTTGACATTTTGTTTAGCTTCGTTAGCCACCGGTGGTTATTTTTTCCATATGTATTTTTTTGTATCAACTGTATTATTAAACTTAGGACTCCAGATAGGCACCTACACTACTCATCTATCTTTATACGCAAATGATATGGTCCTGTTCACACAGAATCCAGAAATAAACCTACCAAAAGCTATTACCTTAACAGATTGGGGAAATATTGGGATATCTAATCAACAATAAACAAAAAAAGTCTGAAATACTGTGGTTTACTGACAGTCCACAAATCTCAAACCGAGCTGAGCTTATCAGTTTAAAGTGATTGCTGATAAACGGAAATTGACCTGTTCAGTGGACAGTGGGGGACTTGGATTGAACTGTATAATTGTACAGCTCTGGGGAAAATCATAATGGATTGGTTCACATACAAAGACCATTTTGTCATATTCAAATCTCGTAAGAGAACTGATTAAACCTTGGTCTTTATTGATACTTCCCTATATGTTACCCCATAAAACTTAAATGTCTCCTTTGAGTCAAATTGTCTCTTGAGGGAATCTCTTGACGTCTAATTTGTAAATGGTTAGGTATAAAGAACTCATACCAAAGTCTTGCTATTACAAGGGAATATGGATTTAAAGGGAGAGGGAAGCACACATAAACATATTTAATACTAACTATATCACTTCTAAAGTCTTTCAAAAATGAAACTCATCTGATTTTATGCCCCAAGTACCAACATAACAATCCTGACCTATAACATCTGTTTAGACAATTTCAATACCTGATGAAAGTTTGGGGTATGTTAGATCAGTGGTTACAGAAAATTCTTTAAATGGCAATCAGACCGGGGTGGATGAGTTAATCCTTTTCAACTTTTTCAGGACCAGGAATTTTAGAGAAAAACTTGCCCAAAGTACCGGACTTTTTTTTTAGCTTTTTTGCAATCACTCAGTTTAAACAGAAACAGAGCTCCTTTATTTATTTTTTTGTAGACAACCCAAGGTATTGATCTAGGCCCATTTTGGTATATTTAATTTCACCATTTCTTCATTTGCTTTTTGGTAATTAGAAGGCACCACACTTCTTACATTCCATGCAGTGAAGCAGTTAAAAAAGTAGCTTGTAAGGTTAATTTTATCTGTAGGGTAGAGATTACCTTCCCACTACTTCCCAAACGGCTCTCTTGCCTCCCCACTGGTCACCACCATCTTAGGTACTGGCAGACAGTCTGCCAGTATGCAGGTTTTGTTCATTTAAAAAACAAAAACCCTTACCATCACTCTAAAAGTCGCCATCTTGGGATAGTAAGGTATAGTCATTTTTTATTATTTTTGTATTAATAAAAATGTTTTCTGTAGGAGGCGGAGCGAGCGGTCTGTCAAGATGGCCGCCAAACACTAAGGCTCTAAAGACAAGCCAGGAGCTACCAGAATTATTTTAAGCTATTCAGCTCCTTTCTTAATTACTGAGATACACCCAGCTGTGTGATCTAAGCAGGATCATGTAGATGCCTTTCAAAAGACTTTCTGAACCATATCGGCAAAGATCCGAGACACGGAGGCCTCATATCAGTGACGCAGCGAGCCGACGACGACCGCGTATGCAGAGGTTCAAGCTCCTACCCGATCACCACCGGGTAGCTGTGGCTCATCACTTACCACACATGAAGCATTGCCGCGGGCTATAGCGGCATTGAGAGAAGGCTCCTTGAATACGATTGTGGCAGCTGTGACTCCGGTGCGACGGACCCCCCCGCTCTGGAGCATAGGAAGAATCTGAGTTACGCCCGCTCCTGTCACCGGTAAGCGCACAGTTTAATGGGCAGCAGATATCCGATGGGAGCAAACTAAGTACCATAATGAGCAGTAAGAAAGAAGTACTATAACATGTTAACCGGGGACTGTGAATTAAGGCGGGCCTAGATGACACATATCTGAATTTAATTTGGAAAACAGCGGGGGCCCTCTGCATAAAAGAACAGCATTTAGCTATTTGGAAAGATTGCACCACATCTGCAGGACACAAAAAGCAGTCACTGATCAACACAGCCTTAGTGATAACAACCCTGCAATGACACTGTCAACAAGCCCATAATGACATTTTGCAAAAGAGGGAATGCTTTATTACTCCTTATAATAGAAGCTCATGGGATCTGCAAATGGTGCAGGGCCTTGTACACGATATCATCAGTTGCTTGAAGTTTGGCAAGAGGTGTTCCATATTACTGCTTAAGAACTCTATTACTGAAATAACGATCTTTAAAAAGGTACCACTCCCTTACTGCAAGTGTTTTGCTGAATATGCGTGAAAGAAACGCCTGTGGATCAGACAAGGCCCAAACTGCTCTCTAAACTTCTCTCTAAGCCCTGAGCTTAATATTAACCACGCGGCCTATACACAACTACTGCAAATCTGTTTCCTGAACCCTTGGAGACTCTCTTGGACACTTTTATTAAACACTTAGATCAGAAAGTGAGGGTTTAGCACAATCTGAACCTAAAACAAAACTATAACAAATAAAGACTTGTGGAAAGTGCATAGTTTTACCGAACTTATAGGCCTTGCCTCAGTCCCCTCCCATTTCCCGCTGTCTTTGATGTCAGTGGGTCATATCCACTTTCCCTTTCCCGAGATCGCTCTGCAAGAGTAAAACCCCTGGGGAGTGAGGCCTCTTTATCCATTGCAAGTTTTTCCTCTCTTTTTTTATATAACCACCAAGCCAATATCTATACTTGAGAAAATGTCGCAAAGGAGGCAAGTAAAGTGAGACAAACCGCAGAAAACTCCTCAAAGACCACAGGAGGCCGTTAGTACCTTTTTTTTTAAACAAGTGGATAAAACCAAACACAAGAGCGATACAGCTCCCCTGCACTCAACTGCCCCTGATGAAAGAGAGGGCTGCTCTGACAGCTCCAGAAGCTCGTCACCTGAAACACCTGAAACAGCTATTGATCCACCCATTACCTATAAGGCCATCAAAGCTTTGATAGATCAGGTTAAAGTTTGCATAAAAGAAGAATGTGCAGACTTGAAAAAAGACATTTTGGACTTGGGCCGCAGAGTTGACTCACTTGAGGAGCATGAATATGTCTTCTCTCAGAAGATAGCGGAATTGACTTCCAAAGTCTCACATCACCACCAAAGTTTCGCAGACATGGAAGACAAGCTAGACAACCTCGAAAATCGTACTAGGCGCAATAATTTGCGCTTTCGAGGCATTCCTTAAACAGTACAAAATAATGAGATACGCAAATTTCTACAAGGTCTTTTTTCTGAAATGGCCGAGAAAGGAAATATGGAGCTGACGAATGTTACTCTAGAAAGAGCGCACAGAGCTCTGCGCCCTAAACCTGATGAGGACTCTCCACCCAGAGACATTATTGTTAAATTCCAAAATTATCAACATCGTGAAGATATTTACAATATGTCCCGAAAACAGCAAACAGTGTCATACCAAGGACACCGTATACAGATCTACCAAGATTTATCCATAAGGACACTGCAAAAAAGGAGAGACTTTTCAGTTTTGACACTCCATCTTAGGCAGCTAAGGATCCCTTACAGATGGGGATTTCCTACTTCAGTAATCTCCATGAAAAATGGGAAGAAGTTTGAATGCCGATGCCTATCTGACATTGAAAAATTCTGCCATATGCTGGCAATCCCAGTCCCAACTGGAGATTTGGAACTACCTCCGCAAAACCCATTGATAGGAAGATCGGCCCTTAAGCTGCAGAGAACACCTGGAGTAACAAAACCATCAAGCCAACTTAAAAGAAAGCAGATCAGCCCCGTGGAATCTGACTTAATACAACCGGACTGACCACACAAGGATCTCATACTTAATACCCTACTATGGGCCTTGCCCATTACATCTGGCCAAATTTGATCTTACCTGCCAGAGACTGGCCTCCACTTGATATTAACATTGGGTGGTTGGAACTTTACACACTGCAGCAGCTGCAGAGCAACGTGGCAAGTATATCTCTTGTTGGTGCCCTGCTGAACTGTTTACAAGATAGCTGTGTGTATGTATTAACTGTTTAAGGTTGATGTTCTTTTTTTTATTTTCTCTGTTTTAGGCTCATGCCAGTTGTAGATTCTCTTTTCTAACACACTTTAACAATTTATATAGAAACGAAAGGCTCCCCTTTTGGCCGCCTGCTTGATCTCGGTGGTCAAGGAGCTAGTTACCTAAAGTTCTTGTTTATTTTACATTATTTCTCTTAGGCCGATATGGGCTAGTAAGCTAGTATTATAGCTAGTTGTTGGTGCCATATGTCTATTATCTCACACCCCTGGGCACCCTACGGTGAACCGGCTCTACTCTATCCGATCTCACTATCACACAGCCCAGTTGTGGCTGAAGGCGGAAGGAGGGCACTGTTGGTGCGCAGGGGTTTGAATGATCTCATACACCTTTAAGACCTAGACAGGGAACCTGATAGATTGAACTGCCGGTGTTACACATTAAAAACCAGTATGAGAATATACACTCCCGAAACGTTCAATCATGACATAGGAAACTGCCTCCTAATTAGAAAGGTCTTTAATAATTGTATGCTCTGTACCTAAGTTATAACTAACCTTTAATTGTTATTGTTATTTCTATGTTGAGCTGAACACAAGATGTGCATCGTAAGTAGCCACCAGGCTTGTTAACCTGCCTCACCTGTTGAAAGTTTTTCAAGTTTATATTTTTTATTAAATACAATCATTTCTATACTATTGTTTGTGAAACTAATAGACACTGTAAAGCACTGAGCTCTGTCCGCAATTTACAGTCTATTTATACATTCCTGCCCCCTCCAAGCTCCCTCCTTCTTCCCTCCTTCTTCCCTCCTTTCTCCTATCCTTCTCTCACCTTTTACACGTAAACGCTCAGGAGAAAAAAACCCTATATCCACCCACCTTGCCTATAGTTCCCTTACAGTAAAAATGAACACTGTGACAATAGCAAGCCAAAACGTAAAAGGATTTCTATCCGCTGAAAAACGCTCTATAGCATACTTCGACCTTTATAAGAAGGGCATTGACGTAGCCATGTTACATGAAACACACTTTAAGAGACGAAATGAACCCCACCTAGCTATGCGCTACTTTGACAAGCATTTTTTTAGTTCAGGGTTAAGTAGGAAAAATGGAGTATGCATATCAATTAAGCGTAATGTCCCCTTCGAATTAATACAAAAACACTCAGACAAAGATGGGAGACTGTTAATTTTAGTGGGACTGTGCTATGGCGCCTTAGTCACTTTGGCCAATGTTTATGCCCCAAATAGACCCACACCCAGGTTCTATAAATCGGTCATAAATACCATCCTAGATGTTTCAAAAGGCCCAATCATCTTAGGAGGTGACCTCAATTTCACTATGCATCCTCCCATAGACAACTCCACAGGGAAGTCATACCTCGGCAACAAAATTCTAAAAGCCAATTGTGCGGCCTTATGCTCTATTTCCCTGTTCGACACCTGGAGAATAGCGCACCCCACACAAAGAGATTACACATTCTTTTCCCACCCGCAACACTCCTACTCTAGGCTGGACTACATACTATGCAGCCAGACACTCCTAACTAACCTGGTTCAATCTAAAATATCACATACCCCATGGTCAGATCATAGCATGGTCTTATCCACTTTCCAGTGGTCTACTAAACCGATAAACACTTTAAACTGGAGACTGGATGAGACCATCCTGACGAACCAGGAAACGTTGGAAAAACTGACAGAGGCGACTGACGAATTTTTTCTCAATAACAAACCTGAAGACACATCTGCAGGAAACAATTGGGAAACATACAAATGTTATATTAGGGGTTTCCTAATAAAGCATACGGCTAAAATACGAAAGATGATGAAGGCCCAAGTAACATCCTTAACTGACACCTTAACCACAGCAGACAGGTTACATAAGACTGACCCGACCTCAACCCAAAAACTAGCAGACCTTATCTCGGCCAGAGAATGCCTAAATAAATTTCTAACCCAACAAGCCCACTTAAGGGCCTTAACTACTAAGGCCAAATTCTTTGCAGAAAGCAACAAAGCTGGGCGGCTGCTGGCGAGATCACTCAAAAAGCAGAAATATAACTCATTCATCAGATCCATTTCACACCCCTCTGGCAAAATGGTTAGCAAGCATGAAGAAATTGCGGAAACATTCGTATCCTACTACACTAAACTATATAACATTAACCCCAACATAACCCACGATATTAGCGATAGTATAACACGCTATCTTGCCACTTTAGAGACCCCTAGCATATCAGAAGACGATAGACATGTCCTAGACGCTCCTATTACAACCCAAGAAATTCTCAACACCATTAACGCACTTCCTAATGGAAAATCCCCTGGACCGGATGGGCTAATGGCCAAATTTTACCAACTGTTCCAATCACAAATGTGCCCGCCCCTGTATGCACTATTTACCTCTATAGACAAAGGAGAGGCTTTCTCTAACTCTCTACTAGAAGCTACAATCACTGTAATCCCAAAGGCGGACAAGGTGGGCACCCTGGCGGGTAACTATAGACCCATATCACTTCTAAATATAGATATAAAGATTTATGCTAAAATTCTGGCTAATCGCCTTAATATAATCCTACCAAAAATTATACACCCAGATCAAGTAGGCTTCGTCAAAGGTAGAGAAGCTAAGGATAATACAATTAGAGTCCTGCACTCTTTACAGGCTGCGCATGATAACAAAACCCCCTTGGCGCTCCTATCGACCGACGCTGAGAAAGCCTTCGACAGGGTCAGCTGGCAATTCATGTGGGGGGCCCTGTCGAAGTTCGGCTTCTCTGAAACCTTTGTTGATAGGATTCAAGCGTTATATTCCACCCCACAAGCTAGAGTCAGAGTAAATGGAACTATATCCCACCCCTTTCCAATTACTAATGGAACCCGCCAGGGATGCCCATTGTCCCCACTATTGTTAGCCAAAATCTCTATGGTTATGGCAATCAAGATCAGGGACAATAAAGATATATTAGGCCTACAATTTAATCAAATCCATCAGAAATGTTTGCTATTTGCAGACGATGTGATCTTCACCCTCCGAGCCCCTTCAACCACCTTACCCGCCTTGTTAGAAACCCTGAAAGAGTATGGGCGGGTGTCTAACTTCTCGGTCAACATGGAGAAGTCGGGAATCATGCTATTAAACTCTCCTCACAGTGACTTAGACTTTGTAAGCCAGCAAACATCATTTCGAATTGTTGATAAACTTAAATATCTAGGGCTATTGATCCCACACAATCACCAAGATTTATTCCAAATTAATTATCTGGGCCTCCAAAAATCAGTAAACACCCTACTAGAAGGATGGCACAGACAGGGTCATCTGTCGTGGATGGGTAGAATTAATACTGTAAAAATGATGATCATACCAAAATACCTATTCTTATTCCAGACACTGCCGATGGCCCTGCCGGTCTCATACCTAAAAACCCAACAGAATATGATCAACTTATTCATATGGTCCTACAAAAAACCCAGAGTCGCCCAACAGACACTATACATGCACAAAGAAGACGGCGGACTCAACGTTCCAAATCTTCTAAACTACTATAGAGCTGTGCACTTATCCCGAGTGATCTCTTGGACCCATTCCGCAGATTCTGCCCTATGGGTGCAAATCGAAAGCTCTCTTTTGGAGACTAGATTTATGAGAGATGTGGCATGGTTGCCCAAATCTCACAGACCTCAGCTGGCATATCGGAATAACTATGTTAAAGCCACTTTAGACGTGTGGGACCATGTGATAACACACTTTGTAGGCATATCCACCTCTATTTCCCCCCTATCCCCACTATTGAATAACCAGATTTTCCTACAGAACCCTTCTTTTTCCCATGTGAACAAAGAAGAACACTTACATAACTTACCAATTTACCTTCTGGTGGAGTCGGGGAAGATTAAGGATAGATTAAAATTACAAGAGGAACTAGGACCACCCTTCCATAGCTGGTATTCATATCTGCAGATGACATGCGCTCTCAGAGAATACATTTAAAGCTAATACACTTAGACCATTGACCACTTTCGCGAAGCTATGTACAAACCCTGAGAGCAAAAAAGCTCATTTGTCGCTAACTTATAAATTGTTAAGACGCTCCTCCCCGGATCAGCGTCCCTCTTTCATTATGAAATGGGAATCAGAAATAATAGATAATTTCATAGAAGAAGACTGGAGAAATAGCTTCACAATGACACACTCTGCCTCAACTTCTCTGTTCATATCTGAACTGAATTACAAAATACTTGCCCGGTGGTATTTAACGCCCCAGCGCCTCAGATATATTTACCCTACTGCTTCATCAACCTGTTGGAGGCGTTGCGGAGGGCTGGGGACAATGACCCACATCTGGTGGGGTTGCCCCCTCTTGTCGGAATTCTGGCAAAACATAGAGAGTTGTACTAATAAAATTTTAGGCCTGGAAATCACCTTTAACCCTAGACTTGTATTGCTCAATATGATCCCACCAATACACTGCATGTATCGCACGAAACTTCTCAAATTGATGTTAGCATGTGCAAAGAGACTGATACCTAGAATGTGGAAGACGCAAAACATTCCAACACACACACAGTGGGTAGTAGAAGTAGGACACATACTGAAACTAGAAAAACAACATTTCTACTATGTGGGAAAACAAGACTTTTTTAATGACATGTTTTTTATTTGGGAACAAGGCCTCCATAACCTAAACGAAGACAGTGAAGCATAAAGCATAAAATAGGGATAGACCAGAAATGTTCCTGAACTCCTTATAAATCCCTCTGGCACTCTACCTTTCCCGCCCTCCCTATTCCTCTCCCTCCTCCCCCCCCTCCTTCCCCCACTGCCCCTCAAATAAGGGACATTATTATCGGACAGCTTATCAATAACCAAAGATTGATTGTATTCTCTTTGAATCTTATGTTTTTCTATACTATTTTCTTTTCATGCTGTATAACAATCTTTCACAAATAAGCCATTGATTAATAATTATTGAATTTGCAATTATACAGTGTTTCAAATGTTGAATGTAAATTTTTTTTTCGGATGTATTGTTTTGAAACAAAAAAAACAATAAAAACTATTGAATAAAAAAAAAAAAAAAGTTTTCTGTAGTGTAGGGAACACCTTTCCTCTGCAAGTGATTGCTTCTACGAACCCCCCTCCCCATGTCATTTCCATTTTCTGTAGCATAGGGAACCCTTCCTTTTAGCGTAGAGAACTCTCCCCTCCCGCGATGCAACCCCAAGGCATCACTGCAAGCCTATACAGACGCTGACACAGCAATCTGCCTTCATATGCTAAAGGAAGATTGATAATTTTTGTCAAAGCTGACAGCGGGGTCTGCAGCATGAGCTAGAAGTTTGGACATTGGTATTAAGTCAACAGGGTGTGCAGGGCAAAGTATTTGTGACGTAGTACCTACGTCCAAATGGTTTAAGGGGTTAATCTCCCAAAAGCAATGAACAAGTACTATAAATTGATAACTACAAATGTCTTATTAATAAGGAGATTAATATTTATATACTGGGTTTCTTTCCAAACTGACCTGTGATCATTAGGATTACTTGTGGACTGGGAGTTGAGAAACGCTGTCATAGCATATCCCAACAGACCATAGTTTCACAATATTTGAACTAGAGCACAGGTGAAATAATTAGCCTATATGTGAAAGCAGGCTAGTAACCATAGTTATTGATCAGCTGATTTATGTTTCCTGTTCTCTAGTTAAAGGGATAGTCAACACCAGAATGTTTGTTGTTTTAAAAGATAGATAATCCCTTAATTACCAATTCCCCAGTTTTGCATAACCAACACAGTTATAATTATACACGTTTTACCTCTGTAATTACCTTGTATCTAAGCCTCAGCAGACTGCCCCCTTATTTCAGTTCTTTTGACAGACTTGCATCTTAGCCAATCAGACCTGTCTCCATGGTAAATTCACGTGAATGAGCTCAATGTTATCTATATGAAACACGTGAACTAATGCCCTCTAGTGGTGAAAAAATATCAAAATGAATTTAGATTAGAGGCGGCCTTCAAGGTCTAAGGAATTAACATATGAACCTCCTAGGTTTAGTTTTCAACTAAGAATACCAAGAGCACAAAGCAAAATTGGTGATAAAAGTAAATTGGAAAGTTGTTTAAAATTACATGCCCTATTTGAAACATGAAAGTTTTTTTTGGACTTGATTGTCCCTTTAACCCCTTAGTGACCAGAGCACTTTTCCATTTTCTGTCCGTTTGGGACCAAGGCTATTTTTACATTTCTGCGGTGTTTGTGTTTAGCTGAAATTTTCCTCTTACTCATTTACTGTACCCACACATATTATATACCGTTTTTCTCGCCATTAAATGGACTTTCTAAAAATACCATTATTTTCATCATATCTTATCATTTACTATAAAAAAAATTATAAAATATGAGGAAAAATGGAAAAAAACACACTTTTTCTAACTTTGAACCCCAAAATCTGTTACACATTTACAACCACCAAAAAACACCCATGCTAAATTGTTTCTAAATTTTGTCCTGAGTTTAGAAATACCCAATGTTTACATCTTCTTTGCTTTTTTTGTAACTTATAGGGCCATAAATACAAGTAGCACTTTGCTATTTCCAAACCATTATTTTTCAAAATTAGCGCTAGTTACATTGGAACACTAATATCTTTCAGGAATCCCTGAATATCCATTGACATGTATATATTTTTTTTTAGAAGACATCCCAAATTATTGATCTAGGCCCATTTTGGTATATTTCATGCCACCATTTCACCGCCAAATGCGATCAAATACAAAAAATTGTTCACTTTTTCACAATTTTTTTCACAAACTTTCAGTTTCTCACTGAAATTATTTACTAACAGCTTGTGCAATTATGGCATAAATGGTTGTAAATTCTTCTCTGGGATCCCCTTTGTTCAGAAATAGCAGACATATATGGCTTTGGCATTGCTTTTTGGTAATTAGAAGGCCGCTAAATGCCACTGCGCACCACACGTGTATTATGCCCAGCAGTGAAGGGGTTAATTAGGGAGCATGTAAGGAGCTTTTTGGGGTAATTTTAGCTTTAGTGTAGTGTAGTAGACAACCCCAAGTATTGATCTAGGCCCATTTTGGTATATTTCATGCCACCATTTCACCGCCAAATGCGATCAAATTAAAAAAAACGTAAAATTTTTCACAATTTTAGGTTTCTCACTGAAATAATTTACAAACAGCTTGTGCAATTATGGCACAAATGGTTGTAAATGCTTCTCTGGGATCCCCTTTGTTCAGAAATAGCAGACATATATGACTTTGGAGTTGCTTTTTGGTAATTAGAATGCTGCTAAATGGCGCTGCGCATCACACGTGTATTATGGCTAGCAGTGAAGGGGTTAATTAGGTAGCTTGTAGGGAGCTTGCAGGGTTAATTTTAGCTTTAGTGTAAAGATCAGCCTCCCACCTGAAACATCAGACCCCCTGATCCCTCCCAAACATCTCTCTTCCCTCCCCTACCCCACAAATGTCCCCGCCATCTTAAGTACTGGCAGAAACTCTGCCAGTACTAAAATAAAAGGTATATTTGGGCTTTTTTGTGCATTTTTTGTTAGCATATTTACATATGCTTCTGTGTAGGGATCCCCCTTAGCCCCCAACCTCACTGATCCCCCACTAAATAGCTCTCTAACCCTCCCCCTCTGACTTAATGTGCGCCATCTTGGGTACTGGCAGCTGTCTGCCAGTACCCAGTTTAGTGAAAAAAAATGCTTTTTTTTTAATAAAATATGTCCCTTTTCTGTAGTGTAGCTTTCCCCCCCCCCAAGACCAACCCCCCACCCCTTCCAGATCCCTTAGATGTTTTTTAAAAAAAGTTTATTTATTTATTTTTTTACTTTTCCTTTTCTACTTTTCTGTAGTGTAGCGGTTCCCACCCGCTCCCGCCCCGTGCATGCACCCGCCCGCCACCCCCCGTGCACGCGCGCGCGCCCGTGCGCGCCCCCAACGATCACGATCCCGATCCCGCCCCCCGTGACGTCACGCGCGACACCGATGGCCGCCCACCCGCCTCCCAATTCGGCTCCCACCCACCAACGATACCGGCCATCGATGTCCGGTGCAGAGAGGGCCACAGAGTGGCTCTCTCTGCATCGGATGGCCATGTATGGTTATTGCAGGATGCCTCCATATCGAGGCATCACTGCAATAACCGGAAAGCAGCTGGAAGCGAGCAGGATCGCTTCCAGCTGCTTTCCACACCGAGGACGTGCAGGGTACGTCCTCAGGCATTAACTGCCTTTTTTTTGAGGACGTACCCTGCACGTCCTCGGTCATTAAGGGGTTAAAGGAACATTGAACTGCCGGGTACAACTACGATAGCATGGATACTACTCACCATGCTATTTATTTTCTAACTGCAGCTGTCTTTTAAAATAATTTTCTTATTTTAACCCCTTACAAGTATTTATTAGTAAAGCATCTTCACACTGGACGCCTCCACCTTGGAGCTTATATTCAATATGTAACTGTTGAACTGTGAAAATTAGGGATGGACCGAAATTTCGGCCGCAGAAAGTTTCGGCCGAAAATGGCATTTTTGGCTATTTCGTTTTTCGGTTTTTTTGCCTGTTAGTTTCGGTAAAATTATTGTGTAGCATATTTCAAATTTGATGCTAGCCTAGAGCTGCTGTTTATTACTTCACTTACTGTTCTGATTACAATGAGTTTTCTAGGATTCTACTTTATTTGGATAATTGGTAAAAAAAAACCTGTTAAATATGATTGTTACATAGTACTAAATGAAGAATAAAACAGTATATTGATATTTCTAATTGTTTTAAGTAGGGATGCACCAAAATTTTGGTCATTTTGGTCGAAAATGGCATTTTTTGCCTGTTTTTTTTTTTCTTGGTAAAATTATTGTGTAGCATATTGTTTTAAGATATTTTTGTCCAATTTTAGTGTGTTACTTTCAATAAAAGTGTGGGCTTTTTTTTATTGGCTGCAAAAAAAAAAAAACTAAAAAAAATTTGAAAAAATTCATTTTCGGTATCAGTTTCGGTTTTCGGCAGAGTGCATCCCGAATTTTCGGATTCGGTTTCGGTCCAGAATTTCCATTTCGGTGCATCACTAGTGAAAATGTAACACTTCTGCCCTCTATTATGTGAGCTAAACTGAAGTGTGCAAGGTAATGTCCCTTTTAAGATGTGAAAATCTGTCCTTTTGGGGGTACTTGAGGACCCAATTAAAATAACCACCAGTTTTTTTTACAAGTGGGGGAGAGCCCTATATACTTAATTTACTACAGGCAAGATAAGGTTAATTTGAATGCAATGGGGGGGATGCAATGCTGTTTTTTTTTCCTTCATAAATGGAAAGAGTCCACAGCTGCATTCATTACTTTTGGGAAATCAGAACCTGGCCACCAGGAGGAGACAAAGACACTCCTGCCAAAGGCTTAAATACTCCTCCCACTTCCCTCATCCCCCAGTCATTCTTTGCCTTTCGTCTCAGGAGGTTGGCAGAGAAGTGTCAGAAGTTTTAGAATTAGTCTCTTATGGAGGGTAGTACTCTTCGGCATGGGACTGGAGTTTTAAGTAGTCCTGTCAGCCTTTCAGTGAAAGCATGGATGAAAGTTGGAGTCCGGAGATGCAGGGAGAGTCTTTCTGCAAAACCATCCCGATTCATATTAAAAGCTCCACAAGCAGGGGGGAACTTCCGGGCGGCGGCCATCATAGGTCGCTCAATTGCTAGCTCCTATAAGCTTCATCACTAATCTTCTTCTAATCAACCTTTACAACAGCCATCGCTCAGCTATTTGCATCGCAAGAGATACTACTCAAGAAGCTTGACAACTAGTACTAACTACTATCAAAATTGAGGCACGCTACGATTGACCGGAATCATTTTGAGGTTGAGGCCTCCTAATCAACCCCCCGGCAGAGCACCCTTGGGTCTCTGTCTTAGAAGGTACCTGAAAAGTATTGACTCTATACTCACTAAGCGGGGATTCACTTATTATATTAACAAGATGGAACACGGAGAAGCTCTCCTACTCGAACAGATCACCATTCTTCTCAATGATCACTTCACACAACTAATGAGTGACATAGACGCAGCTTGGGGAAATGGCGGTGCTCATACTCAACAGCACAGCACAGGCGCAGCTACAGCGGTGAAACCTAAGCCGGAGTCTACTGAAGAGTGCAACATACTGATAAAACGACAGGCCGAGACTCCTTCAACATGCGTAGGCTACAGAGAAAGAGTGAGGGTTCTAGCTGTTACAGAGAAACATGAGAGATTGTATACGGCGGCCTGCATTATGCCTTCCAAACTTTTTTTACCGCACCACTTTCGGCCCCTGGGAAGATTCCAAGACGACCGGCTCTGAGGAAAAGAAAGCCCGCTGTTCGTGCACAGCAGTTTAAGGAGCCGATATCTAGTGAGGTAGTTGCTGGTAATGTGGCTGCATCCCGCTCTACATACAACCGATCAAGTGATTCAAGCACACTTTTTACAAGGGGACACCTTCAGTCAAGCAGGCAAATCTATTCAGTCCTCTATTGCGATTCTGCATATCCAGCGTCCCATGTCATTGACCTGAGAACCAGAGTGGACTAGAAATCAAAATACACGCATGACTTTTGGTGGTGATCAGGGGACCCTTCACAGTTCTTAGAATACCGGAACACTTACAACCGTACGGACTTTCTAATATGTGGCTGGGGACCAGGCCTGCACTAAAACCGTACCTAACTCTCATCCCAAGACAGAGGTTAAACAGTTGTGCACTTATGTTTGTTTTCCCTGATACCATTAGGATATGTTTTTCACAGTTAATGCTAGTCATATGTTTGCTGCGATCATAGCTCATTTGCTCCCCATATATCCATGTATTAACAGTGCACCGGAACATTTACAACCATATGGATTTTCTGTCCAATGTCTAGAGACTAAGACTGCACTAGAACTGAATTTAATTCTCACCCCATGATATGGGTTACACAGCTGTACACCTATGTTTGCCTACCCAAATATCATTGAGATGTGTTTTCTGCAGATTATTGCTTGCTATATGTTCGCAGTTAGGGTGGCACGCTTAGCTGCCATGCATTCATGAGTTAATAGTGCATGGTCTCCACCTACTTAGGCGTAATAGTTTTATCGCAACAATATTCTGTTCCAATAGCACTTGATTGCTCTTATAGATGTCCAATGTATATACTCCCGACAGGGAGATTAGTTGTTAACAACATCTGTTTGTTTTATTTTATACCTGTGTGCATGGGGGCTTATGAGTGCGAATGTGAAAGTTATATAGTAATCATCTTTTCCTTTATGCTGTGTTCACGGTTCAGACGGTGTCATTTTGTAACCCTCATGATATGGAAATTTTATAAACAATATTACTAGCTGGGGTCTGTAGACCTATGCTCTTTCTGGGCATATTTCTATGTGAACTATAGAATTGCATTCTTTTGTTATGAGGGCGGCTTTTTTGTAGTCCTCATATTCTGCCATCTTTCCCCCTTGGGGAAGTAACTTGGGATGAGCTGGGAAGCTGACAATTTCAAGTGCTTCTGGAAGTTTATGTATAGTGGAGAGGTCTGCTGCCTGCGGCCGGGGTAGTGGATTCTCCCATGCCTTTACTGATGCCAGCCCTATTTAATTCAAACTAAACTAATCCAGTATGCAACCTTTGCAGAAGTTTATAACTGCTTAGCCACACTAATACCTTTCCCAGCTATTTCTATCCTATATATCTTCTTACCCTTATTGTAGGCAATCTAGCTCACCCGCTGAATCGTGTACAGTTTACCCTAATGTTAGTCCACTTGAGATGACCCTTACTCGTAATTTTTATATAACATCAACGCAACCTTTATGCTCCCATGCTCTACGTTGAGGAGTAAGATTATCCCCTTATATTTTATTCTTTTATCATCTATCCTCAGTATCAGCGTTAAATTATTTTCCCAGTTTAGGTAGAGCCTTCATAATTTATTATTTTAATGCTTCCTTTGCATCTTATCATACTCCCCTATTTTTATATCATTTTATCCCATATCAAGTGCTTTTCAGAGCCATATAATGTTTACATAATCTACTAAAACCAAGCAGGTACCATTTTCTCTTCCACCCCATATTATTTATACTCCACTAAAACTAAGTCATATAAAAAAAAAACTCCCCAGAAAACTATAAAAACCTGAGGTATTTCAGCTGAGACCCAAGAGAGGTCTTATTATTTCAGTCTACCTTCTTCTATTTATGCCCACCTTTAAACATTTGAGGCCCAAAAGTGGTGTTTCGAGTCTGGTTTGGAAGGTTTTACAATGTACAGGCAATAGGTATCAATGCTGTTAACTTAATCGGTTAAGTATGCTTTTGTTGAGCCACAAAATTCAGTGTGAACATACTGTTCTTATTATACTTACTTATGGAATATGTTGTATGTGTATATTGTAATACTCTTTACATATTGTGAGCCTGTTTAATTACCTCAATAAAAATATATATAAAAAAAAAAAAAAAAAAGCTCCACAAGCATTCGGCATTGACGAGTTTTGCTACCTGCTTTCTTCTCTCAAGTCCATGGCAGAAGCGATGCTACTATCTGTCACACTTGAAGGGCCGTGTTCCTGTTCCACGGCGTAGATTCCGCTAAGATCATTTTATTTTACTTCATGAAATGTACTTTATTATGTTTTCCTGAGGGGTTACCACCTCGCGGGACTAACTTATATCACAGGGTCTCAGTGAGGCTCCTTTTTGTATCTTGGAATCAAGGGTAATATCTCCTGAGGGGGGTTATTGAATAAGGTTTTTTTAAATCATGTTTGTTATGATTCAACCTGCTTATGTGTAGTGTTATTTTGGCTCAGGGCTTGTGGAACATAAGGGCTTTTGGAAGGTGACGCGACCTTATGGGCGGGCACGCGTTTTTTGGACTATACGGTTCACCTTGTGACCGGGCGTGGTTACGTTTTTGGGCTCCATTTCCACATTCCTGACCATGTGGCGACGGTGAAATTCTGGTCCGCTGGTCTCTGGTTCATTGGAGGTGGTAAGTGCCCCAGCCATTGTGGGTGTCAGGTGCCGTTTATGATTTTTTTTTAGTCCACTTTTTTGTGTCAATATCCTAGTTATGGAGGAGATTTTGATATTGTGGAGACGGACGTCTCTGTTTCAAGTTCTACTCTTTGCGCAGAATGCGTATTGCCCCGGATGATACTAGCCTATCAGTTATGTTCTGAATTCCGTATTAAAGTGCTCAATTCCTCGGGATCAGGGAATCAAGGGCCCGCTGAGCCATCCGCCTCTGGGGCTTCTGTCGTCCGAGTGGCGAGTTCCCTTCCACCATCTCTTGCTACGCATGCAGGTAACCCAGACTTTGCTTATCCTTCTCTTGGTTAGGTGGCTTGTTCCCACCAGGGGTTTTGGCACGATGTTGCATGTCCATTATTTTGGCACTGGGGAATCTGCAACTTCCAGAAAGTTGCTTTAGATATTGTTCGTGTTCCGTTATCCGTGGCTCCTCAGGCATGGGATGGTCTGTTCACCTCTCTGGGGGAACAACTGTCCCTGAGGCTTCAGGGGGTCAACCTTCGGAGCTGGAGTCGTTTTTTGCTCTGGCGGAGGTATGATGTGCTTTTCGGTATAGACTGGCGCACCTTCGTGTTCTATTGAGGCACGCTTTGGGAATTTTATTTTCTGGAATAGATACTCGCGACCTTTTGATCGCACTGTTTACTTCTACGGAAGTTTGTTCTAGAATGATTATCTGCGTTTATTCTCCCTCTGGGGGTGAATAGATGAGGCCTTGGGTCCTTGGTTGCATGCTAGTCCTGCTTGGGTTCAGATCCTTCTGTCCCTATTTCAGACTCGTGGCGCCTGTTCTGCCGGGCTGATCCGGTTAAGGCATTGAGTGCTTCACATTATTATTTTTCTTGTTTTTAATTTACAAGTTCTGCTGAGCATTCTGGAAGAGGCTAAGGGTTTGTGTGGCGTGGAGGATTGGTTCAGTCCTCATTAGACTTTTTAGCGCTTGGGACTCGGTGGAGTTCCGCTGCGTCAAACTCAGTCGTTCTGATGTCTGTCGGGACTTAGTGTTCCTTCCCACGTGGGTGAAGGTTTGGCCGTCTTACCTTTTTGGGTGCTTTTTGGCCACATTCCTTTGCGGTTTAGCCTTCTGGGAGGACCTGTGACCTTTTTCCTGTTTTTTGGGAGTTAGTTTTTTTTCCTATGGGGGACGATAGGCTGTGTTGTCTCCTTCTCCAAGCTTTGCTTAGGAGTTTTTCTACAGGGGTTGGGATGCTTTGCATTCTTTTCCTTAGGTGGGTTCCTCTGGCTCTCTGAGGTGTTTATGGAGACGTTTTAGGGGCACACTGGCGTGGCCTTGTGGTCTGCTCTAGCTTTGTTCTACTCCCTTTTCGTACAACTTGGTCCTCAATGTTTTTCCTTGGTCTTGGATGTCTTGGTGTTCTGCACGCCTTTTGGGCTCTAGAGTCTTGTAGCTCTAGTTCCTTTTGAAGTGCTGGGCTCCGGCAAGTGGTATTCTCTTCCTTTTGAATTTTCGAGTGACTCTTGTTTTCCGTTTTTCCAGGTTAGTCTGGTCATTTCCCTGTGAGGTCTGTTTTCAGATGGGGTATTTGTGTTCCCTGGGGTGTGGATGGTTCCACACATTTCTGGGCTCGGGCCTATAGTTTTTGTCTTGGATCTTTCTGGATGTCCGGAACCTTAAGATTCTGTGGCTGGTTCAGTGGTTCAGTTTTTCCAGGGAACCTTGGCTATGACTTATGGTCTAGTTAATTGAGCTGCTTGCAGCTTGGCCAGGATCTGTGCGTTTTTTGGGTACGCTCCTTTTGGTCTGTCCAGTCCTCTGAATGATGGGTGCTCTCCTTCATGGAAGTTCTTCTGTGTTTCGTGGTGTCTGGATGATTTTCATTCAGCTTTTGTTTCATCAGGCTACGGCTTCCTGTTTGGGGCTTGTGTGCTGTTCTCTGTGCTCTCCCCCTTGGGGGGGGGGGGGGGTAGTTTTGTTCTCCTTTAGGAGGGAGAGTTTATCTCTCTCAGAAAGTTGACTATCCGGTCTTATGGGTATGTGATTGGGATATGTATTTTACCTATAGTGAGTTGTTCTGTTCCATCTGTGGAGATTGAAGTCTCCGTGTTGAGACTGTCATTGCTATTGTGCTGGGTCTTATGGCATTCTACTGCATTTGTCCGTTTAACTTTGAGGTTCTCTTGGGAATTCCTAATTGAGGGACCTTCTGTGTTGGCTCCTGAACTCTATTGGGGTGGCTAGATCCGTCCCATTCTGTCCTTTTTTTCTGGGCCGGAAATTGGGATCTTTTTGTTCCCCCTGCTTGTCAGATCTGCCTGTCGCTGGGCTGGTCTGGGTTGGGAGCAGACTCTGGGACCTGGGCTTAGTCCTCGGGTCTTGAGGTATGGTGAGCCTCTTTGAGGTTTCGGTGCTTCTCCATGTTCCAGTTATGCAAGTAGCTTTGGGGCTTGTGGATAGCCTGTGATATGTCCACTGTTCAGTGGATGTTTCACAGTTTGAAGGTGGGGTTGGTGCTCTGATCTGGTATAATGGTTAGAGCAACAGCTTAGGTATTTAACAACTCAGGTTTTATTCCCATTTATGGGGAGTGTACTTTTATCAAATCTACTTCAGCTGCTCTTTACTTACTTGTTCTGCAAGTATTTTGGTCTACAGGTCATCCTGGTAGGACTACTGTGTGTGCGCCATGCAGGTGTTTTCTATCTGGATTTGTGGCACGTATTTTGGCTCTGAATATCTTGATATTCTGAGTGCCTTGCAACTTGAGGACTATTTTTTCTGTTGTTATTTAGGTTGTGTTTGCACTGTAATCGGAGATGTTTCTTCTCTGTTTTCAGATCCTGGTCCTAATCTTGTGGTTTCCGTACTTTTTGGGGTCTTGGTGTTGCCTCCCTTGTTTCTTAGGACTGTTTTTTGGTCTCTGTGTGAGCTTGACTTGGTTCTAGAGTTTTTTGCTTATTTTATTTGGAACTTGTGCCCTATTTAGGGTCTCTGGGTATCCTTGTCTGGTTTCTCTGTGTTCTCTTCGTTTTGGGAGTTTACGTTAATTGATCTCTTTCTCTTGTAAGGGGTGTGTTGTGGGGGGCCGACTGCTGGGCGAAGGTGTCTCCCAGTGGCGTGTTGGCTCAATCGAGTCTATTTTATGCGGTCTCTAGCAAGGCTTGTGACCTTCTGTGGGTCAGTGTCCTTTTTCAGAGTTTTCTCAGCTTCGGACAAAGCTGGTTTTTGCTGGGTGAGGGTTTCAGGCCTGGTACCCTCAGAATGGGCCGCATTTTTATACCCTCCCGTTTTTGCATTCAGTGTCCTCTTTTTAGCTTGGGTATTGTTCTCCCAAAAGTAATGAATGCAGCCGTGGACTCTTTCTATTTATGAAGAAAAAAATTAAATTATGCTTACCTGATAATTTTCTTCAGATGGAAAGAGTTCACAGCTCCCCGCCCGTGTTTTTATGTGGCACGACCGTAATGTTTGTTCTTCTGGCACCTTTTCCCCCTGATATTTCTTCTACTGTTCTTTGGCAGAATGACTGGGGGATGAGGGGAGTGGGAGGAGTATTTAAGCCTTTGGCTGGGGTGTCTTTGCCTCCTCCTGGTGGCCAGGTTCTGATTTCCCAAAAGTAATGAATGCAGCTGTAGACTCTTTCCATCTAAAGAATTGAAAAGTATCAGATAAGCATAATTTGTTTTTTACTGCTTTAAAGGGACATGAAGCCCAAAATTTGTCTTTCATGATCTAGAAAGAGCATGCAATTTCAAACAACTTTCTAATTTGCTTCATTCTCTTGATATCCTTTGCTGAAAAGCATATCTAGATAGGCTCAGTAGTTGCTGATTGGTTGCTGCACATAGATGCCTCGTGTTATTGGCTCACCCATGTCCATTGCTATTTCTTCAACAAAGGATATTTAAAGAATGAAGCAAATTTGATAATAGAAATAAATAGGAATGTTGTTTAAAATTGTATTCTCTATCTGAATCACGAAAGAAAAAAATTGGGTTTAGTGTCCCTTTAACATAATTTATTATGTGCAAGAGACAGGTGAATTGGTGTACGCTTATATATTTTTACAAGATTCTTATAGTCAGGATTCATACAACCTTGGTGTTTACAATACAAGCCCAAAATCATTGTGATCTCTGAATTGTGGCTAACCGCAAAAATACCTGACTCTGCCATTGCAGTACATGGGTATTCATGCCATAGAATTGACAGAGCAAAGAGAGGAGGCGGCATTGTAATTTATGTTGACAATTCCATAAAGTACATCCCCTTACAAAAATCTAGCTCTCCTGCCACATTTGATTTCCTTTCTGGCACAATTGAGATCCCGTGCCGTAAATCGATCATTGTTGCAGGAATCTACCGCCCACCTAGCTCCCCTGTGCATTCCATTTCTGGCATAGCACGTCTCCTTAGTGAATCCATAGCTCAAAACCCCCAAGGCAGAACATGCTGTGATCGGAGATGTCTTCACAGAAAATGCAGCATGTCGCAGAAAGAACAGGAAACATGCAAGAAATGTTAGTGCTTTATCTTTGCAGCGCTGCTCGACATTAGACAGTTCTCTTCAAACAGAGCTGTGCTGTGGCAGCACTTTGTAAGTTTTCTTTAACACAGTGCATCCAGAGCAAAGTGCTGTTTGAAGTGAACTATCAAATATGCAGTATAGCGCTGCAAAGCAGCAATGCATTGATTGTCCACTGGCTCTGAGAGATTTTTTAAAACCCACCCAGCCTTTTCCAGTCTGCAAAGCTGTTTGTTCTGAATGTAAGACGTTTGTATGAACATTGCAACCTTTTTTTTTAATTACATTTCTATGATAGACCAAGAGAAAAAATGTATTCAAGACATTTTACCATTTCTTTTTTTTTCTGCAGCAAATTTGCAATGCAATTTTCAACTACTGCACTATTTTATAAAACATTAAAAATGTCTTTATTCTCCAGTTTACCAACACATTACAATTGAACTAGTGCTTTAGTGTAACTGCCTTATTTAAAATTGCAGAAACATTTTCACTAAAAAAATCTCATCGTAGAAAGTGAAAAAAGTTCTGCCACTGGGCTCAAAACCCAGAAAGTGATTTTTTTTTTTTTTTGAGATTTTAATATTGGTTGGCTGAATCCCAAAAATAACAGTTGCCGCTCACTGTTTAAATCTTTGCAGCTAACGCAATTAATCTCCTCACCCAACTCGCATAAACATCAAAAGCAATAATCATGACCTGCTCGACTGGATTCTCTCCACTTCTCCCGACCGAATCCAGGAGGCAGGTGTTCTCCCTAACAATTTCAGTGACCACTGCTTAGTGTACTGCGTGCGCAAAATAAAGGCAACTAAATCCTCTCCCAAAGTTAAAATCACACGACATACTACTGCTCAAACTAAAAAACTCTGGTATTGCTGATTGACCTGGTTTCGATCATATGTATCGGATCGATCACAATATGTCTCCATTTCTGACAGTGACTCCCTCTCCCAGTCACGTGTGGTGTTCCCCAAGGTTCCATTCTCGGCCCCCTACTATTCACATTATTAATAAATGATCTGCCTAATGTCTGCAAATCCTCAACTGTACACATGTATGCAGATGACACGGTAATCTATGCAAACAATTCCGATCTGCCGCAGCTTGAAGCAGTGCTCCAAGACCAGCTCACAGAGGTAGAAAAGTAGATCTCAAAAACAAACTCTTCCTTAACACTGACAAAACTGTGTCGCAATGATCTTTGGAACGGGACCTAAATTACACAAATTACAAAATTCCCATCTACGCATCAAAATCCAAAAATCCATTTGCACACTGACCGCTGTCCAAGAACTTGGTTATGTTGTTAGACCCTAATATATCTTTTGGCCTCCACATAGAAAAACTTGCATCTAAACTTTATCCAAAACTAGGTGCCCTGTACAGAAACAAATCTTGAATCAGCCCTACAGTAAAGGAAAAGATTGTACAGCAAATGCTGATGCCTATCATGGATTACGGGGACGTAGTATATGCACCTGCACCGCAAACTCACCTTAATAAACTTAATACATTGTATAACTCGTTCTGCCGCTTTGTGCTACAATGTAACTACAAGACCCACCATTGTGACATGCTAAAAGAACTAAATTGGCTGACGCTGGAATCTAGACGCACCCGCCATTTTTCCTGCCTTGTGTTTAAGAGCCTTTCTGGGAAGCTCCCACCCTACCTGAGCAAAATGCTCTCCCCGGCTATTCCCACCTCCTATAACCTCCGATCCAGTACCAGCACATTATTTAGCTTGCCTCAATACAAAAAGAAAGCAGCTCAATCCTCCTTTTCCTACAGAGCGCCACAGTTATGGAATGACCTCCCGCACACTTTCAAACCATCTCCAAGCCTAATATCCTTTAAGAGATCCCTCACTACATATCTCAAAACAGAATGCACCTGTCATGGTTGATTATATATTTTCTACCTGTTCTATGTTAAATTTTTGCACATATTATGTATTATTGTTTTTGTATTTTATTGTACCCTATTGTATCAATGCAATGTTTTGTGGACCCAGGACATACTTGAAAACGAGAGAAATCTCAATGTATCCTTCCTGGTAAAATATTTTATAAATAAATAAATATATCAGCCTTTTGTTAAATAATTTCTGATTTGGCTTTGCAACTAAATAAATAGAAAAATAAGGTGTAAAAGTATTAAAAAATTGAAAAATATAAAAAGTTGTGTGGTAACTTGTTCCCAATGTCAATCTAAATACCAAATTACATTTAATAATTATTTTACAGTTGTTTTTATTGTTTAGTAGTTTGGTCCACTGAAATATGTGTTTCCTCTGTTTCTTTGTCAGAGATGAAATTGGATTAATCCCTTGTCCTGAAGCGAGGTATAACCGCAGTCCAATAGTCTTAGTAGAAAACAAACTTGGTGTAGAGAGCTGGTGCATCAAGTTCCTGCTTCCTTATGTTCACAACAAGCTCCTCCTTTACCGCCAGAAGAAGCGATTGCTTAACAGAGATGGTGAGTACTTCTTGCTATGTAACATAACATTTTATCCTGGGTACAATTATTAGATTTGTTATTTCACTGAGGAAATAACATGGAGATGTCACACACTGACTTCTGATATTTTTTTTTTTTTTTTTTAAGATACATACAAAACATCTTTACAAATAATATATGGGTGTGGACATTATACTTTTGTAACTCCTTTACATTGTAATTATTATGTTGGCCTCTGCAGCTTACAATTATTTACCCTTCACATAAAACAAAGAAGTATTATATAATCAGTGGATTTATTTAAAAACAATGGTTAATGTATAGCTTATTTCTTGCATTCATAGTGTATATTGGAATTTTAGCACTTTTAGATCCCAAATTTGTTCGTTTGTTTTTTTTTTTTTTTTTTTTAATGTCATTGATTTTGTAGTTTATTTTATCCCACTCCGTAATATACTTTACATTGTTTAATGTGTTCACTATTTATAGAATTGATACTTTTTATGACATCAACCAGCATGATAAGGCTGGGCTGTTTATCCTACATTTTTAACCTTTTTCTAATTAAAAAAAATGCATATTTATGTTAAAATATTTTTCTATTAACATATCATCTTTAACCTTTTATATACCTTTTACAAGCAAGTGGATACATATATTCATTTTGTAGTTCTAACCATTCTTCATTTTATATCTTATGTATATAGTGCTATGGGTTAGTAACCAAGTTTTGAGTGTCCATTTGGGAATGAATCCCATTTCTTCTTGGTGTATCCTTATTAGTGTGTTGTTCACTTCTTGGACCTATTATCTGGTTCTTTGGAACAATGTTCATGTTAATCAGTACAGTCCAGGTGTTCACTATTTAGAATTATTTGTTTATATGAATTTCGTTTAAGTATTCAAATTATTATTTTATTTTTTTCTAGGAATAGTGATCTAGTTTTTTGTTTTGCTTTTTTCTCTCGCTCTTTCTCCAGTTGGATTAATTTATGTCTGACTTCACATAAATTTTCCCTATATTTCCCTAATCGTAAAACAGATATTTTTAAATTAGATTGTTTGCTCTCTAGGGAGCAAGGATCTGTAATCCTTCTGTCGCAGTCTGGCCTTAATTTATTCTATCGTCTTTATCGGGTTGTCAAGATAATAATAGTAATATAATAATAATATAAACAAAGTATAACTCCTGGGGGAGGTGAAGATTTCAATGTTAACGCTTTAGCGTATTAGTACAAAATACCAGGCTCAGTCCGTGGTATTTTGTACTAACAAACTAGAAAGGAAAGTAGACTACTCTAGTTTGTTTTTATGTTAGGTTTGCTACTTTGCATACCGATCGTAATATAAGGTCTTATCTATAGTGCAATTTGACACAATACAACATGTACCTTTAGGGTACACGCCTATAATCCGGCCAATCTTTGAGAGAGCGCAATACAAGCGCGAAACTTTTCAGATGACGTAGGCACCCTGCTAACCGCTTTGGGAGTTTTCCATTTTTTACTTGTTGATAATAAATGATTAACTTTTTACTTTGATCCGATATTGGGCTGTGCATGGTATTTTGTACTAATACACTTAGACGTTAACATTGAAAATTTCACTTCACCCAGGAGTTATACTTGGTTTATATTTGACTCTCACCTATCTACAACCAGAAGGTGAATCTGGCGTTCAAGGATGAGGCGCCTACTCCGTTAAGCTAAGGTACTTCCCTTGTAGCCTTTTAGCCTGCCGCTTGTTGCACATTTTTTCAATTTAATAATAAATAAAATGTGTGCCATAGCTCATCACTACCTCTGTCACAACAAGGGATTGCACCCAGGCTGTAGATTCATGAGGACATAAGAGTCAATTAATATGGCAAATCCTCTACTGTATATCTTAAATGCAATCAAGAGTATAAAACAGTGCTTATGCACCAGTGATTTAAAGGGACATAAAGATAAATATCTGAGTTGAGTGTTTCTCAACTCCAGTTAGAACTCCCCTAACAGGCTGAATTTTCATGATATCTGAACTAAAACACATGTGAAATAATCAGCTGATGGATGAGAGCAAGTTAATAACCAACGTTACTGATTAGCTGATTATTTAATATGTGCTCTAATTCAGATATGAAAGTCTGGCCTGTTAGGGGACTGGAGTTGAGAAACTGTGTTAGGTCATTTTATTATTGTACTATTGCCTGCACTACAGGGAGCTAGCGGAACATGTCTGGTTAGACAATAACAAGAGGCATATGTATGTAGCCACCAATCATCAAATAGTTTCCATTAATGCATTTCTGCAGCTGAGCCTGCCTAGGCTAATTTTGACTTCCATGTCTCTCTTAAATTACAGGAAAAGGGGGGTGAAATAAATAATAGTATATTACAAAATGCTTTTCTACTACACAAAATGAAATATTTTCAATTACAATCTCAATACATTTACTGTCAATGGTGCTTTATTGTGTTACTTCATATTGTATTAAAAAACAAAAACAAACGATAACTGCTTTATATATAATAGGGAGAAGTATTGTGATTGTTTTATAGCCTGAGAAATCCATGCAGTTATGTGCTATTCTAATTTACTCAAATGTCTCTTTGCATTACATACATACCACTGCTGGTCATCACTACCCTCTTGTAAAAGGCCCAGCTGTATGGTAAAAACAGTGCTAGTAGTACCTCAAAAGTAATTGGAATAATAAAATAACTTGATCATGCCAAAAGAGTTGAAAAGAAATGTTTTGAGTGAGTAAAAGAAGGGTTCAATTGTGGCTTTACTGGCAGAGAGATACAGTGAACGTCAGGTTGCTTCCATCCTTAAAACTTCAAAGACAGCAGACATTGCGGACAACAAAGCTACAGAGTGTGAAAATGACTCTCCACCACCCGGAACGGCCGCTAACTCGTTTGAATGTTACTCAACAGTTGTAGTATGACCTCAAGTGACCTACAAAAAGGATGGAAGCTGGGGTGAAGTGCACATTGAGAACTGTTCTAAACAGGCTCCTAGGGGCAGGGCTGAAGTCGAGCAAAGCTAGAATAAAGCCCTTCATCTATGAGAGGCTGAGGTTTGCAAAAAAATATAAGGATTGGACTTTTTAGGACTGGAGTAAGGTCATTTTTCTCTGAGTCCAGTTTTCAGCTTTCCCAACACCTATTTGTCTAACGGTTAGACGGAGACCTGGAGAGGTGCACAAGCCAAAGTGTCTCGCGCCCACTGTGAAATTTGGTGTAGGATTGGTGGTGGAAGCTTGCTTCCTTCTGCTCTGACAATGTTCCCCAACTCTGAGGATTGGTTTTTCCAGCAGGATAATGCTCCGTCCCACAGAGCCAGGTCAATCAAGGTATGGATGGAGAATCACCAGATCAAGAACCTGTCATGGCCAGCCCAATCTCTAGACCTGAACGCTGTTGAAAACCTCTGGAATGTGATCAAAAGGAAGATGGTTGATTACAAGCCATCAAGCAAAGCTAAGCTGCTTGAATTTGCACCAGGAGTAGTATAAAGTCACCCAACAGCAATGTGAAAGACTGGTGGAGAGACGCATGAAAGCTGTGATTGAAAATCCAAAAGATGTGACTCCCTTTTGTACTTTGACCGTAATTGCTGGAAATGTTTTTGTTTCATCCTCCATAAAATAAAAAAAACTATAAAATAAAGTTAAAATCAAACTTTCGCAATTCAAAAAATTTTTTTTTAAAAATGATGAACATTTTTGTTTTATTCTATAAACTACTAACAACATTTCTCCCAAATTCCAAATAAAAATATTGTCATTCAGAGCATTTATTTTCAGAAAATGACAGCTGGTCAAAACAGCAAATATGATGCAGTGTTTTCAGCCCTCGAATAATACAAAGAAAGCAAGTTCATATTCATTTTTAAACACTATACTAATGTTTTCACTTAGCAAGAGTTTGGAAATCAGTATTTCTCCAACATTGGTGTGTCCGGTCCACGGCGTCATCCTTACTTGTGGGAATATCTCTTCCCCAACAGGAAATGGCAAAGAGTCCCAGCAAAGCTGGCCATATAGTCCCTCCTAGGCTCCGCCCACCCCAGTCATTCTCTTTGCCGTTGCACAGGCAACATCTCCACGGAGATGGTTAAGAGTTTTTTGGTGTTTAAATGTAGTTTTTTATTCTTCTATCAAGTGTTTGTTATTTTAAAATAGTGCTGGTATGTACTATTTACTCTGAAACAGAAAAGGATGAAGATTTCTGTTTGTGAGAGGAAGATGATTTTAGCAGACAGTAACTAAAATCAATTGCTTTTTCCACATAGGACTGTTGAGATGAAGTAACTTCAGTTGGGGGAAACAGTTAGCAGACTTTTCTGCTTAAGGTATGACTAGCCATATTTCTAACAAGACTGTGTAATGCTGGAAGGCTGTCATTTCCCCTCATGGGGACTGGTAAGCCATTTTCTTAGTCTCAAACAGAATAAAGGGCTTAATATGGGCTATAAAACTGGTAGACACTTTTATGGGCTAAATCGATTGCTTTATTTGGGCATTTTATACATGTTTATGCTGATAATTCACATTTATAAACTTGGGGAACGTTTTTTAACGGCAGGCACTATGTTAGACACCTTTTCCAGTCAGGGAGGGCCTTCCCAGTTGTAGGCTGAGCCTCATTTTCGCGCCATTACTGCGCAGTTGTTTTTTGAGAGCAAGACATGCAGATGCATGTGTGAGGATCTGAAAGTAGCTGGAAAAGTTTCTAGAAGGCGTCACTTGGTATCGTATTCCCCTCTGGGCTTGGTTAGGTCACAGCAAAGGCTATAGCTGGGACTGTATAGGGGTTAAATTTGTAAACGGCTCCGGTTCCGGTTATTTTAAGGGTTAAAGCTCTGAAAATTGGTGTGCAATACTCTTAATGCTTTAAGACACTGTGGTGAAATTTTGGTAATTTTTGAACAATTCCTTCATACTTTTTCACATATTCAGTAATAAAGTGTTTTCTGTTTAAAATTTAAAGAGACAGTAACGGTTTTGTTTTAAAACATTTTTTGTGCTTTATTGACAAGTTTAAGCCTGTTTAACATGTCTGTGCCTTCGGATAAGCTATGTTCTATATGTATGAAAGCCAATGTGTCTCCCCATTTAAATTTGTGTGATAATTGTGCCATAGCGTCCAAACAAAGTAAGGACAGTACTGCCACTGATAATGAAATTGCCCAAGATGATTCCTCAGATGAGGGGAGTAAACATGATACTACATCATCTCCTACTGTGTCTACACCAGTTTTGCCCACGCAGGAGGCCCCTAGTACATCTAGCGCGCCAATGCTTATTACCATGCAACAATTGACGGCTGTAATGGATAACTCCATAGCAAATATTTTATCCAAAATGCCTACATATCAGAGAAAGCGCGATTGCTCTGTTTTAAACTCTGAAGAGCAGGAGGGCGCTGATGATAATTGTTCTGTCATACCCTCACACCAATCTGAAGTGGCCATGAGGGAGGTTTTGTCAGATGGGGAAATTTCAGATTCAGGAAAAATTTCTCAACAAGCTGAACCTGATGTTGTGACATTTAAATTTAAATTAGAACATCTCCGTGCACTGCTTAAGGAGGTGTTATCTACTCTGGATAATTGTGACAACTTGGTCATTCCAGAGAAATTATGCAAGATGGACAAGTTCCTAGAGGTTCCGGTGCACCCCGACGCTTTTCCTATACCCAAGTGGGTGGCGGACATAGTGAATAAGGAGTGGGAAAAGCCCGGCATACCTTTTGTTCCCCCCCCTATTTTTAAGAAATTATTTCCTATGGTCGACCCCAGAAAGGACTTATGGCAGACAGTCCCTAAGGTCGAGGGGGCAGTTTCTACTCTAAACAAGCGCACTACTATTCCTATCGAGGATAGTTGTGCTTTCAAAGATCCTATGGATAAAAAATTGGAGGGTTTGCTTAAAAAGATTTTTGTACAGCAAGGTTACCTTCTACAACCCATTTCGTGCATTGTTCCTGTCACTACAGCAGCGTGGTTCTGGTTCAAGGAACTAGAAAAGTCGCTCAGTAGAGAGACTCCATATGAGGAGGTTATGGACAGAGTTCACGCACTTAAGTTGGCTAACTCTTTTATTTTAGATGCCGCTTTGCAAATAGCTAGATTAGCGGCGAAAAATTCAGGGTTTGCAATCGTGGCGCGCAGAGCGCTTTGGCTAAAGTCTTGGTCAGCGGATGTGTCATCCAAGACAAAATTGCTTAACATCCCTTTCAAAGGTAAAACTCTATTTGGACCAGAATTGAAAGAGATTATCTCAGACATCACTGGGGGAAGGGCCACGCCCTTCCACAAGATAGGCCTTTCAAGGCCAAGAATAAGTCTAATTTTCGTTCCTTTCGCAATTTCAGGAGCGGACCGGCCTCTAATTCTGCATCCTCTAAGCAAGAGGGTAATGCCTCACAACCCAAACCAGCCTGGAAACCGATGCACGGCTGGAACAAGGGTAAGCAGGCCAAGAAGCCTGCTGCTGCTAACAAAACAGCATGAAGGAGTAGCCCCCGATCCGGGACCGGATCAAGTAGGGGGCAGACTCTCTCTCTTTGCTCAGGCTTGGGCAAGAGATGTTCAGGATCCCTGGGCACTAGAAATAGTTTCTCAGGGTTATCTTCTGGAATTCAGGGAACTACCCCCAAGGGGAAGGTTCCACATGTCTCACTTATCCTTAAACCAAATAAAGAGACAGGCGTTCTTACATTGTGTAGAAGACCTGTTAAAGATGGGAGTGATACACCCAGTTCCAATAAAGGAACAAGGAATGGGATTTTATTCAAATCTGTTCGTAGTTCCCAAAAAAGAGGGAACTTTCAGACCAATTTTGGATTTGAAGATCCTAAACAAATTTCTCAGGGTACCATCGTTCAAGATGGAAACCATTCGAACGATTCTACCCACTATCCAGGAAGGTCAATTTATGACTACCGTGGATCTAAAGGATGTGTACCTACATATTCCTATCCACAAAGAACATCATCAGTTCCTAAGGTTCGCCTTTCTGGACAAACATTACCAGTTTGTGGCCCTCCCATTCGGGTTAGCCACTGCTCCAAGGATTTTCACAAAGGTACTAGGGTCCCTTCTAGCGGTTCTAAGACCGAGGGGCATTGCAGTAGTACCTTACTTGGACGACATTCTAATACAAGCGTCGTCCCTGTCAAAAGCAAAGGCTCATACAGACATCGTTCTGGCCTTTCTCAGATCACACGGATGGAAGGTGAACCTAGAAAAAATTTCTCTGTCTCCGTCAACAAGAGTTCCCTTCTTGAGAACAATAATAGATTCCTTAGAAATGAGAATTTTTCTGACAGAGGTCAGAAAGTCAAAACTTCTAAGCACTTGTCAAGTTCTTCATTCTGTTCCACGTCCTTCCATAGCGCAGTGCATGGAAGTAGTAGGGTTGATGGTTGCAGCAACGGACATAGTTCCTTTTGCACAAATTCATCTAAGACCATTACAACTGTGCATGCTCAAACAGTGGAATGGGGACTATACAGACTTGTCTCCAATGATTCAAGTAGATCAGAAGACCAGAGATTCACTCCGTTGGTGGCTGACCCTGGACCATCTATCCCAGGGAATGAGCTTCCGCAGACCAGAGTGGGTCATTGTCACGACCGACGCCAGTCTAGTGGGCTGGGGCGCGGTCTGGGAATCCCTGAAAGCTCAGGGACTATGGTCTCGGGAAGAGTCTCTTCTCCCGATAAACATTCTGGAACTAAGAGCGATCTTCAATGCTCTCAGGGCTTGGCCTCAGCTAGCAAAGGCCAGATTCATAAGATTCCAATCAGACAACATGACGACCGTTGCGTATATCAATCATCAGGGAGGAACAAGGAGTTCCCTGGCGATGAAAGAAGTGACCAAAATAATTCAATGGGCGGAGGATCACTCCTGCCACCTATCTGCGATCCACATCCCAGGTGTGGAAAACTGGGAAGCGGATTATCTGAGTCGTCAGACATTCCATCCGGGGGAGTGGGAACTCCACCCGGAGATCTTTGCCCAACTAACTCAATTATGGGGCATTCCAGACATGGATCTGATGGCGTCTCATCAGAACTTCAAGGTTCCTTGCTACGGGTCCAGATCCAGGGATCCCAAGGCGACTCTAGTAGATGCACTAGTAGCACCTTGGACCTTCAACCTAGCTTATGTATTTCCACCGTTTCCTCTCATTCCCAGGCTGGTAGCCAGGATCAAACAGGAGAGGGCCTCGGTGATCTTGATAGCTCCTGCGTGGCCACGCAGGACTTGGTATGCAGACCTGGTGAATATGTCATCGGTTCCACCATGGAAGCTACCTTTGAGACAGGACCTTCTTGTTCAGGGTCCATTCGAACATCCAAATCTGGTCTCCCTCCAGCTGACGGCTTGGAGATTGAACACTTGATTCTATCAAAGCGTGGGTTTTCAGATTCTGTGATAGATACTCTGGTTCAGGCCAGAAAACCGGTAACTAGAAAGATTTACCATAAAATATGGAAAAGATATATCTGTTGGTGTGAATCCAAAGGATTCCCATGGAATAAGATAAAAATTCCTAAGATTCTCTCCTTTCTACAAGAAGGTTTGGAGAAAGGATTATCTGCAAGTTCTCTAAAGGGACAGATCTCTGCTTTATCTGTCTTACTACACAAAAGACTGGCAGCTGTGCCAGATGTTCAAGCATTTGTTCAGGCTCTGGTTAGGATCAAGCCTGTTTACAGACCTTTGACTCCTCCCTGGAGTCTAAATCTAGTTCTTTCAGTTCTTCAAGGGGTTCTTGTTTTTGGTTGCTATTTCTTCTGCTAAAAGAGTTTCAGAGTTATCTGCTCTGCAGTGTTCTTCGCCCTATCTGGTGTTCCATGCAGATAAGGTGGTTTTGCGTACTAAGCCTGGTTTTCTTCCAAAGGTTGTTTCTAACAAGAATATTAACCAGGAGATAGTTGTACCTTCTTTATGTCCGAATCTAGTTTCAAAGAAGGAACGTTTGTTACACAATTTGGACGTAGTCCGTGCTCTAAAATTCTATTTAGAGGCTACAAAAGATTTCAGACAAACATCTTCTTTGTTTGTTGTCTATTCTGGTAAAAGGAGAGGTCAAAAAGCGACTTCTACCTCTCTTTTCCTTTTGGCTTAAAAGCATCATCCGATTGGCTTATGAGACTGCCGGACGGCAGCCTCCTGAAAGAATCACAGCTCACTCCACTAGGGCTGTGGCTTCCACATGGGCCTTCAAGAACGAGGCTTCTGTTGACCAGATATGTAAGGCAGCGACTTGGTCTTCACTGCACACTTTTGCCAAATTTTACAAATTTGATATTTTTGCTTCTTCGGAGGCTGTTTTTGGGAGAGAGGTTTTGCAAGCCGTGGTGCCTTCTGTTTAGGTAACCTGATTTGCTCCCTCCCTTCATCCGTGTCCTAAAGCTTTGGTATTGGTTCCCACAAGTAAGGATGACGCCGTGGACCGGACACACCAATGTTGGAGAAAACAGAATTTATGCTTATCTGATAAATTACTTTCTCCAACGGTGTGTCCGGTCCACGGCCCGCCCTGGTTTTTTTAATCAGGTCTGATGAATTATTTTCTCTAACTACAGTCACCACGGTACTATATGGTTTCTCCTATATTTTTCCTTCTGTCCGTCGGTCGAATGACTGGGGTGGGCGGAGCCTAGGAGGGACTATATGGCCAGCTTTGCTGGGACTCTTTGCCATTTCCTGTTGGGGAAGAGATATTCCCACAAGTAAGGATGACGCCGTGGACCGGACACACCGTTGGAGAAAGTAATTTATCAGGTAAGCATAAATTCTGTTTTGGTGGAATAACCCTGATTTTACAGAATTTCACAACAATGTCAGAAGTATATATAATGACAGAATAAAAACTGGCCTGTAAAACAATACCAGACACATAAGTGATAATACTCCATGACAGTTCATGACCTTTATCCTTGAAACCTCTTTTTTAGCTTCTGTAGATTTCATACCTCCTCTGCTGTACTAAAGCCACTTTTGGGCTTTCATTTCTAATAGAGATAACACTTGCTGGAGGTGTTGAGGGTGTTAGGCCACTTATGGGCCTACAAGTAGGATTTAAAATTCTGAACATTAACACAATCTAGTTCTAGAGTAAAATAAACTACAACTGTAGGAAAGTTAAATAATGGTAAAGTTATGTCCGCTTAGTAGCAAAGTCCAACGTCTTAAGGTTCAGGTTGAATATGGATATCTGCTCAATACACAATGTGAGAACTGCAGTATCTACCATGTATATAAATTAAAACTTGTATTCGCTTTTTGCTAGTGATAACTAAGATCTAGATGTATACTCTCAAGGGGAGCTACTGTTACACAACAAATGATGAGAATAGATGGGTTTTCTAGTTCTTTTGTACAGAGTAAGGGATGGCAGCTCAGCTACATGATACATTACATATGTCCCTTTCTAACAAGTTAGGTTCTATAGGCACATTAGGTCTATAGACAAATCGGGCACATAGGTATTTAAAGACAAAGGAGGGATAATATAACCCGGTAATATGGTGCATAGAAATATATTTTTTGCCTATAACATACTTTAAAGAATCAAACACCCCTTTGGGTGCGGTGCTATAGAGACAAGGAAATTAGAAATATCACAATTATAACATATAAGACCCTACCATGGGAATATTGTGTGAATGAACCAGTAGAAAATATGCTGCTTTATAGCTTGTATGTCTGGACATATATATGAGGAGAGTAAACATTTCTTATGACAGTGAAATATACATATTAACACTAATAAAATAAAATAAACTTAGGTAACTTATTTAAGTCTAAAATATCCCTGGTGAATCTAGCTTTAACTTGACATCGATATAGATTATTTGTTACAGTTATTTTCAATTTCTGAAAATATATAGATTTACAGTAGATTCTACAGGCAAATTTGGGGCATAGGTATAGGAAGGCAGGGGTGTAATAATATTACCCTTTAACATGGTGTATATAACTTTATTTTTGCCTATAACGTACTTTGAAGAATTGCTAATGAAGTGAGTCTATTAGTGTTCTTGTTATTGCTGCCCAGCTGTTTTCCATTGGGATGGCTAAGGTAATTAAGCTAGGACAGAAGGGAGAATATAAAAGACCATTAGCCCACTCTAATGCGGTCCAGCTGGGCAGATCTCCGGTACCAGATATCCCTCAGGCAGCACAGTTCCTGGACAAATGAGGGGATTTTTACTGGTAGCACGGTTACGCTAGGAGCCAGTTCTGCAACGTCTAGCTTGAGACAGAGCAGCTTGGGAGATGGAAAGACAGTACCTGTGTCCCGGCTCACATTTGGCGTCTCCGTTCGAATGGAGGCAGATGGCAGCTGTGGACAAACTGAAAAATTTGCAGCAAAGTCTCGCCTAGTCAATGGGTCCTCCGGTCCAGGTAATGTGAGTGTTAGTAGCCAGTTATTCGTCTTTGGTCTGGTAGAGATGTTGACTGCGGTCCCATTAGTTGCTGGTATCATAGCCCACTGTAAAAGCAGAACAACCCTTGGTTGTAGAGCCAACCGTGAATCTCCCTTAGCGCTATATTATCCCTGGTATTAGGAATTGTAGTAAGTGTACAGGAATGTCTAGTAGCGGGTATTATGCACTGGGGATGAGAAGCTCTGTGTGTCTCCTCTTCTAAGCAAACAGGCTCCGATTAGAGACATTTTTCAGAGGAGCAAGCACTGATAGGGTTAGACGCCATTTGTAACTTCTCAAATTTGACTCTGTAGCCTTTGAGCAAACGGCTCAATTCAGTCAAGATATATGTAGCAGTCTCCATTTTCAATCTCTATGACAAAGCTTTGTGCAGGTATCTGAGATTGTTATTGATCAGCGCACATATGGCGCTGCACAGTAGTGAAGTCCAATAGGAAAATCTCAGGGGGGGTTTGTGTTGAGGCCTAAACCTCAGGAAAAAGCTCTAGATTTTGAGAACAGGCAGCAATCCTGAAAAGAAAGGTATCTGCTGAGAGGAAATCTTCTGTATTTCAAAATGCTATCAGATTGAAGTCCAGATGTAGATCCCAAATTGAGATATTGGGGGGGATATCTATCAAGCTGTCAACCGCAAATATGCTGGAATTCCGCAGCGTAATTGTTGCGAGCTTGATCCGACCTAGTTATCAAAGCCTACAGACCGGCAAAAGTTGAAATCTGTGACGTAACTCGATCCGCCGGTCTCAATCCGACACAGATCGATGCTTACGTTGTTACAGATGTTCCGAATACACAATTTGGCACTATTTGACACTTTTTTAAAGTTATCAAATAGTTAACAGGTACGCTCACGGCTATTCCGGCCCAGCGTACCTGGTTTTCAATCCGCCACCCTGGAGGCCGCAGATGCCACAGGAATCAATGGGAGTCTGAAAGCAGCGAAAGCTTATGTTCGATGCTGCCAGATATCCCATTGCTTTCTATGGTAGAAAACCAGTTACGTTTACACCTAACACCCTAACATAAACCCCGAGTCTAAACACCCCTAATCTGCCGCCACCGACATCACCGCCACCTACATAATGTTATTAACCCCTATTCCGTCGCACCCGGACCCCGCCACAATCTAAATAAAAGTATTAACCCCTATCCCGCCATTTCCGGATTCCGCCGCCACTAAATAAACGTATTTAACCTCTAAACCTCTGGCCTCCCACATCACTACCACGAACTAAACCTATTAACCCCTAAACCGCCAGCCCCCCACATCGCCAAAAACTAAATTTTTTGAAAAAGCCTTCCAGAAGGAGAAACACGTTGATCTAAGGGCATTGTCTGTCCACCAGCAGGCTTAGAAAGTAAGAGCCTAAACTCTGCGCAGTGTTAAACAACCCTAGAACCCTCACGGATTAATTTTCGAAAAGCTGAGTTTCAGAAGCTACGATTGGCTGGAGTGTTGCACGTGACAAAGGCGACACACGTGACAGGAAGACTCCACAGACCGGCAACACTGTATCCCGCAATAGCAGTGGAACAACACACAGAGACAGGTATGCAAAATAAGACCACCGTACAAGGAGAGTAAGAGACTGCGGTACAGCTGAGGATAACAGTAAGTGTCTTAACACTACAAAACCGAGAAAGTCGCATATTGGAAAGGTAATACATGACCTCTTGGTATTAAGCTCACGTTTCCCTTATACCCCCAAAGTAGGAGTTCTGACTGCCCAATATTGTCAGATCTGTCGCAAGGGATTTATTTACCGTTTCTTAGTCTGATCTTTCAAGTGTCAGTTTTATAATGAAGTTGCACAAATAAATAGTTTTTTTTATGCATTCAGCTAGAAGGTGGATGCCATCTTTTTTCTATATTAATTTAAAGAAGCATGAAAGTCAAAATGAAACATTTATAGTTCAGATATAGAGAATGCAATTTTAAGACACTTTTAAATTCACTTCCAGTTCATAAAATTGGCATTGTTTTCATGGTATAATATGATAAAAATGAACAGTATTTGCCCTTGTTAAATCACATATATGTATAGTATGATATATATATATATATATATATAAGTAATATAAAACTAGCAGCACCAAAGATATAACAATTACACAGATCCTCTTGTTCCTGCTTTTCTTAGCAATGTTTGCAGGAACAAGGTGCATGGAGATTGAACAGTAGTTTAATAAATTAACAAAGTCAAGAAAAATAAAAGAAGGAGATTAAAGTATGACATATCAGAAAGAATAAAGCCAATCTTGCCCGGCACTTGGATTATCCTGTTAAGTTAACTAATGCATTACCTTTGAGACAGGGATTAACCAAGGGTAAATTACGGTACCATTAAAATACCAATTTAAAAACAAAACTTGCTTCAATGGGCTCCATTTATCATTGTTTGGAGAAATCCGACTTTCAGTTCTCCAAGAAGTTCTCCGCAGCTCGCCCTCTGTGAGGCTCACTTGTGCGCCAATATTTATCAAAAAACTGGTCGTATTATACCGCTTTTTTCCAAAGTCGAGATGCGGCGTGTTAATGATAAATCTCGACTATATTTACCATTCCATCATCGTAAAAAAACGCATATTTTTGGTATTTTCCTTTTTTATTACTGGATATAGCCATTCTTTTTATTAATTTTATATAATTGTTGTAATTTAATGTTATATAAACATTTATATTTGTAATATGAATTTCTATATTATTATTCTTTTTGTGTTTTTTTTTACAAACCACAACCTTTTACTACTATTCAACGTTATTTTTAACAGATGGCTTACATATTACAAAGTCATTTTTTTTGGTTTATCTACTTAACACACTGCATGCAGACCTTTTTCTACTATTCAACGTTATTTTTAACACATGTCTTACTTATTACAAAGTCATGTGTTTTGGTTTCTCTACATTACACACCCCATACAGACCTTTTAGGCCTCCATTTATCATGATAAATGGAGCCCATACTATTATTCAACGTTATTTTAACACGTCTCACATATTACAAAGTCCTTATTTTTTGGTTTATCTACTTTAGACACCCCATACAGACCTTTTACTATTATTCTACATTATTTTAGCACATGTCTTACAAAGTCTTGTTTTTTTGTCTTTTGTTTAGCTATTTTAGACACCCCATGCAGACCTTTAACTATTATTCCTTTTGATTTTCAACACGTCTTTTATCTTTACCAACTAATTTGTTTTTCTCTACCTACTTTACACAACCCCTCTAGACATTTCAATACTATTCTTTTCAAATTAACGTCTTACATTGACCTAATCTTACCCTTTCATTGATAAGATGTTTCAATATATTACACAATAACGACAATTGTTTATATTTGTTAAATAATATATGCATTTATTCTGTATATAAAATAAAAAAAAATGTTGCTAGCACATTCATAAATTTTTTAATAACACATAAATGAAAAAGTTAAATTTTTTCATATTTCAGCCTCATTTTCCTGACTGCTGAGTAACTGCTTATCAGTCCAGTTTCAGCTTTAAGCAGGACTTCAAGGAGCTCTTTTTTGCTTATTACAATTTTTTCATCATCCGAAACTAAAAAATAAAAAATATATATATTTATATTAAACGTATATTTTGATTCTTTTGAATAGCATTTATAGACATGAGAGTAAAAAAAATATCTGTCAATGGAATTACCAACAGCAATAACATATATTTATTCATAAATGCTATAACACTTACCCCAGTTATAATATTGAGGTGACTGAGAGTCTTCATCGTGCACCTCTAAGTTTCTTATATTTTGTTGAGTTTCTTCAAAAAACAAAATTTTGATTACAATGTATTGATAATGTAACTTTAAAATATATCTATCTTACACTATATTTTTCTCTCTATCTATGTTATCTTTCAATAAATTTTATTTCTATATTTAAATCTGTCTTTTTTGATCTATATACATATATCTATCTGTCGATATATATATTAATATATCTATATATATATATATATATATATATATATATATATATATATATATATATATATATATATTGATATATAAAAAAATATGTGTGTTTGTGTTTATATATATATATATATATATATATATATTTGTGTATTTAAAAAATTTTTATACACATATTAATAAAATTGATCTATATCTATATATATATATATATATATATATATATATATGTGTATATAAAAATATATAAATATATATATATATGCATACATATCTATTGTTATTTATATATATATATATATATATATATATAATGTTTGTAGAATAGATATATCACCATTAAAAAATTAAAAAAAAAATCACCTGATGTTCCTTGATGAACCTCATCTTCTTCATGGCCCTCCTCGTCCTCTTGTTCCAAATGTTCTTCATCTTGCCAACTATGCATAGTATCCTCAATTTCTGACTCTGTAGGCTCTACATGTCCTAAAATTTTTATTACAAATAAATTTATATTTATAAAATATATATGTTAAAGAAATGTCAAATAATTTTTTTTAAAATTACCTTCAATGTTATCCATATCTTCTTCTCCTTGCTCATCCATTGGATTATTATTTGGAGTGCTATTATCTATAGCATTTTAAAAAAAGTTAAAAGATAAATTTACTTTAATACAGTTACATTTTTTATACCTGTGTCTTGAGTCCTATCTTTATCCATAAAAACTGTGGGCAAGAGACTCTCCTTACTCTTCGCACCATTTCACAGAGAATTCGGTTTCTTGTGTCCTGGTCCAAAGTGAAAATCCCTTTCCTTTTTTTTGGAAAATATTTATCCATAGTGTAAGAAATAATCAATAATTCTCCAATAGAGAACTTCTTGGATCGTGGCATTTTCTAAATATTATTCAATCTCTACTCACTGACGGGACTAATTTTTTTTTTTTAAATGCGCAATTTTGTAAGCTAATACCTATTTTTACAAATAGCACTCAATTTGGATACATATTTTGGAAAATATTATCAAAAATCGTATTTTAGTATACAACTTGATGTTTTTTTTTATCCATTTTAATAACAATGAAACATTGTATAGAACTGCGCCACAACAGCACTATTTTTTTGGCAACATTAACAAATGTTACATGTATCCGTTGATAAGGTGAAATAAAAGTAAAACAATGTAATGATATTTAAATTTAATATTGTTATTCATAACCAAATTATCTTTATTTACATATAAAATTGTTATTAAAAACAAAAATGGAAATCCAGGTATTCCATATGAAAAATAAACTGCGACATATATCTTTCCAGAACATCATACAGTATACGCCCATTTTCATCAACTACATTTTAGATACTTTTTTTGAAACCGTTATAAAAGAAAACTTTATTTAGTTTGTATCAACACTTTTTAGTTATTTTTTGCGCTCTATTGTATCACATTTTTGCAATGGCATCTTCCCAAGCTGGAAAGACCAAAAGCGGGAGAAGTATCATGTTCACTCATCGGCAAAATTGTATTTTGGTCGAAGCTGTTATCGAACACTACGATGAAATCATTGGGTACCAAGCCAGAACTGTAAACCCACAGAGAAAGAGAACAATTTGGACACAAATCAGTAGATCTGTTTCAGCTGAAGGAAGTTTTCCTAAGGATGTGCGGGCTTGTCGGAAGAGAGTAACTGATATTAGAAAAAACATAAAGAAAAAGGTTTGCAGGGAAAAGCAATCTGCCAAAGGAACCGGTGGAGGCCCTGGATATAGGGCCGAATTAACGGACTTTGAACAGATGCTTTATGCACGGATGGGTGATGCCGTTGTGGTTGGCCTGGATGTCCCAGCAGACACTATGGATTTTAGAGGTAAGTTAAATGTAAACGACACCCAAATTTTGTTGTTCATAATTTAAAAAAAGAGAATTAAAAATTATATATCTTTATTATTGAAATCTATTATGTAATTATTTCGATTCAATAGATATTCCTTTATGGAAAGTATATGTAGATATGCTCACTATCTCTTTAATTTTGTAGATTTCTGCTATTGGATATTAAAATTGTGATTAGTTTACATTTTTATTTGGCAAATAAGGATTATGGAGAAAATGGAGGCATGAACTATAATAAAAGTAATCTAGTCATTGTTATAACTATCTATTGTCTATCTAAATCTATCTAAATATTTGAAATTGTGTTTTTATCTATAATTATTGAAATTTAATACAAGTATATTTATATTATTTAGAGCAAGAAGATGAGGGACGTCAGGAAGAGGAGATTGATGCACAAGAGGATCAACCTTTGGAAAATGAATTCACCTCACAAGACCAAGAACCCTCCACATCCACAGTACAAAGAGAAGAAGGGGAGAGTAAGTTATTTGTAAAAAAAAACCCAATAGTTTTTATATATTTTAATAACAATTAACAACCAGATGAGCACTGTTGATAACTTGTGGTCTAATGTATATTTTGATTGTATAAATCGATGCTGTTGATATTCTAATATTATTTTTATGTTGTTGTAGGTGTTCGTGCTTTACTACAATCCATGCAGGACAATTCTATATTATTATTCGAGGGTAGGTTGTCTTCTAATTGTCATGTTAATTTTTTGTTTTTTTATGAATGTAACCTATTAATAATACATATTTTCCATGTCATACAGAAGATCAGGTTGAAATCAATTTGGAACCTCTGGTTGAGGATTCTGTATGTCCAGAAGATGAGGATGAGACTCAGGTTGAGGGACAAACATCAGAGGGACCAACACCACCAAATCTAGAAACTCCTCAGAATATCATGGTCAATGACTCTGAAGAAGATGAAAGACCAGAACAATTGATAAACCCAGAAGATGTCACAGGCAGGGGAAATGATATACAAAACCTCACAGACATGGCATTGGGGTTCAGGAATGAGCAAAGTGCATTTTTTAAAGAACTGATCAGATTACAAGAAGAAAGAAATGCAATTTTAAAAGCTGATTCAGAATTTAAGAGGGATTATTCCAAAAAGAAATTAGAAATTTTGAATCGAAGATTTCCTACTCAATAATTAATTATTAATATTTCTTGTTTTTGCACTTTAATGTTCAAATTGTTTATATGTTGAAAAGTTAAACACTAGAATTTGGTTACAGTTTAAGTTATTTTTGAAAAAATGTTACATGCTTCAGTATTCAAGTATTTGTTATTACAATAAAAATGTTATTTAAAATACAAAAAAGAATTAAGGCTGTTTGTTTGTTCAAAATTTTTTTATTAAAAGAATAAAAACTAAATTTTTTTATTAACAAATAAACACAACTTTTTTTTTTTTTCATCTGTCTGATTATATAACAGTAGTGAGGATTATTATTGGACAATTTTCAAACAACTCCTGTGTTATCCGTGGTTTCTGTAATACAATGTTAAGATAATTAGAAATCCAGAAATATAATACTAATTCTTTGCCCCACCCCCACCCAAAAAAAATACAATTACTTACATGAAAAATATCTCTCAATAATTTCCATACGATTTTGAACACCGGCCCTAGTAGTGTGCCTGTTTAATATTTGTTGGGGGACATAGATGTCATCTGGTTGATCCTCAAGACACAAATCATCTTCGTTAACTTGAGATATTGCAATATTATGTAACATGCAGCATACTAAAATAATGTCATTGCACTTCTCTGGTGAGTATTGCAAGTCTCCCCCTGACCTGTCCAACACACGAAATCTCATCTTCAACACACCGAAGGTTCTCTCGATAGCACTTCTTGTACTACGGTGTGACTCGTTGTATTTGATCTCTGCACGTGTATGGGGCGATGGTACTGGTGTCAGAAGCCAAGGCCTACACGGATAACCACTGTCACCTACAAATAAAAAAATTAAAAGAATTATTACATTGGAATAACAATCTATATGCACTTTTAGCAATACAGAAATTAATGAAATAATAACATAAATGAAAAGATCATAAAATTAATTTTCACAAAAAAAAAAGGTCTAAAGTGTATATACATCTAACTACAAATCTATGTCCTTCAAAGTTGAAAACCAAAATTAAACATAAAAACAATAACACCAAAAAATATAAAGTTAAACTCACCCAATAGCCAACCATGGGGCATGTCTCCACGTTCAAACGATGTAAATAATGCTGATTGTTTGAGGATATGGTAATCGTGGCAGGAACCTGGAAATCCTGAACGCACAGCCCAAATTTTTAGGTTGGCATCACAAACAGCCTGAACATTCAGTGAATGGAAGCTTTTTCTATTCCTGTATTGCTCCTCCCTTAAAGCTGGTGGTCTTAAAGCTATGTGGGTGCAATCAATTGCACCAAGAACATTAGGCATACCAGCTACTTGATAAAAAGATGCCTTAACTGTGTGCCATTCTTGCATATTCCTGGGTACAAAAATAAACTTCTTCAGATGTTTCAAAACTGCTTTTAAAACAATTCTTAGATGCCTGCAAAATGAAGGCTGGCTAATGCCCACCACAGCACTAGAGACTGCCTGAAATGAACCAGTTGACAAGAAATGCAAAACTGCTAATAATTTTAAAAGTCCAGGTATCGCCCTTGTTCTTCTTGTCCTAGGGTCTATGTCATTTTGGATCAGAGAGTAAAGATTTATAATACTCTCCCTATTTATACGAAATCTTTGCTTTATCTCCTTATCAGACAATGCCTGTAGTCCACACCGGGGTAAAAAAACTCTAGGCACTCTTTGGCGTCTCCGTATGGGCATATTACCATCAGCAAGACGATTTTCACGGGCCCTTGCCAAAGAAATAGCAGACAACAGCAGAAAATATTCCATCTTCTCTCTCACAAAAAATGAAGTAAATGAAATGTTCTCCTCAGTGGATATGGAGAACTTTGGAGGGCGTAATTGTAGGAGAATATTAGGTTCTCCCATGGCGCAAAATAGTGATAAATATGAAATTTGGCGATCATCGATTTGATGAAAATACGACCGAAAAAGCGCTGTTTTAAGCTTCAATCGGCGCACATGTGCGCCTTGGCGAGATAGAATAGAGTGGTCGGATTTTTCGGTCGAAAATAAGTTTTTTTGGTCTGATTTTGTTTTAATACATAGGAGAGAATTTACGCCGGCGTATTTATAGGCGTAAATGTAGGAGAATTGCAATGATAAATGGAGCCCAATATGTACTAATTTATTTGCCATTACTTAAAGGGACACTGAATCCAAAATTTTTCTTTTGTGATTTAGATAGAGTATGAATTTTTAAGCAACTTTCTAATTTACTCCTATTATCAAATTTTCTTTATTCTCTTGGTATCTTTATTTGAAATGCAAGAATCTAAGTTTAGATGCCGGCCCATTTTGGTGAACAACCTGGGTTGTCCTTGCTGATTGGTGGAAAAAAATCCATCCACCAATGAAAAAGTGCTGTCCATAGTTCTTAACCCAAAAAAGCTTAGATGGCTTTTATTTCAAATAAAGATAGCAAGAGAACGAAGAAAAATTGATAATAGGAGTACATTAGAAAGTTGCTTAAAATTGCATGCTCTATCTGAATCACAAAAGAAAAAAATTGGGTTCAGTGTCCCTTTAAACAGCATTGTAGGCTATCCTATTTGAGCACATTACAAATCTTATCACAATATAATTCGATATTAACCCAAAGTAATAAAGTCCATTTAAGCTGGGGATCCCCAGAGGTGGTTCTGATGTAGCCAGTTATCTTTTAATCAAGAACTTATTTTGAAACAATTTATATTGCCCAGTTCACAGTTAACTGTATCCATAAACCTTTTGTGAGAAAAGCAACATTTGCGATAATATAAACAGTTCACTTTTAAGTAGTGCCTCCGGTTGGTTTCAGAGATGGGGTTAGCAAATAACAACCAAATCAATGACTTTGTTGTCCTTTCACCGTGCGATCCTCCGCATACTTCGGTCACTCAGATTTACTCACTTGATTTATGACAGTCATCCTCCCCTTCACCTTGCGAAATACCAACCGATTTCGGAGTTCCCACGGGCTGCAATTACTTGTTGCGGTTCCTGTGTCTGGTATATCCGCTCCACTGATTGCAAGTCAATACTTGCCGATTGTCATCGCAATTGCTTGTCACAATCCCTCTGTCAATTATATCCACTCCAGCAGTTGCAAGTTCATACTTGCCGGTTACCATCTTGATTGGGGATCCCCAGCTTAAATGGACTTTATTACTTTGGGTTAATATCGAATTATATTGTGATAAGATTTGTAATGTGCTCAAATAGGATAGCCTACAATGCTGTTTAAGTAATGGCAAATAAATTAGTACATATTGAAGCAAGTTTTGTGTTTAAATTGATATTTTAATGGTACCGTTATTTACCCTTGGTTAATCCCTGTCTCAAAGGTAATGCATTAGTTAACTTAACAGGATAATCCAAGTGCCGGGCAAGATTGGCTTTATTCTTTCTGATATTTCATACTTTAATCTCCTTCTTTTATTTTTCTTGACTTTGAACAGTAGTTTAATAAATTAACAATAATAAATTAACAATATATATATTTAATATATAGTGTCATACCACAGGTGTTTCTGCATTTTATTTCCAGTTCCTCTGATTTATCTGGATTATAGAATATATACTGACACATATTACACCCTTTCCACATCTAAATTTGCCTTCTTGTTAAGGCAACCAATAGATATTAAATGTACCAAAGAATAATAAAGGGTGCACTCAATAAAAGAGAAGCTCTCTCTGTTTGTGAGTATTCCATATATTACGGACTACCTTATTACCTACTGAAACATCTGTTGCCACTTGTTTAAATTATTTTCTACTTATCCATTACTTAGCCATTTCATGACATGAATAGTTTGTAGCTATGTTTATTTGATTTTAGCAGTGTTTAGCGATTTTTTATTTTTTTAAGACATTAATTATTTCGAATTTTTTGATTGGTCACTACATTTATTGTATATAGCAACCAGTATATGGCATTTTAATAATCTACTGAATATTTGATATTTTATTAATTAAATTATAACCTATTAACTTTTATTGTGGTTGTGGTGATCTTTTAAGCTTTTTTAGCGCTGTCCATACCCCACCTTTTCCCCCCAAATAAAATGCCTATCTAAAATAACCTAAACTCCCCATTGCCCTCAAAAGGTCATTTGTATGGGCATTGCCCTTAAAAGGGCATTTAGCTCTTTTACTGCCCAGACCCTACTCTAAAAATAAAACCCACCCAAAAAAACCTTAAATAAACCTAACACTAACCCCCGACGATCCACTTACAGTTCTTGAAGTCCCGCTTGAAGGATCCATTCAGCCTGCACAAAGTCTTCATCCGGCGGCCTCTTCCATCTTCATCCAGCCGGCGAAGTCTTCATCCAGACAGCATCTTCTATCTTCATCTATCCGGTGTGGAGCGGGTCCATCTCAAAGACATCCGGCACGGAGCTCCTCTTCAATACGGTCACTGCCGTAAACTGGAACTTGAATGCAAGTGATGTCATCCAAGATGGCGTCCTTGCATTCCTATTGGCTGAAAGGTTCCAATCAGCCAATAGGATTAGAGCTGCTAAAATCCTATTGGCTGTTCCAATCAGCCAATAGGATTTGAGCATCTCTCATCCTATTGGCTGTTCCAATCCGCAATCGGCAGCTAGCTCCCAGCTCCTGAGCCTACCTAGGTATGCTTTTCAAAAAAGGATACCAGAGAACTAAGCAAATTGGATAAGAAAAGTAAACTGTGAAGTTGTTTAAAAATGTATGCTCTCTCTGAATCATGGGGATCAGGAAAACTTTTGGGTTTCATGTCTCTTTAACCAATTTGCATCAGTGCAAATACTGAGATTATGTAACCAAAAAAAAATTAAAGCAGCCTTTTCTTTCATGTAATTAGCAAGAGTCCATGAGCTAGTGACGTATGGGATATACATTCCTACCAGGAGGGGCAAAGTTTCCCAAACCTTAAAATGCCTATAAATACACACCTCACCACACCCATAATTCAGTTTTACAAACTTTGCCTCCTATGGAGGTGGTGAAGTAAGTTTGTGCTAGATTCTACGTTGATATGCGCTCCGCAACAGGTTGGAGCCCGGTTTTCCTCTCAGCGTGCAGTGAATGTCAGAGGGATGTGAGGAGAGTATTGCCTGTTTGAATTCAATGATCTCCTTCTACGGGGTCTATTTCATAGGTTCTCTGTTATCGGTCGTAGAGATTCATCTCTTACCTCCCTTTTCAGATCGACGATATACTCTTATAAATATACCATTACCTCTGCTGATTTTTTCGTTTCAGTACTGGTTTGGCTTTCTACAAACATTTAGATGAGTGTCCTGGGGTAAGTAAGTCTTATTTTCTGTAACACTCTAAGCTATGGTTGGGCACTTTTTTAATAAAGTTCTAAATATATGTATTCAAACATTTATTTGCCTTGACTCAGGATGTTCAACATTCCTTATTTTCAGACAGTCAGTTTCATATTTGGGATTATGCATTTGAATCAAATATTTTTCTTACCTTAAAGATTTGACTTTTTTCCCTGTGGGCTGTTAGGCTCGCGGGGGCTGAAAATGCTTCATTTTATTGCGTCATTCTTGGCGCGGACTTTTTTGGCGCAAAAAATCTTTTCTGTTTCCGGCGTCATACGTGTCGCCGGAAGTTGCGTCATTTTTGACGTTCTTTTGCGCCAAAAAATGTCGGCGTTCCGGACGTGGCGTCATTTTTGGCGCCAAAAGCATTTAGGCGCCAAATAATGTGGGCGTCTTATTTGGCGCTAAAAAAATATGGGCGTCATTTTTGTCTCCACATTATTTAAGTCTCATTATTTATTGCTTCTGGTTGCTAGAAGCTTGTTCACTGGCATTTTTTCCCATTCCTGAAACTGTCATTTAAGGAATTTGATCAATTTTGCTTTATATGTTGTTGTTTTTTCTCTTACATATTGCAAGATGTCTCACGTTGCATCTGAGTCAGAAGATACTTCAGGAAAATCGCTGTCTGGTGCTGGAACTACCAAAGCTAAGTGTATCTGCTGTAAACTTTTGGTAGCTATTCCTCCAGCTGTTGTTTGTATTAATTGTCATGACAAACTTGTTAATGCAGATAATATTTCCTTTAGTAATGTACCATTACCTGTTGCAGTTCCATCAACATCTAATGTTCAGAATGTTCCTGATAACATAAGAGATTTTGTTTCTGAATCCATCAAGAAGGCTATGTCTGTTATTCCTCCTTCTAGTAAACATAAAAAATCATTTAAAACTTCTCTTTATACAGATGAATTTTTAAATGAACATCATCATTCTGATTCTAATGACTCTTCTGGTTCAGAGGATTCTGTCTCAGAGATTGATGCTGATAAATCTTCATATTTATTTAAAATGGAATTTATTCGTTCTTTACTTAAGGAAGTACTAATTGCTTTAGAAATTGAGGATTCTGGTCCTCTTGATACTAAATCTAAACGTTTAGATAAGGTCTTTAAATCTCCTGTGGTTATTCCAGAAGTTTTTCCTGGTGCTTTTTCTGAAGTAATTTCCAGAGAATGGAATAATTTGGGTAATTCATTTACTCCTTCTAAACGTTTTAAGCAATTATATCCTGTGCCGTCTGACAGATTAGAATTTTGGGACAAAATCCCTAAAGTAGATGGGGCTATTTCTACCCTTGCTAAACGTACTACTATTCCTACGTCAGATGGTACTTCCTTTAAGGATCCTTTAGATAGGAAAATTGAATCCTTTCTAAGAAAAGCTTATCTGTGTTCAGGTAATCTTCTTAGACCTGCTATATCATTGGCTGATGTTGCTGCAGCTTCAACTTTTTGGTTGGAAACTTTAGCGCAACAAGTAACAGATCATGATTCTCATAATATTATTCTTCTTCAACATGCTAATAATTTTATCTGTGATGCCATTTTTGATATTATCAGAGTTGATGTCAGGTTTATGTCTCTAGCTATTTTAGCTAGAAGAGCTTTATGGCTTAAAACTTGGAATGCTGATATGTCTTCTAAATCAACTCTACTTTCCATTTCTTTCCAGGGTAACAAATTATTTGGTTCTCAGTTGGATTCTATTATCTCAACTGTTACTGGTGGGAAAGGAACTTTTTTACCACAGGATAAAAAATCTAAGGGTAAAAACAGGGCTAATAATAGTTTTCGTTCCTTTCGTTTCAACAAAGAACAAAAGCCTGATCCTTCATCCTCAGGAGCAGTTTCAGTTTGGAAACCATCTCCAGTCTGGAATAAATCCAAGCCTTCTAGAAAAGCAAAGCCAGCTTCTAAGTCCACATGAAGGTGCGGCCCTCATTCCAGCTAAGCTGGTAGGGGGCAGGTTACGTTTTTTCAAAGAAATTTGGATCAATTCTGTTCACAATCTTTGGATTCAGAACATTGTTTCAGAAGGGTACAGAATTGGTTTCAAGATAAGACCTCCTGCAAAGAGATTTTTTCTTTCCCGTGTCCCAGTAAATCCAGTGAAAGCTCAAGCATTTCTGAAATGTGTTTCAGATCTAGAGTTGGCTGGAGTAATTATGCCAGTTCCAGTTCTGGAACAGGGGCTGGGGTTTTATTCAAATCTCTTCATTGTACCAAAGAAGGAGAATTCCTTCAGACCAGTTCTGGATCTAAAAATATTGAATCGTTATGTAAGGATACCAACGTTCAAAATGGTAACTGTAAGGACTATCTTGCCTTTTGTTCAGCAAGGGCATTATATGTCCACAATAGATTTACAGGATGCATATCTGCATATTCCGATTCATCCAGATCATTATCAGTTCCTGAGATTCTCTTTTCTGGACAAGCATTACCAGTTTGTGGCTCTGCCGTTCGGCCTAGCTACAGCTCCAAGAATTTTTACAAAGGTTCTCGGTGCCCTTCTGTCTGTAATCAGAGAACAGGGTATTGTGGTATTTCCTTATTTGGACGATATCTTGGTACTTGCTCAGTCTTTACATTTAGCAGAATCTCATACGAATCGACTTGTGTTGTTTCTTCAAGATCATGGTTGGAGGATCAATTCACTAAAAAGTTCATTGATTCCTCAGACAAGGGTAACCTTTCTGGGTTTCCAGATAGATTCAGTGTCCATGACTCTGTCTTTGACAGACAAGAGACGTCTAAAATTGATTTCAGCTTGTCGAAACCTTCAGTCACAATCATTCCCTTCGGTAGCCTTATGCATGGAAATTCTAGGTCTTATGACTGCTGCATCGGACGCGATCCCCTTTGCTCGTTTTCACATGCGACCTCTTCAGCTCTGTATGCTGAATCAATGGTGCAGGGATTACACAAAGATATCTCAATTAATATCTTTAAAACCGATTGTACGACACTCTCTAACGTGGTGGACAGATCACCATCGTTTAATTCAGGGGGCTTCTTTTGTTCTTCCGACCTGGACTGTAATTTCAACAGATGCAAGTCTCACAGGTTGGGGAGCTGTGTGGGGATCTCTGACGGCACAAGGAGTTTGGGAATCTCAGGAGGTGAGATTACCGATCAATATTTTGGAACTCCGTGCAATTTTCAGAGCTCTTCAGTCTTGGCCTCTTCTGAAGAGAGAATCGTTCATTTGTTTTCAGACAGACAATGTCACATCTGTGGCATACATCAATCATCAAGGAGGGACTCACAGTCCTCTGGCTATGAAAGAAGTATCTCGAATTCTGGTTTGGGCGGAATCCAGCTCCTGTCTAATCTCTGCGGTTCATATCCCAGGTATAGACAATTGGGAAGCGGATTATCTCAGTCGCCAAACGTTGCATCCGGGCGAATGGTCTCTTCACCCAGAGGTATTTCTTCAGATTGTTTAAATGTGGGAGCTTCCAGAAATGGATCTGATGGCGTCTCATCTAAACAAGAAACTTCCCAGGTATCTGTCCAGATCCCGGGATCCTCAGGCGGAAGCAGTGGATGCATTATCACTTCCTTGGAAGTATCATCCTGCCTATATCTTTCCGCCTCTAGTTATTCTTCCAAGAGTAATCTCCAAAATTCTGAAGGAATGCTCGTTTGTTCTGCTGGTAGCTCCGGCATGGCCTCACAGGTTTTGGTATGCGGATCTTGTTCGGATGGCCTCTTGCCATCTGTGGACTCTTCCGCTAAGACCAGACCTTCTGTCGCAAGGTCCTTTTTTCCATCAGGATCTCAAATCCTTAAATTTAAAGGTATGGAGATTGAACGCTTGATTCTTGGTCAAAGAGGTTTCTCTGACTCTGTGATTAATACTATGTTACAGGCTCGTAAATCTGTATCCAGAGAGATATATTATAGAGTCTGGAAGACTTATATTTCTTGGTGTCTTTCTCATCATTTTTCTTGGCATTCTTTTAGAATTCCGAGAATTTTACAGTTTCTTCAGGATGGTTTAGATAAAGGTTTATCCGCAAGTTCTTTGAAAGGACAAATCTCTGCTCTTTCTGTTCTTTTTCACAGAAAGATTGCTAATCTTCCTGATATTCATTGTTTTGTACAAGCTTTGGTTCGTATAAAACCTGTCATTAAGTCAATTTCTCCTCCTTGGAGTTTGAATTTGGTTCTGGGGGCTCTTCAAGCTCCTCCGTTTGAACCTATGCATTCATTGGACATTAAATTACTTTCTTGGAAAGTTTTGTTCCTTTTGGCGATCTCTTCTGCCAGAAGAGTCTCTGAATTATCTGCTCTTTCTTGTGAGTCTCCTTTTCTGATTTTTCATCAGGATAAGGCGGTGTTGCGAACTTCTTTTGAATTTTTACCTAAGGTTGTGAATTCCAACAACATTAGTAGAGAAATTGTGGTTCCTTCATTATGTCCTAATCCTAAGAATTCTAAGGAGAAATTGTTGCATTCTTTGGATGTTGTTAGAGCCTTGAAATATTATGTTGAAGCTACTAAGTCTTTCCGAAAGACTTCTAGTCTATTTGTTATCTTTTCCGGTTCTAGAAAAGGCCAGAAAGCTTCTGCCATTTCTTTGGCATCTTGGTTGAAATCTTTAATTCATCATGCCTATGTCGAGTCGGGTAAAACTCCGCCTCAAAGGATTACAGCTCATTCTACTAGGTCAGTTTCTACTTCCTGGGCGTTTAGGAATGAAGCTTCGGTTGATCAGATTTGCAAAGCAGCAACTTGGTCCTCTTTGCATACTTTTACTAAATTCTACCATTTTGATGTATTTTCTTCTTCTGAAGCAGTTTTTGGTAGAAAAGTACTTCAGGCAGCGGTTTCAGTTTGAATCTTCTGTTTATGTTTTTCATTAAACTTTATTTTGGGTGTGGATTATTTTCAGCAGGAATTGGCTGTCTTTATTTTATCCCTCCCTCTCTAGTGACTCTTGCGTGGAAAGATCCACATCTTGGGTAGTCATTATCCCATACATCACTAGCTCATGGACTCTTGCTAATTACATGAAAGAAAACATAATTTATGTAAGAACTTACCTGATAAATTCATTTCTTTCATATTAGCAAGAGTCCATGAGGCCCGCCCTTTTTTGTGGTGGTTATGATTTTTTTGTATAAAGCACAATTATTCCAATTCCTTATTTTATATGCTTTCGCACTTTTTTCTTATCACCCCACTTCTTGGCTATTCGTTAAACTGAATTGTGGGTGTGGTGAGGGGTGTATTTATAGGCATTTTAAGGTTTGGGAAACTTTGCCCCTCCTAGTAGGAATGTATATCCCATACGTCACTAGCTCATGGACTCTTGCTAATATGAAAGAAATGAATTTATCAGGTAAGTTCTTACATAAATTATGTTTTTTTTTTTTTTTTTACATTGCATTATAGTAGTTGTTCATCTGCCCATTTTACCTTTTTTTGTGGAAGATCTTAATTTCCTAATGTTACTCCGCAAAGCTTTTAAAATGCATAATTAACCATAATGTCATTACTCTGTGTGCATAATCTCAGTAGAATGTTTTTGGACAGATTTTTAGATTAACATGTGGACAGAAGAACATTTAATCGCAATACATTCTGTAGAATACACTCTCTAGAAATTAAGACATTAAGGAATGTCAGTGTCCCCTTTAATTTAGCTGAAACTCGGGCATGCCCAACCTATTGCTAAGGGACCTAATTTTTCCATCCAGTATTTTTCTTTTTTTTAGCACCAAACATGTACAGATGAAGGTGTAGGATACAGGAGATCAGATGAGATCCTATGTGGGTGTCTTTCTTGGTCTGTACATTCTCACATATACATGAATCAATAATGCTAATGGGCAGCAATGAGCATTGTTTATAACCTTTTTCCTAGTTCCTCTGAGTAGGGAACAACATATACAGTTGCCACAGTCCATTCTACCCTCTCACTCGCATTGCAGGTGGGGGGGGGGGGTAGAATGGCGGCCATCTTTGAAAAAGACAGACTGTCCCTTTTCTCTTTGATTACTTTAAGAGGTGGTAGGGGCCATTGGTCAGGTCTGGCATGGATTCAGAACTGGCAAAATTGCAAGTAGGTCACGGTACTTTTCTTTACTTGTAGCCAAGGAGTTAATACTTCCATTGGGGCTCCTAAATTTCAAGCAAATTTGTCAATTTTTGTTCTAATTTTGTTTTTAATTTGTATTGTGCATTTTTTTTTTTCTTTTTAAACAATGAAAAAATATGGGAGGTTTTATGATAAAGCATAACGTTTATTACTTAATTAAGATGTTAGAAGCCCATGTCCTAAATGTAAAATAGTGCAGGGTACATTGCAATAATTGTGACAGACGTGGAGCAAATTGAGGCCACTTTGGAAAACAGAAAAATGTCTTCTGACAATAACAAGAATTTCCTTGAGCAAGTCATAATGATATTTTAATGTCTTACCCGGCTGCGAGGTTTAGTAAGAGCTGGCAAATGTCTAACAGCATCTGTCTCATTACAAATAGATTTCTACAAACTGCTAATGAAAGACAGCAAAAGAAAAAGTCTAAATATGTTGAAACTGGTGCAGAAGTTAGAAGATATACTGCCTAAGGGTTTACAAAGTCTGATATGCCCTGATAAACCCAGCAGTATATTTATTTGGATTTTGTTCTGTTATATTTTCTAGTATTAATAAGTCATATGTTCCATGTGTATTGGATTATATCATACTATTTATCCTGAGTATTTCAAGACTAGATATGATATATTTCTCATAATATTTTAGAAGATGCCTTTAAAGTTGCATTTGATTATTGTTGTCCCATATTTATATAAATACAGTATGCTCCATATTCAGTATGCCTCTTGCTGAGTGCACAAAAACATATGACACAATTTACAGCACCAACTACACATGCACTTGTCAGATGCCTGAAAAATAAAAAGAATAGGTTATTAATTTTGAAATAAATTGGACATTTTAAATTGACTGTTATTGTTAGGCATTTTTTTCTTAGATCCACAAATACACATTTTTATACAATATTGAGGTCGGTAATCGGCACCAAAGGGTTAGTATTATGCACTGTGGGTAGGCTGGCTCCATCTTGAAGGCTTGTATGTCCGAAGGTGGTCAGGGTCATTAAGCCTTCTTTCAGCTTTGCGACCTAATTCCTCCAACAAAGCGGCTACGTGTGAGTAAAACTCCTCCATCATGTATCTCGGCGGTTACCCGGCACAATAGGAAGCCGGGGGGGGGGGGGGATGGTGGTAAAATCCGTCTCGATCAGAGCATGTCTTTTAGAGGTAAGATTACGGCTTTATTAGCAGGATCCTACATATAATCTGTTCCGCAGCTGATGTTTGAGAGTCTTTTTGTAAAATGAGGTATAATTATATAGTTATTCGTTAGATTCTGAGGATTATCATAAGAGCCTCTGCAATAGACGTCTGACCATGGCTGTGGCTTAGCTCCGCCCTCCACCTTTTAAATGCTCTTAACAAATTGACTTTGTTCTCTTGGTATAATTTTTTAAAATATGTACATATCCTCAGCAGCGGAAAGGCACTACTGAGAGCTAGCTGGTGATTAACGGCTACAAACATGTCTTCAGTTTGCTCCCTATAGTGCATTGCTGCTCTAAAGCTGTCTTTAACTATGTATTTAATCTCTTTTGTAGGAGTTAAGCACATAATTATATAGTAGCAGTAGTGCAATAATAAAATGCTCTAACATATTAGAGAATTTTTCTTTTTGCACTTTAATATCCCTTTAACTTTTCTGATATAACTAATAATGAGAGTTGTGTGTCAACATCAAAACTGTGACATTTGATTCTGTTATTCTTGTTGTTATGGTACAGAGCAAAACAGAATGTTTATGTGTATTGTGATGCAGCAGAGATCATGTTTACCTGCTATCACGTGCATGTGTTTGCACATACATATTTCATTTATTCATTAAATGTGACGCAGCAGATATCTACTTCCTAGACAAAGTGTTTACATGTCTTCATTGTGGTTGTGAGCAATAACTGGCATGAAAGGGAATGGGTATGGGCTTCAGATGCTTTTAGTAGCTGCATAATCAATAAGCTGCCATCAGCTTGTACATAAGTGGCCCATGTCTAGCCTCATTTTTCATATGGGTTTTTCTCTTTGCAAAATGCAGCAGTGCTACACATTTGACACATGTGTAAAGAAGACATCTAAATAATGTAACCATATCTGCATTTGTAAGGGGGAAAGAAGCATATTAATCTATCAGTGCCTTAACTAACTGGTATTGTTATTAAATCTGTTTTACATTAGCAACAATGTAAGGCATGAAAGTCAAAATGAAACTTTCATGATTCAAATGGAAAATGCATTAAATAAATTCAGATTTACCACAGTCTCTCAGTATCCTTTGTTAAAAAGCAGTTTTAGCTTAAAGGGACAGTAAACTTAAACAATGTTACATATTTTGCTAACATTATCTTATCGACGGCTTTAAAAATCAAAAGATTTGAGAGATTTTAGCCCCCAAAGTTTAACTTGCCTCGTTTCCTCTTCAGACTCTTCTGACCAGGACTACTTTTCAAAAGCGTTACGCGGGTGCACTGTCTAATCACTGCTCGCCTGATCATGCTATTGAACTAAATGTAGCACGCTCCCACTCTTACCTGGTAGCGGGAGCGAGCTACATTTTAGTTAAGTAGCCCGCCCGCAAACTGCTTTTGAAAAGAAGACCTGATCAGAAGAGCCTGGAGAGGAAACGAGATAAGTTTAACTTTGTGGACACACATTTGCCTCTTGTTATTGGCTCACCAGATGTGTTCAGATTGGTCCCAGTTGAAAATTGCTGCTCTGGAGGTAAGTTTAACTGTGTGTTTAACATGTTTGTAGGGTGTAAACACATAGTTACACACAAGCAGCAAATAAATAATAAAAAGTACAGCATTTTTTCTTTTTGTCCCTGTAATGTTGTTAACCAGTGGTCATCTCATTTTGCAATTGTTAAAGTTGCAAATGGAAAAAAGGAATTAAGCGATTATATTAATACTAGTCCTAAAGCCCATTCACTTGGATCCCGTCTTCCTCCTTCCTCTTCCCTGCCGCTCTCAACTTTTTTTTTTCCTGTAGTGCAGCTCCGACCCCCCCCCCCCCCCCCACGGGCACGCGTTTCCCCTCTCTGCTGTCTGATCCTTACTGACTGATCCTTCCTTATGGCCAGGTAGGTTTGTCTTGCGCTGCAGTCTCTACTGCGCATGACGGCATCGGACAAACATACCTGGCCTTTTATAATATACAATGTTTGCATAGGAAAGTGTGTATAAAACTCGGTCCTCAAGGATGTAAGAGGTAGAGAAAACCTTTCTGTTATACTAAATTAGTACAGCAATTATCTGTATAATTTTTCTTCCTTCGGTTTCTATAACTCATGTATTCGTGTTATGTCCTCATGTCTAATAGATTACAGGCGATCACATCTTGACAACTGGAATTAAAAAAAATCTAGATTTTTTTAAAAAAAGTAACAGTTTGTGCGGTATAATACACAGTATAATAAATATTGGAAAATTAAATAGAAATGTCCTAAATAAAGATATACAAACTTATTTACTTAAAGGGACAGTCTACACCAAAATTGTTATTGTTTAAAAAAGATAGACAACGCCTTTACTATCCATTCCCCAGCTTTGCACAACCAACATTGTTATATTAATATACTTTATAAAATTTAAACCTCTAAATTTCTGCCTGTTTCTAAGCCACTACAGACTATCATATGCTTTTTTATTTTATTTTCACAACAGGAGACTGCTAGTTCATGTGGGCCATATAGATAACATTGTGCTCACACCCGTGAAGTTGTGCTCAACACCGCACTAATTGGCTAAAATGCAAGTAAATAGGTAATAAAGTCATGTGATCAGGGGGCTGTCAGAAAAGGCTTAGATACAAGTTAGTCACAGAGGTAAAAAGTATATTAAAGTGAAAGTCAATCCTAACGTTGTACAAACGCTAGGATAGACTATTAAAACAAATAAAGGGGACTTTCATTCATGAAGTATAAGATACTTCATGTAGATAGCTCCTTTATTTGTTTCAACCGAAAAATTAGTTATCTTAAGGCACATTATTGAAATATTAAATCTATAATAATTTTTAATCATTATTAAGATTTTATATGTACTAAAAAATTCTAAATAACACACACATATATATTTACTTCACAAACGATCAGGCACTCTTTGGATTTAAGATACTTTAACATTAAGTGACGTTTCGGGGTGGTCCCCCTTCTTCAGACTCTAAAATACATTTATGTACCATCCCAACAGTGTGCATGGTGGTAGAATCATGCTATGGGGGTGTTTTTCAGTGTCAGTGACTGGTCAGGGTTGAGGGAAAGCTGAGCGCAGCAAATTTTCTTAATGAAAACCTGGTCCAGAGCGTTCAGGACCTCGGACTAGGCCAGAGGTTCACCTTCCAAAAGGACAATGGCCCTAAGCTTGCAGCCAAGACAGAGCAAGGGTGGCTTAGGGGCAACTCTGTGAATGTCCTTGAGTGGCCCAGCCAGATCCCGGACTTGAACCCAATCAACAGTCCCCATCCAACCTGACAGAGCTTGAGAGGGTCTGCAGACCAGAATGGCATAAAATCCCCAAATCCAGGTGTGCAATTCTTGTTGCATACTACCCAAAATGGCTTGTCTGTAATTGCTGCCAAAGGAACTTCAACAATGTACAGAGTTAAAGGGACATGAAACTCAATTTTTCTTTCTTTCATGATTTAGAAAGAGCATTCAAGTTTAAGCAGCTTTCTAATGTACTTTTATCTAATTTGCTTCAGTCTCTTGATATTCTTTGTTGAAAAGCATATTTAAATAGACTCTGTAGCTGCTGATTGGCGGCTGGAAATAGATGCCTTGTGTGATTGGCTCACCCATGTGCAATGCTATTTCTTCAACAAAGGATATCTAAAGTATGAAGCAAATTAGATAATAGACGTAAATTGGAATGTTTAAAATTGTATTCTCTATCTGAATTATGAAAGAAAAATTTGGGGTTTCATGTCCCTTTAATGGTCTGAATACTTATATCCATGTGATAATTCAGTTTTCTTTTTAATAAATGTGCAAAGTTTATCAAAAATCTGTTGTTTTTTTTTTGCTTTGTCATTATCGGGTATGGAGTGTAGATTGATGTGAAAAAAATTATTTAAACAATTTTAGGATAACGCTAAATACTTTATGAATGCACTGTAAATAGGAAAATTGTTTAATATTGTATGCTCTATCTGAATCATGAATGACAAATTTGGGTTTTTATGTCCCTTTAAAACATCTCAGTAACAAAATAAAATTCTAAAATTGTATTTTTATCTTGGCTGTCCCTGGCTACTACACACCAGTAATAGACCACTCCTGGGAGGCAGATGTACAGAAAAAGACTACTTCTGTTCCTCCCCATTTTACCTCTCTTAACTCTTAGGGCTAGATTTATCAAAGGCTAGGCGAACTCTGTATGTGCTTTGCCTGTAACTGTGCCCCAGCTCGCCTCCGTAGAAGCGCACATGTGCGCCTGAATTTATCACAAAAATAGAAGTAACTTTGCGAAGGCGAGCTGGGGCGTAATAATGATAAATTTCGCCTGTCGGCAAAAGCATTTACTCCCTATTTATCACAGTACATCCCTATAAATATTTAGCCTGCAATGTTTTGATTATTAAAAAAGCGTTTTTTAGGTAACTATTTAGCTTATATATATTATATAATGTTTCTGTGCTGATATTGCCATATGTTGATAATTGAAGATCACAAAAATAAATATATCGATATATATATACTGTATATATAAAACTGTTGGTACTCATATGCGCCTGTGGAAGCGCAAATTTCTTGCAATAAGTCTTGTTGTCGCTGAGCCTTTAAAAAAGTAGTTAGAAGAAGAAAGTACTGCATCACAAGATGTAAAAGCATGTATTATAATGGTGTTCGCCTCAGTCTGTATGGCGAAATATACAACACGCAATTGAAGCCGAAATTTCAGTTCCCTATCGGCGCAAAGCAATGATGAATTCCAAACAAGTCGTATTTCTATGTCTGCATCTAAAATTACGTCTGTATCCAATGTGCATTAGCCCTGTCGGGAGCTCGCCCGTGCGCCTAGGCGAATGCAAGCGGAGTGCGAAGAATTTTCTTTCACATTTGCGCAATTATAGGAGCAGCGTGCTGTGATGAATATGAAGATCAGGTTGCATGCGCTATTCTGGACGGAATTAAAGGAGAATGGCTTTGATAAATCGACCCCTTAGTTGTGCTCTTCACAAGGTGAACATGACTAAGGAGCGATCTACTCTCTAAACCTCATTCCAATGTGGAGGCATCCTGTGCAGTTTGTATTTGTTTCACTGGTGAGTATTAGCCAGGATGAGCTAATATAACTAGAAACAATTCAAAATAGACATTTCAATATGCTTGCTCATTTTATTTAAATAATTCTCAGCAGGTTTCCTAACCTTCTACTATTGTCTATCTTGTTCTGGATATAACTGAAGCTCTGAAGGTGAAAAAACTTGCCTGCATGGAGAGAAACCATGCATATCTTTTGGGGCTTTTATATCAGTATATTGTAATGTATATGTCTCTCATTTAAATTTGGAATACTGCATAGTGAATTAAAAAACTCTCAAGCTAAAATGTGCATTTCTAAAAAAAGTTTCTGAGGGGCATCACAATACAGAAGTGACATCTATTTAATCTCACTAGATTCGATAGCTTTATATTATCAGGCTCTAAGAGCAAAGGTTGGTCAGTAGGGGAGCCACATTTATAGTGAAAGGTGATTTGTTTGTTTTTGTCCCACCCCCATCATTATAGGTTTTGCAATGGTGAGTTTTATCCAAGCATATGAGCCTAGATATAAAAATGTAACTGCCAGTCTTTTATTAATAAATTCAATGTGTAATCTGCAATGTTATTTATTTGCAGAGCTTATCGACGTTACCTGCACTCTGTTGCTCCTGAACCCGGACTTTACCACAGCATGGAATGTGAGGTATGGTGCACTCACTAAGTTGTTAAAACTATTCCGCTAGGGAAGTTTGTCAGTTTGTTAGTGACCCAATAAATTCAAAGAATACATTTAAATTCACATATCTGCTGAATCAGTAATCACAAAGCATGACTGAAATATACATTTGCTGGGTTTTTTCTCTTGAACAGAAAATAATTAGCATAGCATAGAAAACAATGTTGTATGCCACTCCACATGTTTGGGCATAAAAACAAATTTATTGACACAATAACAGTTACATCTTTCTCATAAAAAACAAACAAAAAACATGTTTATATGTATATGAGTACTTGGCTTGAGTAGGGGTTCTGCCCAAAATGTTGCCATTTTTTCTTGCTTGTACTAAAATAACTTAAATTACCTGTAGTGCTGCAGCAATTTATTTTATTTGTTTAATTTATATAATATACTATAATGCAATATTATATCATTTAAAAACAAGGGATAGCCAAGAGTACTTCAGAACACAAATTTTGGAACTCAGCAGACCCAAGTCGAATTTAGGTTTATGAAAATGCTAAACCTACAAATCAGCGCCACTAAAGAGGTAAAAAAGAATTCTGTATAGACCAGGATAGAATAAATAAATCCAGAATACAGATCTCTACAATAGGAAATTCCTTATTCCCTTATAAGAACCCTTGTAAACTAGTAGAAATTCATAGTTCACCTTTTAATTATTGCAATTTACCTGTTTTTTGTATGCTAATGGCTTGAACGACTTTAACACTATCAAAGCAGAATTCCATTAACCATCTCAATACTTGTGATATTTTCAAACAATGAATTATATAATAAGACACACATAAAGAATACTTTAGTAGATCCTTCACACCTTTTTGAAAGTTTATGTAATAATAAATATAGTGTAATATTATCAATTTGCTACAAATTATTAACACAAGCTTTGAACTCTAATAATCCCTTCTATGTGAATAAATGGGAGGCGGACCGGAACATTTCCCTCCTGGATTAAACTCTGAGAAAGATATTCCTAGCTACCCATACGTCTTCTATTTCCACAATACAGTAGAAACCAATATTACATTTATTATTCAGTGGTATGTTACCCTGCAGCGCCTTCATCATATTTGTCTTTTTTGTACGGATAGCTGCTGGAGGGGATGTGGTGAGGGGGCACCTTATTGCAGAACTGGTAAAAGTGTCTCATAATCCAAGTCTTTTGGTCATTGGTCTTGGGCACTATGCAAGTGATGCTTACTTGCCCATTGCGAAGCAATGTCTTAATAATCCTTATGAATGGGAATATTTGTATTTCCTGCAAATTGAAACTACCCCTTTTCATTTTGATGACAAGTTGATGATACTGAGGTACTGGAAGAAGCCGGCAGCTCCTAAATCTGAGTAAATATGGTTTCTTATACCCTCTCCCTGGAAAAGATCCATTACACCATGAAGGCTAAACATGATTATTTTTTTCCCTGCATATGGAGTTCCATATGGGATTCAGTGGTTAAATTCCAATTCATAGATATACTTTGGTTGAGGTGGCTTGGTCCTGATATTGTTTAGAGAAGTAGAGTAAGCGCTCAAAAAAGAGCTAACTGTATCAAAATTGCAAATTTACAAAACACTCCTAAAATCAGTGATATATGTGGATGTAAATATTAAACTGTTAGATATTAAAAATAGTACACAATGGATATAAGAGTAAAATCTTTATAGAAAAATTAAACATATATTAAAGATGCCGGCATCAAATGACAAAAATGAATTCACATAAATAAATAAAATAACATACAGATTACTTATATTAAAAAATAAAGTTCTGCTGAACACCTAAAAAATAAGGACAAATAGCCTATAAGTGAGTGAGTGCGGATCAGAGACCAATAGTATAGCGGGGCTCAGAAATCGGTATTATACCGTCTTTAACAATATGTGCTGAGTCCTTGAAGTAGTGAATAAAATACTCAGATATATATATATATATATATATATATATATCTTCGCTGTGCACAGCTGCAAAGTACCTTGATATTCTCGGTTAGTTTGTATGCGGCTCGTCAGTCGTGATTGTAGACTCTCTGGTCACGTGACCCTCGGTCGACCAATCAGACGGGGTTATTCATGAGCAGTTTCCTCTGTAAGATTTGCTTCAATACAATGTTACTTATTGATATGACAAATCGTAATCCCAGGTTTTACAGTGCAGTCGGGCTCCTCAACGGGTTAGCTTAGCTGTAGTTCAGCTGTAGTTCCTGTCTAGCTCGCTGTATAGGAATTGTATTGTAGAGTGGGATTCTGTTTGTGGATAGAAGCGCCACAACAGGGTATTTAAGAATGTAGTTAACACTCGTAATATCACAAAGTGTAACTTGCACCTGTCCTGCTTCTATATTAACCTTTATCCAAGAAGTTGGTTATCAAAATCTACGCGTTTCGGCAGCGTACCTGCCTTTATCAAGATGATCGCTAACTGACTTCTGACTCTTTTATATACCCTTATCCTTTATTCATGTTTTTGATTGCTTAGTCTATTATCCATTCCCGAGGTTGCTTTGTTTGACTGATTGGTGGGTTATTTTCAAAACCTTATCTGCCAATTATTTAAGGTGGTATATATGAAAATGGTGTTCAAATGTCCTACATAGGTGTTATTTTTACAGAACCATAATAGATTTATAGAACATATTACATTTATGATGTAAAAAAATCCTTAGAGGAAATTGCACATATCAATATTAATCATAATAAAACCATTTTTTTTTAAATGTTACTTTTTTAAGGGTTATATATCACTAAATTAAACATACTAATGTGTAGGTAAAATAAATACAAACATGAGACTAGTTACAAAAAAATAAGATAAACATTTAAAATAGTTTAATTTACCAGACATAGTTAGGGTCTGGTACATCATAAAGTGCATAGTGCAAGCATAATGAATATGACATAATGTGGTCTCTATTGTGAAATTTAACTTGGATGTTAACAAAATAATATTCGTGACTAACTATACAAGGTGAAATATCTAAGGATACAACCTATACCAAAATAGTAATCCCTAACTACGGGAAATCCTATTGAGAAAGAGACAAAGTGTTGTATTGCATGGGTACCATAATAAGAGGTGGATTTATTTAATATAAAAAAGAGGTCTAGTTCATTATTTAGGCCTTTACGGTACAATGTCTTGAAATTAAAAATAAGTTGAGCTTCTTTTCTCTTGTTAAGTGTGTTCAGTCCACGGGTCATCCATTACTTATGGGATATATTCTCTTTCCCAACAGGAAGTTGCAAGAGGATCACCCAAGCAGAGCTGCTATATAGCTCCTCCCCTCACATGTCATACCCAGTCATTCTCTTGCAACCCTCAACAAAGAAGGAGGTTGCGAGAGGAGTTGGAGTTTTTACTTAATTATTCTTCAATCAAAAGTTTGTTATTTTAAAATGACACCGGAGTGTGCCGTTTTTTGTATCTCAGGCAGTATTTGGAGAAGAATCTGCCTGCGTTTTTCTATGATCTTAGCAGACGTAACTAAGATCTGCTGGCTGTTCTCGACATTCTGAGGAGTAGGGTAACTTCAGAAAGAGGGGAATAGCATGCGGGGTCCCCCGCAAATGAGGTATGTGCAGTACATTATTTTCTGGGAATGGAATTGACTAAGAAAATACTGCTGTTACCCATATGATGTAAGTACAGCCTTAAATGCAGTAGTAGCGACTGGTATCAGGCTGATAAATGTATGCGCAGTTGAGTTATTTTCTAGGGACTAGAATTTGACTGAGAAAATACTGTTAATACAGAAATAATGTTTAAGCCTTATCTGCAGTGGAAGCGACTGGTAGCAGGCTTAGTGATAACTTTGCATGACATTCAAAATGTTGTTTTTAAAACGTTTACTGGCATGTTATTCGTTTTGTGAGGTACTTTGGTGATAAATCTTTTTGGGCATGATTTTTTTTCCACATGGCTAACGTATTTTCTGCATAGAAACCGTTATATCAGGTCTCCCACTGTTGTAATATGAGTGGGAGGGACCTTGTTTTAGCGCCTTGTTGCGCAGTTAAAATTCTAGCACAGTCTTCCTGTTTCTTCCTCCTTGATCCAGGACGTCTCTAGAGAGCTCAGGGGTCTTCAAAATTCGTTTTTGAGGGAGGTAATCAGTCACAGCAGTTCTGTGACAGTGTGTTTGACTGTGATAAAAGCGTTAAATCTTAATTTGATATCCGTTTTTGGGTATTGAGGGGTTAATCATCCTTTTGCTAATGGGTGCAATCCTCTGCTAATTAATACATTTCTCGTTAAGAATTGTTGACTATAACTGAATTAGTTTTCTTTGTTATTCAACTGTGTTTTTAAAAGCGCTACAGCGTTTTTTATATTGCTTGTAAACTTATTGAAAGTGATTTCCAAGCTTGCTAGCTTCATTGCTAGTCTGTTTAAACATGTCTGATACAGAGGAATCTGCTTGTTCATTATGTTCAAAAGCCGATGTGGAGCCCAAAAGAAATATGTGTACCAATTGTATTGATATTACTTTGAATAAAAGTCAATCTGTACCGATAAAGAAATTATCACCAGACAATGAGGGGGAAGTTATGCCGTCTAACTCTCCTCACGTGTCAGTACCTGCGTCTCCCGCTCGGGAGGTGCGTAAGATTGAGGCGCCAAGTACATCAAGGCCCTTACAAATCACTTTACATGATATGGCTAATGTTATGAAAGAAGTATTATACAATATGCCCGAATTAAGAGGCAAGCGCGATAGCTCTGGGTTAAGGACAGAGCGCGCTGATGACACGAGAGCCATGTCTGATACTGCGTCACAATTTGCAGAACATGAGGACGGTGAGCTTCATTCTGTCGGTGACGGTTCTGATCCGGGGAGAACGGATTCAGAAATTTTAAATTTAAGCTTGAGAACCTCCGCGTGTTACTAGGGGAGGTGTTAGCGGCTCTGAATGATTGCGACACGGTGGCAATCCCAGAGAAATTATGTAGGTTGGATAGATACTATGCGGTACCGGTATGTACTGACGTTTTTCCTATACCAAAAAGGCTTACAGAAATTATTAGTAAGGAGTGGGATAGACCTGGTGTGCCCTTTTCCCCTCCTCCGATATTTAGAAAAATGTTCCCTATAGACGCCACCACACGAGACTTATGGCAGACGGTCCCTAAGGTGGAGGGAGCAGTTTCTACTTTAGCCAAGCGTACCACTATCCCGGTGGAGGATAGCTGTGCTTTCTCAGATCCAATGGATAAAAAATTAGAGGGTTACCTTAAGAAAATGTTTGTTCAACAAGGTTTTATATTGCAGCCTCTTGCATGCATTGCGCCTGTCACGGCTGCAGCGGCATTCTGGTTTGGTTTGAGTCTCTGGAAGAGGCGATTCGCACAGCACCATTGGATGAGACTTTGAGCAAAGTTAGAACGCTTAAACTGGCTAATGCATTTGTTTCGGATGCCGTAGTGCATTTAACCAAACTTACGGCTAAAAATTCCGGATTCGCCATACAGGCGCGCAGGGGGCTATGGCTTAAATCCTGGTCAGCAGATGTAACTTCTAAGTCTAAACTACTTAACATTCCTTTCAAAGGGCAGACCTTATTCGGGCCCGGCTTGAAGGAAATTATTGCTGACATTACAGGAGGTAAGGGCCACACCCTTCCTCAGGACAGGGCCAAATCAAAGTCCAAACAGTCTAATTTTCGTGCCTTTCGTAACTTCAAGGCAGGAGCAGCATCAACTTCCTCCGCTCCAAAACAGGAAGGAACTACTGCTCGTTACAGACAGGGTTGGAAAGGCAACCAGTCATGGAACAAGGGCAAGCAGGCCAGAAAGCCTACTTCCGCCCCTAAGACAGCATGAAGACAGGGCCCCCTCTCCGGAGACGGATCTAGTGGGGGGCAGACTTTCTCTCTTCGCCCAGGCCTGGGCAAGAGATGTACAGGATCCCTGGACGTTGGAGATTATATCTCAGGGATACCTTCTGGATTTCAAAACTTCTCCTCCACAAGGGAGGTTTCATCTGTCAAGGTTATCAACAAACCTAGTAAAGAAAGAGGCATTTCTACAATGTGTACAAGACCTCTTAGTGATGGGAGTGATCCACCCAGTTCCGCGAACGGAACGAGGACAAGGGTTTTACTCAAATCTATTTGTGGTTCCCAAAAAAGAGGGAACCTTCAGACCAATCTTAGACTTAAAAATCTTAAACAAATTCCTAAGGGTTCCATCGTTCAAGAAGGAAACCATTCGGACCATCCTGCCCATGATCCAAGAGGGTCAATATATGACCACAGTGGACTTAAATCATGCCTACCTTCACATACCGATTCACAAAGATCATTATCGGTACCTAAGATTTGCCTTTCTAGACAGGCATTACCAGTTTGTAGCTCTTCCCTTCGGGTTAGCTACGGCCCCGAGAATTTTTACAAAGGTTCTGGGCTCACTTCTGGCGGTACTAAGACCACGAGGCATAGCGGTGGCTCCGTACCTAGACGACATTCTGATTCAAGCGTCAAGTTTTCAAAATGCAAAGTCTCATACAGAGATAGTTCTAGCATTTCTGAGGTCGCATGGGTTGAAAGTGAACGTGGAAAAGAGTTCTCGGTTACCGCTCACAAGGGTTCCTTTTCTAGGGACTCTTATAGATTCTGTAGAGATGAAGATTTACCTGACGGAGTCCAGGTTATCAAAGATTCTCAATGCTTGCCGTGCCCTTCACTCCATTCCAAGCCCATCAGTAGCTCAGTGTATGGAAGTAATCGGCTTGATGGTCGCGGCAATGGACATAGTGCCATTTGCGCGCCTGCATCTCAGACCGCTGCAACTATGCATGCTAAGTCAGTGGAATGGGGATTACTCAGATCTGTCCCCTTTGCTAAATCTGGACCAGGAGACCAGAGATTCTCTTCTCTGGTGGTTGTCACGGGTTTATCTGTCCGAAGGAATGACCTTTCGCAGACCAGATTGGACGATTGTAACAACAGATGCCAGCCTTCTAGGCTGGGGAGCAGTCTGGAACTCCCTGAAGGCTCAGGGATCGTGGACTCAGGAGGAGAAACTCCTACCAATCAACATTCTAGAATTAAGAGCAATATTCAATGCTCTTCTAGCTTGGCCTCAGTTAGCAACACTGAGGTTCATCAGGTTTCAGTCGGACAACATCACGACTGTGGCTTACATCAATCATCAAGGGGGAACCAGGAGTTCCCTAGCGATGTTGGAAGTCTCGAAGATAATTCGCTGGGTAGAGTCACACTCTAGCCACCTGTCAGCGATCTACATCCCAGGTGTGGAGAACTGGGAAGCGGATTTTCTAAGTCGCCAGACTTTTCATCCGGGGGAGTGGGAACTACACCCGGAGGTATTTGCTCAACTGATTCGTCGTTGGGGCAAACCGGATCTGGATCTTATGGCATCTCGCCAGAACGCCAAGCTTCCTCGTTACGGATCCAGGTCCAGGGACCCAGGAGCGGTGCTGGTAGATGCACTTGCAGCCCCTTGGGTTTTCAACATAGCTTATGTGTTTCCACCTTTTCCGTTGCTACCTCGAATGATTGCCAGGATCAAACAGGAGAGAGCATCAGTGATTCTGATAGCGCCTGCGTGGCCACGCAGGACCTGGTATGCAGACCTAGTGGACATGTCGTCCTGTCCACCATGGTCTCTACCTCTGAGGCAGGACCTTCTAATTCAGGGTCCTTTCAACCATCCAAACCTAATTTCTCTGAGGCTGACTGCTTGGAGATTGAACGCTTGATTCTATCAAAGCGTGGGTTTTCGGATTCGGTTATTGATACATTGATACAGGCTCAGAAACCTGTTACCAGAAAAATTTACCATAAGATATGGCGTAAATATTTATATTGGTGTGAATCCAAGAGTTACTCATGGAGTAAGGTTAGGATTCCTAGGATATTGTCTTTTCTACAAGAGGGTTTAGAAAAGGGCTTATCCGCTAGTTCACTAAAGGGACAGATTTCTGCTCTGTCTATTCTTTTACACAAGCGTCTGGCAGGGAATCCAGACGTCCAGGCTTTTTGTCAGGCTTTGGCTAGGATTAAGCCTGTGTTTAAGGCTGTTGCTCCTCCGTGGAGCTTAAACTTGGTTCTTAAAGTTCTTCAGGGTGTTCCGTTTGAACCCCTTCATTCCATTGATATTAAGCTTTTATCTTGGAAAGTTCTGTTTTTGATGGCTATTTCCTCGGCTCGAAGAGTCTCGGAGTTATCTGCCTTACATTGTGATTCTCCTTATCTGATCTTTCATTCAGATAAGGTAGTCCTGCGTACTAAACCTGGGTTTTTGCCTAAGGTTGTTTCTAACAGGAATATCAATCAAGAGATTGTTGTTCCATCATTGTGTCCTAATCCTTCTTCAAAGAAGGAACGTCTTTTGCATAATCTAGACGTGGTCCGTGCCCTGAAGTTCTACTTACAGGCAACTAAAGATTTTCGACAAACTTCTTCCCTGTTTGTCGTTTACTCTGGACAGAGGAGAGGTCAAAAGGCTTCGGCTACCTCTCTCTCTTTTTGGCTTCGGAGAATAATACGTTTAGCCTATGAGACTGCTGGACAGCAGCCTCCTGAAAGAATTACAGCTCATTCCACTAGAGCTGTGGCTTCCACTTGGGCCTTTAAAAATGAGGCCTCTGTTGAACAGATTTGCAAGGCTGCAACTTGGTCTTCACTTCATACTTTTTCCAAATTTTACAAATTTGACACTTTTGCTTCTTCGGAGGCTGTTTTTGGGAGAAAGGTTCTACAGGCAGTGGTTCCTTCTGTTTAATGTTCCTGCCTTGTCCCTCCCTTCATCCGTGTACTTAAGCTTTGGTATTGGTATCCCATAAGTAATGGATGACCCGTGGACTGAATACACTTAACAAGAGAAAACATAATTTATGCTTACCTGATAAATGTATTTGTTACGGTTACCCTTAGTCTCGCTGAGAGATGGACCGCTTAGTAGCCTGGATCCCTATTGCTAAAGAGGGGAGAAGCTGCTTTCCATAGTATTCTATATGAGTCTCGCAAATATAGAATAATCTCCCTTAGCTGCAGTACAGCTAGGATACCCTTCTGCCCACAAAAACGAGTCAACGCTGCGATTGAGGGTCAAACAAGAACTCAGGACTGGGATGCCCAGCCTGCTTTTTATTAAGGTTACATGCACACAGGGCACTCCCAGGGGGAGAGGGGGGGAAGCACAAAATCCCCCATCACACATTTAGATAGAGAGCACTGTCCTTTGACAGGCCACAATAGGATTACAGTACTTAAGATAACAAGTTTACAAGTTCATCTTATCAATTAGCAGTCTGGCTCCGGAGGTGATTAGACAATGGGATTGGTTATCTCTAAACTTAGAGCTGAAGCCAGCAAATGTGTATTTAGGCAATAGTTTCTAAAAGCTGAAAAAAGTTAACTCTTTATGAAATGATACTTGTTACGGTTTTCTTGGAGCCCTTCTTAGGCGCTGGCTTGCTGGTTCAGGCATTGCTGCTGGGAAATAAGCTCTTCACAACAAAATAACTAATGCTTCTGTAACAGTGCTCCCTTTCTGTGGAACACTCTGGCAGACACGGTCTGACCCCTTTTCGGGGCAGACTAAGGCTGTCCAGACCGCTGGTTATGCGGGGCTGAGGTCGGTTTGTCTGGACAACCCGTCGGCGTTGCCATTCTGTTTCCCAGGTCTGTAAGTAATGGTGAAATTGAAGGGTTGCAACGATAAGCTCCAACGTAATAGCCTGCCGTTATCTCCAGAGACCCGGTTCAGCCACACCAACGGGTTATGGTCGGTGACCAGAGTGAACTCCTGCCCATATAAATAGGGAGTCAATTTCTTTAATGCCCACACCAAAGCCAAACACTCCTTTTCGACCGCTGCATAGCTGACTTCGCGGGGCAGGAGCTTCCGGCTGATGTAGGCAACTGGATGCTCCCCTCCATCTTCGCCTACTTGGCTGAGGACGGCTCCCAGCCCAAACATGGAAGCATCTGTATGGACGATAAAACGTTTGTTAAGGGCTGGGGCCGCCAAGACAGGAGCGTTAATTAGAGCATTTTTGAGAGCCTGGAAAGCCGTTTCACAGTGGGGAGACCACAGGACCTGTCGAGGTAAGTTCTTCTTGGTCAAGTCAGTCAGGGGTTTGGCAAGTGTGCTGTAGTCTGGTACGAACCGTCTATAGTACCCTGCCGTGCCCAGGAAGGCTAGGACCTGAGTCTTAGTGATGGGGGTGGGCCAATTGGCGACAGCTTCTATCTTGGCCGGCTCTGGTCGCTGCTTTCCACACCCCACCCGGTGACCCAGGTACTGTACCTCGGCCATCCCAAAGTGACATTTTTCTGGCTTCAGAGTCAGGCCAGCAGCCCGGATCTGATCCAGAACCATTCCTACATGAGCTAAGTGGTCCTCCCAGGACTCACTGTGGATCGCTATGTCGTCCAGGTAGGCGCAAGCAAAACTCTGGAAGCCATCCAGGAGCCTATCCACCAAGCGCTGGAATGTAGCTGGGGCATTCTTCATCCCAAACGGCATTACCCTAAACTGATATAAGCCGAATGGGGTGACGAATGCCGACTTGGGGATAGCCTCCGGGGCCAGGGGAATCTGCCAGTAACCTTTGCAGAGGTCAATAGTGGTCAGGTAATTTCCCCTGGCTATACGATCGAGTAGCTCGTCTACCCTGGGCATAGGGTAAGCGTCCGTCACGGTTTTTTCATTGAGCCTCCGATAGTCTATGCAGAACCGGGTGGTCCCATCTTTCTTGGGCACCAAGACAACTGGGGAGGCCCAGGGACTATCGGAGGGCTCAATTACCCTGAGCTGGAGCATCTCATCGATCTCCTTCTTCATTCCTGTCCTAACTGCTTCGGGGATTCGGTACGGAGCCTGGCGCAAGGGAGCTTGTCCCGGAGTATCTACCTGGTGGGTGGTTAAAGTAGTGTACCCTGGCTTCGGGGAGAAGGTGAGGTGTTTGGACTGGAGGAGTTGGCTGAGCTGCTCCCTTTCAGTGGGGCTAAGTCGGTCTCCTATCTGAACCTGAGCCACTATTCCGGTGGGGAGACTCTTTTCTAATAGGTCTGGAATGGGTAGACTGTCTGGGTCTTCCTGAGGGGAACAACATACGGCCGTCACGTTCTCTGGTCGCTCAAAATATTCCTTGAGCATGTTTACATGGAATGTCTTTCTAAGATTGTTGTCATGGCAGCTAGCTATCACATAAGTGGTGTCTCCCCTTTTCTCTACGATCTGGTAGGGACCCTGCCAGGACGCCTGCAATTTGTCTGTCTTCACTGGCTTAAGTACTAGCACCTTTTGTCCTATGGTGAAGATTCTCTTTCGGGCCCCACGATCGTACCATACTTTCTGTCTTCTCTGGGCCAACTGGAGATTAGCCCGCACGGATTTGGCTAATTGCTCCATTCGGTCCCTGAGTTCCAGCACGTATGGCACAATGGGGACACCGTCAGCCTCCATCTCTCCCTCCCAGTGCTCCCGGATCAGGTTGAGGGGTCCCCGTACCTTTCTTCCGTAGAGCAACTCGAAGGGAGAGAACCCTGTCGTTTCCTGGGGCACCTCCCGATAAGCAAATAGGAGGTGCGGCAGGAAGCGTTCCCAGTCTCGGTATTCCTGAGTGAACGTCTTGAGCATTTGCTTGAGGGTCCCATTGAACCTCTCACACAGCCCGTTCGTCTGGGGGTGGTATGGGGAGCTCAGGAGGGACTTAATTTTGCAAACCTGCCAGAGTTGTTGGGTCAATTCAGCTGTAAATTGGGTGCCTCGGTCGGATAGGATTTCTTTTGGAAATCCTACCCGGGAGAACACCTGTACTAGTGCATTCGCTACCGTATCCGCTTGTATGTTGGATAGGGCGACAGCCTCTGGGTACCTGGTAGCGTAGTCCACTACGGTAAGAATGTAGCGCTTACCGGAGGGACTAGGGGTAGCCAGTGGTCCCACTAGGTCAATAGCAACCCGGCTGAAGGGTTCCTCTACAATGGGCATATTTACTAGATGGGCTTTAGGGTGATCGCCTCGCCTTCCTACTCGTTGACACACATCGCAGGTGTTACAGTAAGTTCTAACGTCAGCGTGCACCCCTGGCCAAAAGAACGTGTGAGTAATGCGGTGTAGGGTACGGGTTACGGCTAGGTGGCCTGCTAAGGGGATGTCGTGGCCTATTTTGAGGATTTCTTGACGGTATTTGTGGGGCACTACCAGCTGTCGCCTACGCTGTCCCCTTTTCTCTGTCCAGCGGTATAGTTTCCCTTTTTCCCATAAGAATGTTTCGTTATCTGCCCCGCCCCCTCCGGTCTCTGCTCGTTCCCGGTACTTTTGTAAGGTCGGGTCAGTCTTAGACTCTGCCTCGAAAGCATCTGGGGTGTCCCAGGGTATGGGGCCTAACCTGTCAGGCAAGGTCGGGGTAGGTCTTACCTGTGTCTCCCGCACTGGTGAGAGCTCTCGCTCCGTCCGGGCTTGGGCCCGTGTAGTCACTGGGTCCGCCTCGTTGTTGCATACTGGAGCATAGGCAGAAGTCATGGGGCCCAAATCGTTGCCCAGTAGTACTTCGGCAGGTAAATTATCCATTAGGCCCACGTTCACAGCCCCCTTTCCCGCTCCCCAATCAAGATGCACTTTAGCTGTTGGAATTTTGTACACATCCCCCCCCGCCACTCTAACGGCCACAGTCTGTCCGGATCGCTTGTGCTCTGGCACCAAATGACTCTGTACCAGCGTGATAGTAGCCCCTGTGTCTCGCAATCCCTCGGTAGATCGCCCCTCGAGCCATACCCTCTGCCGATGGTGCTGGCGGTTATCTGAGGCAGCATATACAGGGTCTGCCTCGTGAAGCGGCCCCACATATCCCTCCATAGGGGCCTCTTGGTTAACACAGAGGGCCCGGGCCGGACGATAGGACCCAGAGGGGTAATTGTAATTCCTGGGTGTCTGGTGCGTATTAAGGGGGCAGCTAGCCATGAAATGCCCTGGTTGCTTGCATCGGTGGCAAGTCGGTCTGGGACGCTCAGAGCTGTTATTGGGTGGTCCTGAGTGTCGGACGGGCCCTGTGGGCACTGGGGCTCGAAATTCAGCACGAGGGGGTGCACGGTAAACCTCTCTGGGTTCGACCCGTGCTGGAGCTCGGTAGTTCATGGGTTCGTGAAGACGGGAGTCATAATGTTCATCGGCCAATTTGGCTGCTTCTTCTAAGGTAGAAGGCCGCCTGTCTAGCAGCCATTCCTTCCCTTGCTGTTCCATGCCATTATAAAAATGTTCTAAGAGAAACAATTGTAAAATTTCCTCACCAGTCACCGCTTTACTTCCGCTCAGCCAGTGATTTGCCGCTCTCCGCATTCGGTGCGCCCATTCCATATGGGTATCGTTAGGCTTCTTTTTCATGCCCCGAAACTGTCGGCGATATGTGTCCGGAGTTACAGCGTACCGTCGCAACAGTGTCTCCTTAACTAGCTCATACTGTGTCACTTCCTCAGCACCCAGAGTACGAAAGGCTTCCAGGGCTCGCCCGGATAGTTTCCCAGACAATATCGTGGGCCACTCTCTGTTGGGAATCTGGTGCAGGGCACATTGCCTTTCGAAGTCCGACAAATATTCATCAATCCCTGTCTCGCTCTCTAGGAAGGGTCGAAATGCTGCATAGGGTATCTTGGGCCTCCCAGCATTTTCGACAGGGATGATTACCTGCGGGGCTTCAGCATTGCGGTGTGCATTCGCTAGGTTGAGTTCGTGGGCTCGAGTCTCTCGTATATCCTCATCCGCCTCCGCCATCAACTGCTGTACCAATTCCATGGAGGGGTTCGGCCCGTATAATGAGAGCCTTTCCCGAACAATCCTGGTTTTTTCGTCACTAATCGTGGTCGGTGTTTCCGCCATTGTGAAGCTCTGATCCAGTTCGGTCAATTCTGTGATCAGCTCTCTCCTCGGCCGGTTGCTGGCGTACCCCCCTCTGCTTTCAAGTAAATCCTTTAGGGTTGTACGCTTCAATTTTTCGTAAGCGCTCTCCATCCGTTCTGTACCTCTCCTAGGAAATCCAGGAAAATCCCGCCGCTGCCGCCAAATGTTACGGTTACCCTTAGTCTCGCTGAGAGATGGACCGCTTAGTAGCCTGGATCCCTATTGCTAAAGAGGGGAGAAGCTGCTTTCCATAGTATTCTATATGAGTCTCGCAAATATAGAATAATCTCCCTTAGCTGCAGTACAGCTAGGATACCCTTCTGCCCACAAAAACGAGTCAACGCTGCGATTGAGGGTCAAACAAGAACTCAGGACTGGGATGCCCAGCCTGCTTTTTATTAAGGTTACATGCACACAGGGCACTCCCAGGGGGAGAGGGGGGGAAGCACAAAATCCCCCATCACACATTTAGATAGAGAGCACTGTCCTTTGACAGGCCACAATAGGATTACAGTACTTAAGATAACAAGTTTACAAGTTCATCTTATCAATTAGCAGTCTGGCTCCGGAGGTGATTAGACAATGGGATTGGTTATCTCTAAACTTAGAGCTGAAGCCAGCAAATGTGTATTTAGGCAATAGTTTCTAAAAGCTGAAAAAAGTTAACTCTTTATGAAATGATACTTGTTACGGTTTTCTTGGAGCCCTTCTTAGGCGCTGGCTTGCTGGTTCAGGCATTGCTGCTGGGAAATAAGCTCTTCACAACAAAATAACTAATGCTTCTGTAACAGTATTTCTCTTGTAGTGTGTTCTGTCCACGGCCCGCCCTGTCTTTTTGAGGCAGGTTCTAAATTCTAAATTATAACTCTAGTCACCACTGCTATAGTTTCTCCTTTCTCGTCTTGTTTCGGTCGAATGACTGGATATGACATGTGAGGGGAGGAGCTATATAGCAGCTCTGCTTGGGTGATCCTCTTGCAACTTCCTGTTGGGAAGGAGAATATATCCCATAAGTAATGGATGACCCGTGGACTGAACACACTACAAGAGAAATAAATTTATCAGGTAAGCATAAATTATGTTTTTTCAATAGGACTTTTTCCATGTTGCCCCCTCTGGTATTATTGTGTACAGGTAGCCCTCAGTTTACGCCAGGGTTAGGTTTCAGAAGGAATGGTTGTAAATCGAAACCGTTGTAAATTGAAACCCAGTTTATAATGTAAGTCAATGGGAAGTGAGGGAGTTAGATTCCTGGCCCCCTCTCAAAATTGTCATAAGTAACACCTAATACATTATTTTTAAAGCTTTGAAATAAAGACTTTAAATGCTAAAAGCATTATAAACCTAATTAAATAATCACAAAACAGACTGTATCATCAAACTAAGTTTAATGAACAAAACATTTTTTACTTGCATTTTTCTGCATTGTTAGCATGTTAGATAATATTGGGTCTGCTCTTCACCTATTCTATGCATTTCAATCTGGAGTGATTACTAGGCAGTTAGGCTGCAGGCACCCTCGCCTCAACCAGCTGGACAGGAAGATAATAGGGAAGTGGCTGCTAGATCTTGTTGCTCGATAGGTCTGGTCTGTGTACACAGATTTATTTCAGTCTGCTAAGTTGCATAACTTTACTGCAACATAAGAGGACTGCTCCACCTACTGACTATTTTAATAAGTGCACTGCTTTTCAATGCTTTTCAATAGCAGTCACATGACTGAAAAAAAAAGGTTGTTATTCTGAAACGGCGCAAATTGAAACGGTGTAAACCGAGGGCTACCTGGGTATTTCTTTCCTAAGATATGGAGAGTCCACAAAGCCATTCAATTTCTAGTGGGAATATCACTTCTGCCCAGCAGGAGGAGGCAAAGAGCAGCACAGCAAAGCTGTTTAAGGGAAAGTAACGTCATAATTAGTCATTCATGATTTAGATAGATCATACAATTTATAGACAACTTTCAATTTACTTCTATTTAATTTGCTTCTATCTCTTGTTATCTGTTGCTGAAAGGTTTATCTAGGTAAGCTCAGAAGCTGCAAAGAACCTAGGTTTGAGCTGCTGATTGGTGGCTGCATATATATACCGACTGTCATTGGCTCACCCATGTGTTCAGTTAGAAACCAGTATTGTACTGCTGCTCCTTCAACCAATGATACAAAGAAAATAATGCAAATTTTATAATAGAAGTTAACGGAAAAGTTGTTTAAAATTGTATGTTCTATCTAAATCATGAAAGAAATTTGTTGGGTTTCATGTCCCTTTAAGTGTCACTCCCCTACCCATAATCCCCAGTCATTCTCTTGTCAATGGAGGAGGTGAAGTTTGGTGTCTAGAAATGAATTCCTTTTTCGGGTCCTTTTTCCCTGCAAGCAAGGATTTGGGTTTGAGTCCACGTCAATTTCTTCAGTAGAGTAGTGGCGGCTTTTATGCAGTTAGGAAGTTGTGAGGTAGTCCTTGCTTTGTTTCCTAACACATTGCTGCCCAGGATACAGAAAGCCAGAGTTGGTTACTCTTTCTTTTTCTACAGGTAAGGTGTATGTGTCCTTTTTATGCCTTGTGAGCTGTCTTCCTGCCTGACAGCTAGACTGCAGGTAAGTGCTTTTGTCTTCTAGGTTTTAGGGGCCTTGTAATTCAAAAGAATACATTATGTGCAGTAGATGGGGACATTTTTTAAATCCTTTATACAGGATTTTCTTTGGCAGTGGGCAGGCACATTATGTATGTTGAGACTAGGAGTTAATCTTCCCTTTATTGGGACTTTTTCCTCTTCGGGCTAATTTTGTTGAAATACTTATGTTTTATACAGGGATTTATGTATAAACTTAAAATTTGGCAGTTGGTTTTCTTGGCTTGCTTAGCTAGAACAGACTAACTGACAGACTGCTTGAGCGTTTGTGTAAATTAAGCTCCGGTGTTGTACGCAGAGGGAAACGTGCGCCTTTTTCTTGCTGCATAGTTTCCCCTCTCTGCTGGTCATGTGACTTCTCTCTGCTGTCTGATATTCACGGAGCAGAGCAGCGTCATTGAATTTGCCTCTTCAGTGTCGATCTACTATATAATCTTTTTAGAGACTTCTGGCAGGCAAATTGTGTATGTGTTACGGTAAGGCCCCTAAGCTTGTCGGAGGTGTAGGGGGCCTGATTGGTTTATTATTTTAAAGAATTTTTGCATAACGTTGAGTGGCTGTGGTATTAAAAATTCTTAAAGTTACAGTGTATTTAAAACATTTCTACAATTTTGGGATTTTTTTATTTAGTATTATGGACATTGTCGGTATATGGCCGGGTTATAGTACAATTTATTTAATAATTATTCTTTAAAACAAACCCCCAATAAAATGCATATACAAAACAATTAAAACTCAATATTTTATTCCTAAATTCTTTATATTAGTTAATTATAAACACATTGAATTATATTTATAGAAAACCAGATTATGAATCAAATGATCCACACTTATGCTGTTATAATATTCTATACAAAGATCATAAAAATATACCTTTACAAATGACCTTATTCACAATAATCTCCCAAATCAGAGTTGCATTAAAATATCACAATATGGATCGCAAACTTCACAGTGTTTAGATAAACAATATACCAAGATACTTCACCCAAAACTTAATGGATTTCAATAGATTTAAGATAACGTTCAGACAACTATAATTAAGTTTTTTAGCCCGCAAATTATTCTATATAACTTCAAATGAAAACACCAGAAATTGTATATATTATTATTATTATTATTAATGCAAACAGCCAATTTATGTGACTAGCTAAGACTACACAGGACTATGGATATAAGCATAAAATACAAAGTGTGCCGTTTTAAAATTACTAACTGTAATCTTACTATAGCCTTTGATTTAAAATATTAAAACAGTTTCTTATACTTTACCCAAATAACCAATTTATTGTTTCAATTTTTCTCCGATAAGTCCAATTTCACCTCCTAAATTAAAAGAGGTAAATTTTTGCAAGATAGATGAAAGTTAGGCCCAGATTTGCACATCAGAGACTGGGATTTCAAAAACTCAGCGGCAGAGACCTTTTCTTTCTCTTGCCTGAGGTTATATCACGTGATATAACCCCACCCCTTTTTATTCTAATCATTGGTGATAAATTCGATAGGCCCTTAACAGAGCTGTCTTTCTATTGGCCCTCGGAGCTTGTCCCTCTCGTTGGTTCATTTGGATTTGCATGTGTTCTAGTAGTCAATCCATTTGGCTTGCATACTAATTTTAATCCCCTAGGGGGCAGCAGACAATCACAAATGCAATCTCATCAAGTATTGCTGCAATTCAATTATCTAACCTATAAAATGTTTATTTTATTTACTATAATTTTCAGTATTAATAAACTTATCTGGCCAACATATATGGGACCCTATAGTGGTATTCTCTCTGATTATTTTAATATTAAATATGATTATACTTCTAGTAATCATATTAATAAGAAACTCACTGTTAACCATCCTTCTTCACATAATCATAGCATTCAACATCCTGGTATTGTATTGCATCTTAAATAAATACAGCACATTTCACGTTTCTAATAATTTTTGAGTGCATAGATTCATGTTTATGATCAATATTCATAGGACATCTTGTTTAGAAATCTCATTTTCACATCAGTTTTTCCTTGTAATTTTCACTAGATTTTTAGAAAACAAAGAAAAATGTGTTTATCTTGAAATAATTGGGTCAATATTTTTTATACCAATGCAGTTATTATTTAATACAACAGATATATTTTTAACATAGTATAATTTTCAGATCGTTCTCTCTCCATATATATCATATATATACATATATATGTGTGTGTGTGTGTATATATATATATATATATATATATATATATATTTATACACAGATGTTTTAAATATGATCTGTGTATTTTAAATTATCATGAGGATTTAGACACAATTTCTCCAACATAGGTGTGTCCGGTCCACGGCGTCATCCTTACTTGTGGGATATTCTCCTCCCCAACAGGAAATGGCAAAGAGCCCAGCAAAGCTGGTCACATGATCCCTCCTAGGCTCCGCCTACCCCAGTCATTCTCTTTGCCGTTGCACAGGCAACATCTCCACGGAGATGGCGAAGAGTTTTTTGGAAAGGCCAAATTCATAAGGTTTCAATCAGACAACATGACGACAGTTGCATATATCAACCATCAGGGGGGAACAAGGAGTTCCCTGGCGATGGAGGAAGTGACCAAGATAATTCAATGGGCGGAGGATCACTCCTGCCACTTGTCTGCAATCCACATCTCAGGGGTGGAAAATTGGGAAGCGGATTTTCTGAGTCGTCAGACATTCCATCCGGGGGAGTGGGAACTCCACCCGGAAATCTTTGCCCAAATAACTCAATTATGGGGCATTCCAGACATGGATCTGATGGCGTCTCGTCAGAACTTCAAGGTTCCTTGTTACGGGTCCAGATCCAGGGATCCCAAGGCGACTCTAGTAGATGCACTAGTAGCACCTTGGACCTTCAATCTAGCTTATGTTTTCCCACCGTTTCCTCTCATTCCCAGGCTGGTAGCCAGGATCAACCAGGAGAGGGCTTCGGTGATCTTGATAGCTCCTGCGTGGCCACGCAGGACTTGGTATGCAGACCTGGTGAATATGTCATCGGCTCCACCATGGAAGCTACCTTTGAGACAGGACCTTCTTGTTCAAGGTCCATTCGAACATCCGAATCTGGTTTCTCTCCAACTGACTGCTTGGAGATTGAACGCTTGATTTTATCAAAGCGTGGGTTTTCAGATTCTGTAATAGATACTCTGATTCAGGCTAGAAAGACTGTAACTAGAAAAATTTAACATAAGATATGGAAAAAATATATCTATTGGTGTGAATCTAAAGGATTCCCATGGAACAAGATAAAAATTCCTAGGATTTTATCCTTTCTACAAGAGGGTTTGGAGAAGGGATTATCTGCAAGTTCTCTGAAGGGACAGATTTCTGCGTTATCTGTTTTACTTCACAAAAGGCTGGCAGCTGTGCCAGACGTTCAAGCGTTTGTTCAGGCTCTGGTTAGAATCAAGCCTGTTTACAGACCTTTGACTCCTCCCTGGAGTCTTAATCTAGTTCTTTCAGTTCTTCAAGGGGTTCCGTTTGAACCCTTACATTCCGTAGATATTAAGTTATTATCTTGGAAAGTTTTGTTTTTGGTTGCAATTTCTTCTGCTAGAAGAGTTTCTGAGTTATCTGCTCTGCAGTGTTCTCCGCCCTATCTGGTGTTCCATGCAGATAAGGTGGTTTTGCGTACTAAGCCTGGTTTTCTTCCGAAAGTTGTTTCCAACAAGAATATTAACCAGGAGATAGTTGTACCTTCTTTGTGCCCGAATCCAGTTTCAAAGAAGGAACGTTTGTTACACAATTTGGACGTAGTCCGTGCTCTAAAATTCTATTTAGAGGCCACTAAAGATTTCAGACAAACTTCTTCTTTGTTTGTTGTTTATTCTGGTAAAAGGAGAGGTCAAAAAGCAACTTCTACCTCTCTTTCTTTTTGGCTTAAAAGCATTATCCATTTGGCTTATGAGACTGCCGGACGGCAGCCTCCTGAAAGAATCACAGCTCACTCCACTAGGGCTGTGGCTTCCACATGGGCCTTCAAGAACGAGGCTTCTGTTGACCAGATATGTAAGGCAGCGACTTGGTCTTCACTGCACACTTTTGCCAAATTTTACAAATTTGATACTTTTGCTTCTTCAGAGGCTATTTTTGGGAGAAAGGTTTTGCAAGCCGTGGTGCCTTCCATTTAGGTGACCTGATTTGCTCCCTCCCTTCATCCGTGTCCTAAAGCTTTGGTATTGGTTCCCACAAGTAAGGATGACGCCGTGGACCGGACACACCTATGTTGGAGAAAACAGAATTTATGCTTACCTGATAAATTACTTTCTCCAACGGTGTGTCCGGTCCACGGCCCGCCCTGTTTTTTTTAATCAGGTCTGATGAATTATTTTCTCTAACTACAGTCACCACGGTATCATATGGTTTCTCCTATGCATATTTCCTCCTGTACGTCGGTCGAATGACTGGGGTAGGCGGAGCCTAGGAGGGATCATGTGACCAGCTTTGCTGGGCTCTTTGCCATTTCCTGTTGGGGAGGAGAATATCCCACAAGTAAGGATGACGCCGTGGACCGGACACACCGTTGGAGAAAGTAATTTATCAGGTAAGCATAAATTCTGTTTTCTTTATCTGAAATCTCGTTTCTCATGTGCTGTAGGTAACTTGAGTTCAGATGCCTTCTCAACTGAGAATCTGTATCAAATCTCAGCAGGGACAATTTAACACCTAGATGAGGACAGCTGTATGCTCTGAGTAAATTTGTATATTCCCTTATTCTTGCAGAGGGACAGTCTGTTCCTTCCAGGGGTTCCTGTGATCTAAGTAATGAATTTCTTTGGCTAAATTAATTTAGAGATTTAAATCTGGGAAGGCTATCTAACTAGCCAATTCCTTTATTTCTGATGCTAACATGCAAGTTATTAGACTGGGAGCTTCTCTGTCCTAGCATGTAGGGGATTGTGGCTAAAGTCAGCTGATATTACCTCTAAGTCCAAGCTTCTGGCGCTTCCTTACAAGGGTAAGACCTTGTTCAGACCTGGTCTGGCAGAAATAATTTCTGATATTACGTTTGGAAAAGGTTCTTTTCTACCGCAAGACAAGCAGAACAGACTCAAAGGACGTCAAAGAAATTTTCGTTCCTTTTTATAACTTCAATGATCAAGAGTCTTCCTCTCCCTCTTCCAAGCAGGAGCAGTCCAAGTCTTCTTGGAAGCCCAATCAGTCTTGGAATAAGGGGAAGCAATCAAAGAAACCCTCAGCTGAGTCTAAGTCAGCATGAAGGGTCGGCCCCCGGTCTGGGATCAGATCAAGTGGGGGGCAGACTTTCCCTGTTTGGTCAAGCGTGGAGACGAGATGTCCCAGATCCTTGGGCTCTGGACATAGTATCTCAAGATTATATGCAGACCAGGATTAAGAGTGGCATTCTTGAACTGCTTTCAGGACCTTTCCTCCCTGGGAGTGATATTTCCAGTAAGGGAACAGGGTCTAGGATTCTATTCAAATCTGTTCGTGGTTCCCAAAAAAGAGGGAACTTTTTGACCCATTTTAGACCTAAAGTGCCTCAACAAGTTTCTCAGGGTACTGTCCTTCAAAATGGAAACCATTCGTTCCATTCTTCCTTTGGTCCAAGAGGGTCAGTTCATGACGACCACAGACCTGAAGGACGCGTATCTTCATGTTCCCATCCACAGGGATCATCACAAATTCCTGAGATTCGCCTTTCTAGACAAACACTTTTAGTTTGTGGCTCTTCTGTTTGGACTTGCCACAGCTCCCAGAATTTCCTCAAAAGTTCTGGGGGCTCTCTTGGTAGTGATCAAGTCTAGGGGAATTGCAGTGGCGCCATACCTGGACAACATATTGGTTCAGGGCCATTTATTTAACAAGCAAACTCTCATACAGAGATCTTGTTGTTTTTTTCTACGTTACCACAGTTGGAAAGTAAATCTGGAAAAGTTTCCTTGTTCCAGCTGCAAGGGTGGTTTTCTTAGGGACCATAATAGATTCCCTATCTATGAAAGTTTTTCTGATGGAGGTCAGAAACTCCAAAATTCTCTCCTCTTGCCTCTCTCTTCAGTCTACTGTTCGGACATCGGTGGCTCAATGTTTGGAGGTAATTGGTCTGATGGTCGCTTCCATGGACCTCATTCCCTTTGCTAGATTCCATTTGAGATCTCTGCAATTCTGCATGCTCAGACAATGGAACGGAGACCATTCGGATCTGTCTAGATCTAGACTAGTCGACAAGAGACTATCTCCCGTAGTGGTTTTCTCAGGACCATCTGTCTCAGGGCACATGCTTCCGGAGACCTTTCTGGGTGATTGTGCCCACAGGCACGCCAGACTGCTAGGCTGGGGAGCACTTTGGGACTCGTTAAAGGTGCAGGGACTATGGACTCAGGAGGAGTCTGCTCTCATTTACAATGCTCTGATGGCTTGGCCTCAATTGTCTTTAGCCCGGTTTATCAGGTTTCATTTGGACATTATGACCTCAGTGGCTTACATCAACCACCAGGGAGGAACTCTGAGTTCCTTAGCCATGAAGGAGGTGGCACGGATTATTCAGTGGGTGGAAGCTCACAATTGTTGTCTATCTGCCATCCACATTCCTGGAGTAGACAACTGGGACGTGGATTTCCTGAGCAGACAGACATTTCATCCCGGGGAGTGTGCTCTCCATCCGGAGGTGTTCTCAAGGTTAACCCTCAAATGGGGGGTGCCAGAGTTGGATCTGATGGTGTCTCGGCAGAACGCCAAGCTTCCAAGGTACGGTCCAGGGTCAAGAGATCCTCAGGCCGCTCTGATAGATGCTCTGGTGGTTCCTTGGGATTTCGGTCTAGAATACCTGTTTTCTCTGTTTGCGCACCTTCCACGAGTTATTGCTCGTATCAAACAAAAGAGAGCATCAGTAATTCTAATCGCATGGCCTCGCAGGATCTTCTATGCAGACCTAGTGAAGATATCAACTCGGCCGCCTTGGAGATTGCCTCTGAGGAAGGACCTTCTAACTCAGGGTCCATTCCACCATCCAAATCTCGTTTCTCTGAAGCAGACTGCTTGGAGATTGAACGCTTAGTTCTGTCTAAGCCTGTTACTCGAAAAATTTACCATAAGGTATGGCGTAAATACCTTTTATTGGTGTGAATCTAAGGGCTACTCTTGGAGTAGGGTCAGGATTCCTAGAATTTTGTCTTTTCTTCAAAAAGGTCTGGAGAAAGGGTTTTCAGTCAGTTCTCTGAAAGAGCAGATTTCTGCATTATCTATTTGGTTACACAAGCGTCTGGCGGATGTGCCAGATGTTCAATCTTTTTGTCAGGCCCTGGTCAGAATCGGAGACCAACAACAAAACAGGTAGTGCTCAGAATCCAGCACTCACCAACTGAAAGTATTGCAAAGTCCTTTCAGCCGCCTTCACGCTGACAAGTTCAATCCAAATGAAACACGCTCAGAACTCACATGGTCTTCAGCTGATGACGTCATCCTCCGGTGCCACTCCAGAGTGCTCCATCAAACACCCTCCAAAGATACAGCAGACAACAAACTGAAAGGCACCCGGTCTCCAACGATCACAGAACACTCGCATCCAAAAAAAGCAAAGGTATTTATTAGTCATCACAGGACATGGTCAAACATGTTTCGTATAGATAATGGTGTACTTTTTCAATAACCACCTGAAGGTAATTTTCGTTTTTTGAATGCCTAATAAATACCTTTTTCCTTTTATTGGATGTGAGTGTCCTGTGATTGTTGGAGACCTGGTGCCTTTCAGTTTGTTGTCTCCTGGTCAGAATCAGGCCTGCGTTTAAACCTGTTGCTCCTCCTTGGAGCCTTAATCTTGTTCTTAAAGTTTTGCATAAGGCTACGTTTGAGCCAATGCATTCCATAGATATTAAGTTGCTATCTTGGAAGGTTTTGTTTCTTATTGCTATCTCTTCTGCTCGGAGAGTTTCGTAACTCTCGTCTTTGCAGTGGGATTCGCTTTACCTTATCTTTCATGCGGATAAGGCGGTTCTTCGTACTAAATTGGGGTTTCTTCCTAAAGTAGTTTTGGATAGAAATATTAATCAGGAAATTGTCGTTCCTTCTCTCTATCCCAATCCTTCTCATAAAGAATGTCTGTTGCACAACTTGCATGCTCTAAAATGCTACCTACAGACGACTAAGGATTATCGCCAGTCTACTGCCCTGTTTGTTTGTTTCTCAGGAAAGCGTAAGGGTCAGAAGGCTACTTCTACTTCTCTTTCCCTCTTGTTGAGAAGTATGATTCATTTGCTTATGAGACTGCTGGACAGCAGCCTCCTGAGAGAATTACATCTCATTACACAAGGGCTGTCTTCTCTTCTTGAGCTTTCAAAAATGAAGCTTCTGTTGAACAGATTTGCAAGGCTGCAACTTGGTCCTCTCTGTATACTTTTTCCAAATTTTCCAAATTTGATACTTTTGCCTTGGCGGAGTCCTCTTTTGGGAGAAAGGTTCTTCAAGCGGTGGTGCCATCTGTTTAGGTCTGCCTGTCTTGTTCTCCCTCCCTGTTCATTCTGTGTCCTCTAGCTTGGGTATTCATTCCCACTAGTAATTGAATGACGTTGTGGACTCTCCATATCTTAGGAAAGAAAACAAAATTTATGCTTACCTGATAAATTTCTTTCCGATATGGAGAGTCCACGACCCCACCAGACAGTTATTTTTTACTAAACCTCAGGCACCTCTACACCTTTATGTTAATCCTTTTCCATTTACCTTCGGTCGAATGACTGGGGATTATGGGTAGGGGAGTGACACTTAAAGGGACAATCAACACCAGAATTTTTGTTGTTTAAAAAAGATAGATCCAGTTATTACCCATTCCCCAGTTTTGCATAACCATCACTGTTAATACACTTTTTACCTCTGTGGTTACCTTGTATCTAAGCATCTTCTGACAGCCCCCTGATCACATGACATTTTATTTATTATGTATTGACTTTCAGTTTAGCCAATTAGTGCAGTGTCTGCCACAAGCCGCGGGCGTGATCACAGTGTTATCTATATGGCTTACATGAACTAGCTCTTGTCAGGGTCAGACGAGAAGTGCAAAAATAATCACACCTTTTATTAATAGCAAAAAATAATAAAAAGTCCACAAGTCGAATAACAATCCAGGAATCAAAAACCAGAGCTGGTAGTCAGACGAGCCCAGTCAGTAGCCAAAGCGAGTAGTCAGACGAGCTGGAATCGGGAACAAGGAAAACAGCAGAGTCAGGAACAAGCCAGGGATCAGGAACCAGGAGGGACGTCGGATAGCCAGGTAATATACAGGAGCTCTCACAAACAGGTCTGAGACAACGCAAAGGCAAAGCATACTGAACAGAGGCCCTTTAAATAATAAGTGATGACATCACAATTCTGAGACTGCATCCTGTCTCACATGGATGATGCACACCAGTCTGGCCATAAAAGGAAGTGCAGGAAATGAGCAGCATCCCCCACAATGCACCATAGTCTGCAAGAGAGGTGAGTAAAATGGCTGCCAGCAGCACATGGCAAACAAAACAGGTAAAAACCCTGACAGCTCTCCCCTGTTGTGAAAAGCAAATAAAAAAAGCATGTGATGAGACCAAGAGAACAAAGCAAAATGTGTGATAAAAGTAAATTGGAAAGTTGTTTAAAATGACATGCCCTATTTGAAACGTGGGTTTTTTTTTTTTACTTGACTGTCCCTTTAACAGCTTTGCGGTGTTGCTCTTTGCCTCCTCCTGCTGGCCAGGAGTGATATTCCCACTAGAAATTGAATGACATTGTGGACTCTCTATATCCGGAAAGAAAGAAATTCATCAGGTAAGCATACATTTTGTTTTTAAAAATCCCCCAGTATTTAAAAGATTTAAGATCCCCCTGGTGTTTTTCTTTAAAATGTTGATAAAGTACTGTTAGTTTTCTGCTGTTTGATGCTCCATATATGCTCCCTGATTCTATCACGTAGACATCTACTGGTTTGCCCTATATAGATTAGATTGCATGAACAATTAATTAAGTATATCATATTCTTGTCACTACATCTCAGAATTTCTCTGATTTTAAAGCTCCTTTTCTCATCCGTAGAGAACATTTTCTTTCGATTTAGTGCTATATTTGTTGGATTTGCACGAGTGGCATGGAAAGAAACCTTACATTTTTTCTCCTTCCAGATTCTTCTACAGTAGAAACCAATATTACATTTATTATAAGGTGGTATGTAACCCTGCAGCGCCTTCATCATATTTGTCCATTTTGTACGAATAGCTGTTGTGGTGAGGGGGCTCCCTATTGCAGATCTGGTAAAAGTGTCTCATAATCCAAGTCTTTTGGGCCTCAGACAGGGGTTTCCAGATGTGCCATCAAAGCTGTTCTGAAGAAGCACAAATAAACGGGAAACATTGAGGATCATAGATGAATGAAGGAAAGTGCAGCAGATGAAAGACACATCATGCTTCTTTTCGCAATCCGAAGATGTCCAGCAGTGCCATCAGTTTAAAATTGGCAGAAACCAGTGGGACCCTGGTACACCCACCTGTCGAAGTTTAGTCAGGCGTGGTCTTCATGGGAGACTTGCAGCCAAAAATCCATACCTCTGACATTGAAACAATACCAACCAACTCATCTATGCACAAAAACACAGGAACTGATGTGCAGAAATATGGTGGCAGGTGCTCTGGACTGATGAGTCCACATTTAAATTATTTGGCTGTAGCAGAAGGCAGAGAGCGGTACAAGAATGAGTGTCTGCTGGCATCAGTGTAGTATGGTGGATGTTCCCTGCATGTTTGGATCTGCATTTGTTCAAATGGAGTTGGGGATTTGGTCAGAATTAATGGTCTCCTCAGTGCTGAAAAGTACAGGCAGATACTTATCCATTCTGCAATACCATCAGAGAGGCATCTGATTAGCCCAAAATGTATTATGCAGCATGACTAAGACCTTAAACAAGCCATCAAGAAGTAGCTTCAGCGTAAAGAAGGAGGAGGTGTCCTGGAAGTGATAGTATGGTCCCCATAGAGCCCTAACCTGAGCATCATTAAGTATTGGATTACATGAATACAGAAACAACTGAAGCTGCATAAATCCACAGAAAAACTGAGGTTGTTACAAACATTGTGGAACACTAACCTTTTGTGCAAGTGTACCTAGAAGAATTGATGCTGTTTTGAAGGCAAAGGGTGGCCACACCAAATATTGATTTGATTTAGATTTTTCTTCTGTACACTCACTTTGCATTTTGTTAATTGATTAAATAAACTATTAACCTTTCTATATTTTAAAACATTTTAGTTTTACTGCAATTATTCACACCTGCCTCATACAATACTGTCTATATTTATTATTTATGGGTTTTATTTTAGTTTTAACACATATTTAAGAAAAATAATGCATTAAACCTGTCGCAGTAGATGAGTTAAAAACAGTTTTTTTGTTTTTTTTTTGTTGGTTTTTTTTTTTTTATGTACCTGTAATGTAATCTTTAGAGGTGCCAAATGGCAATGGTATTTGTCAGTTTTGTTACAATTTCGATAACTAACAAAAACATAACAATCGAAAACACGTTTACGGACATTTTTCAGTTTAACCCCTTCACTACCTAGATTTTCAGAGAAAATAATTATTAGCTATTTTTAAACAGAAAACATTTACCTATGAGAACTTTTATTTTTTTGTCATGAAAAGAGCTTTCAGAGGATAACAATTTCAACTAGCTATTAAGTCAAAGAATTAAAGGGATCGAAAACCCCACAATTTTCTTTTATGATTCAGATAGAACAAACAACTTTCCAATTTAATTTTATTATCACGTTTTCTTTATTCTCTTGTTATCCGTTGCTGAAGGGACAGCATTGCACTACTGACAGGAATCTGAAAATATCTATTTAGCCAATCGCAAGAGACAAATGTGTGCATGCACCAATTAGCAGCAGCTCCCACTAGTGTATGATATGTGCATTTTTTTTTTTAACAAGGGATACTAAGAGAACGAAGCACATTTGAAAATAGAAGTGAATTTAAAAATGTCTTAAAATTACATGGATAGCACAACAAGGGGGCTCTCTCACTCTTGGGGTATGTGTGGCATAATTTTGTCTGGAGATTAAAGAAACATTATTTGTAACTGAACGTCTAATCAGATGAAGGTTCACTGGTGAGTGTGGCGGCTGAACAGGTTTTCAAACAGTCACTCGTCATGCAAGTAAGCTACTGTGTTTCAAAGTAACAACGCTTTACCATCTTTTAACTCTGGAATCTGGCACACACCTGAAAGTAGGATGCGGGAAGTTCAGGGCTCACTCGGACTCCAGTGTTTGGGGTTCCCCAAAACTCTTAATGCCTGTTAAGCAACTCTTTAATACCGCTCCTCCCTCCTGAACTTGTTAAGTGGTGTGCTGCTGCGAGTGACTGACTTGTGCCTCTGTGATAGCCCGGAACTCTGCAGAGATGCTGTCTCCCCGTCTGATTGGAACACTCTGCTCTGACACCCAAGGGTGTGTGTATCTGCGGGCCAATCCAATCTGCCACTCGAGGGTGTGTAGGTCCTAGGGCACTCCTGATAGGTCCCGCTTCCGCTAAACTCCAATTAACCTTTGGGGCTTTAGTGGAGTTCTCCCACCGGCTGTGCTGCACTAGAATTGGTCAGTATAGACAGAGCTCAAGAGGAAAAGAGCACCAGTCGGGAGTAAAACATTAAAATACAAAGTTAAAAACCTGGCTCAGGCTGTGACATAGGAGGTCAGCAAGATAAGCGTATCTGATGTGTTTCGGCAGTTGCCGTATTCGAAGCTGTTAGCAAAAATGTAAAAAAGAACAAGCATTTAAAAGCAGTAGCTTGCTCCTATTGGACAATCAATTAAATACTTAATTGACACCATATGAGCTTGAATAAGTAACGCATTACTGTGGCTGTACAGAGAACACACACAGAATATTATTCACAGTGCAATGGACAATAATAGTAAATACAGCACCATGATTATACACACAATACGGTACAAATAAATGTGTAAATCCTAACATCGCATTGGAAAGAGTACCTAATGTTTTCATTTATCACTAAAGGGTGAAAGGTATTTGTAACTAATAGAACACTGTTGTCTTATTATATAACAAGTATGCACTGTAGCGGTGCTTAAAGGGCAAGGTTCCCAAATGTTGACACATATAAATAAGGATAAATCTACTACAGTATAATACTAAATAATGAAAGGGGCATAGCCAGGCCACTAAGTGGGGACTGCTTAAGGTGACCATGAAAGTGAATCAGTGGTACTAGTTACTTCCCTTATTGTTTTTATAAGGGTAATATGGTCACAACACGGTATCTTTTATATAAAAGCAGACAGAGGGGAAAGTAACCTCTTGTAGTCACTAGCCCCCTGTCCCATGGTGAGCATTAACCAGGGACGTACAACACAGAACCTGAGTGGTAAGCTCTAAGTTTGTCCATTGAACTTTGCGTAACCCAATGTATCATTCGTATGACATTTAAATAGGTCACTTAAATACTTTAAAATGCCCTACCATTACTGTCAATACAGATAGCCATGTTGTCCCTGTTCCTTTAAGAGATAAACCAATCTATGTAACAATACACTTGGTTGGATTGGATATGTCAAGGGCCATAATATAATAATATAGTGTGTTCTAAGTCACTAAAAAACAGTTATGGGGCAGAAACTTGTTACTTGTACAGAAACGCTAAATAATTCACCCAAAATGATGGCTCAAGACAAGAGATAGGGAAAAAGAGACTATCGGTTAGGGGCCTTCTATTCCCAAAAATGTATCAGGTCATAGTCAGAATTCAGAACATTGGGATATCTGGTTTGTAGCTTAAAGATCCAAAAAAAAACCTCCCTTTTTTCCTAATAGTCTTTCTCTATCCCCTCCCCTGTGGGGAGCAATAACTTTTTCAATGCAGGTCTACCTGAGTGTGGCAGCACTCTTAGCATGTATTTGTGCAAAATGTTGGACTAGGGGAGTACTGGCCATACCATATTTAATACTGGATAAATGCTCTCTGACTCTTGATCTCACTTCGCTGGACTTTGTTAGTTTACACAGGTGATTAAATAAACTACAAAAGTGGACCTGCAATTTAAGCAGGAGCGTTTTTGGAAAGTTTGTCCTGTAACTGTGGATTTAAAAAATTCCCCTATCTCTACTCTTTCACAGGCCACACCGGAACTGTTGTGGCACTTAAACATACCAAACTTGGTCAACCAGGAGGACCTATTGCTTGCCTGTTCAGGAAGTTAAACATTGCTGAAGGGACAGCATTGCACTACTGACAGGAAGCTGATAATATCTATTTAGCCAATCAGAAGAGACAAATGTGTTGCAGGCACTAATTAGCAGAAGCTCCCACTAGTGTATGATATGTGCGTATTCATTTATTAACAAGGGATACTAAGAGAATGAAGCTCATTTGAAAATAGAAGTGAATTTAAAAGTGTCTTAAAATTACATGCTCTATCTGAATCATGCAAGTTTAATTTTAACTTTCCTATCCCTTTAAGGCATTATTGTAAAATAACCAGAAAAAAAGTTTTAAAAAACAAACCAACAACAAAAAAACATAGAGTATCACATAACTCAAAATCCTGTAACTTTTTAACAATAGAAAATCTCAATGTGTTCATTGGTATCCTATGATTGAGCTAAAACGTATATTTTTATTATGTTTTGACCACTTTAAGGTCTTTATCTGCTGCTATGTCTAAAACTATGTATGTATATATATATGTGTGTGTGTGTGTGTGTGTGTGTATGTGTATGTGTGTGTGTGTGTATGTGTGTGTGTGTGTATGTGTGTGTGTGTGTATGTGTGTGTGTGTGTATGTGTGTGTGTGTGTATGTGTGTGTGTATGTATGTGTGTGTGTGTGTATGTGTATGTGTGTGTGTGTGTGTGTATGTATGTGTGTATGTATGTGTGTGTGTGTGTGTGTGTGTGTGTGTATAGCAAAAAATGAAAACGCATGACGTTTAGGAACCATTAGCATAAACACCACAAAATCCAAGACAAAAAAGAAATTAATTTGCTTTGTTCCCATGGTATTCTATGTTAGAGATACTGTATCTAGGTAGGCACCTGGCGCACTATATGGCAGGAAATAGTGCTGCCATCTAGTGCTCTTGCAAACGGATTACATTCTTGCAAAACTGCTGCCATATAGTGCTCCAGAAATAAGCTGGCTCCTAAGCATACGACCCTGCTTTTCAAAAGATACCAAGAGAACAAAGAAAACATGATAATAGAAGTAAATTAGAAAGTTGTTTAAAATTGCATGATATATCTGAATTATGAAAGAAACAATCTAGGTTTCATATCCCTTTAAGCTGCTAAGCCCATCTTGTGCTCTTTCATCCTACCTGTTAATGTAGTGATGCTGTGTGATAAACATCTGCTAGGCAACTCGCATGACTTTCTTTTTTTAGCTTATCTCATAGACACAGGCAACTTTCAAAACCTGTTTTTATTGTTAATTGCATTTATGAGACTTCGTCACTGAAACAGATTCTCTTTTTTATTAAAATGTATCTTGATGGATATTTAGATAAAGTTTGTTAGGTCTGTGTGCCAAAGTATCATATTTTATAACAGTGGAATCAAATATTTAATGTTGCCTATGAGGAACCCATTTACATCCACAATGCACCAAAGCTATTTTTTTATTTCCAGGACATAGTGCAGTGGTGTGTTTACTACAGAAGGTAGAAATGTGTTAGATCCATTTTATTATTGCACTATTTCTTGTAAATAATTTGTATTTAACCTCTGCAAAGGAATTAAACACATAGTTAAATTCTGCTCCAGGGCAGCAATGCACTATTGGAAGCTAACTTAACACATCCGAGGAGCCAATGACAAGAGACTAGTTAACTCTCAGTGGTGTAGGATATGGGTATATTCTTTTCAACAAAGGATTCCAAGAGAACAAATTAAATTTGCTAATAGAAGTACATTTAAAAATATCTTAAAATAACCTACTCTATCTGAACCATACAACTTTCCTAAATCTTTAAACGTTTAAAGGGTTTTCCCATCAACAGGAAGATGGAGAAATTATTTTGTTTGGCTAGTACATGTCTCTAATCTTTATGCAATTATCAATCTTGGAATAGCAACTCTTATGAGTTTACAGTGTATAATGCCTTTTTTGTTGGCTAGTTGTGGCCAGATATTTCAGCTTTCTTCTTGTATTTGAAGGCACTGGGCTGTTTGTATCTAACTTAACTACTCAGATTCCTAAAAGATCAGATCAGGAGATCAGGACACATTACTGTCAATCAATGAGTACCAGGTTTTTTTTGTTTTTTTTTTGAGTACCGGTACCTTTTTCTTTTACAAAAAAAAGCAGTGTATATATATGTGTGTGTGTGTGTATGTATGTGTGTGTGTGTATATATATATATATATATATATATATATAATACACTTTAGAGTGAGAGGCTACTTGAAAAGGGTTGTGTCCAATGCTAGAATTTTTGCACAGAAGTCAGTAAGAAGGGAGTTACTACTCCCCAAAATAAGGGAGAAAGACAACAAAATTAGAATCATTACGGAATTTAACTGTCATTGGGATCATTTAAGAGGTATACTCAAAAAGAATTGGAGTGTCCTCTTAAATGATGAAAATATTGCCCAAGAGATAGGAGAGACACCAATGATTACAGCAAGACGAGCTCCTAATCTAAAAGATAAATTAGTGAATAGTAAATTTGTCTCCCCCCAAAAGAATTGGTTGTCAAGAAAAAAACAGGTGGGCAACTACCCTTGCAAAAGATGTGTGGCGTGCAGGTTTATGTTGCAGACCAAAGTTTTCTCAGTGAATAAAGACAAAATCTACAAATTGAAATACTTTTTTTTTTTAAATTTAAATTTTTTATTGAAGTCATAAACAAATGTGACAATAGTGATACATCCAACAATAATTACAGATAAGAAGAATACAGTATTGATATAATAACATTGCCAAGTCAACAAAACAAATTATGCCAACCCAATAAGCATTTATGAGATTAAAGAGTGGTACTCGATAAGGATTATTTATAGGATGAAGAGGCTATAATTGGCAAGAGATATGAGGAAGTGAGGGGGTTGACTAGGCAATAGAATTAAATAGAAGGGGTATATAAATCCCGTTCATTAAAGCATTAGCAAAGAGTTTGGACTAATAATATTAGGACTTCAGTTTTATATTTTGTAAAATATATAGGTTAGAAGTGACCCCGCCTTGTGATAAATAAACATGTCATAAGACATATATTTAAGAAATAAAGAAGCAAGGGGGGGTTGGTTTCATGTGAATAGGGGACGGGGAAATAATAAATTATATTCTCCACATTGCCATAATGAAAAATTATAACGCTATATAGCCTAGTAGAGGTGGGACAAATGTAGATTAGTGTATGTTTGGCCACTTATGGACCAAATTAGCGGGGAGAAGGATAAGGGAGTGCAGCGGGCAGGAGCCGCTCAAAGTGGAGTGGGGAAGGGAATGGGGGGGGCGGAGCTATAGAGGGCAGGAGAACAGACAGTGGAGGATTTATTATATAGTTACAAGGAAGGGCTTTAAAGGAAGGGTCTGTTGTTTATATAACTAAGAGGGAGGGGCATAGCTTTATCAGAGTAAAGTGATTAACTAGTTAAAATTATTTCAAAGCGTATAATAAGTCGATACGACCTTAAAACAATATCTGACATTATAATAATAGCACATCTAACCCATGCTGAAAATAAACAATAAAAACACATTTAAGAAAAATTATGAAGGAAAGGTAGATGATGTAAAAACAACTGCTAAAACCCGCTAAACATAGTGATAGCATATCTAGGGCAATAAATCTAAATAACTCTGAGATGTACATTTTATAAAATTGTCCTAGCTATAGCGCAAATGGTGACCTATTACACCTGAGATCAATAGAAAAAGTCCCACTGGGGTTACTGGAGCGTGTCAATCACCCATGTTAGAATAGGGAACTAATACAAAAACTAAAAGATATAAAATAGAATATAAGAAAAATATAAATTAAATTATAGGGGGCTTCTGGATGAACTCCTCTCCTGGGGAAGAGCCAACTATAGGCGATGTGGGGAAAGGAATAGGGATATGACCCGTAGGCAACAAGCGCCGACGGGAAAGGGAGGAGAGTAGCTCAACAAAAACAGAAAATTTGTTGTAGTAATAAAGTCAGCGTAGGGACAGAAGAGTCAGTTGTGGAAGAAAATGTCGGTATAAACCATATGACGCTTAATATCATGTAGTGCAACGGTATATCCTAATGTAATATAGGCTATTGGGTATTGTGGATCTGAAGGTGCTAGGCACAAATATAGGTGGCCTATCGTGTGAATATAGAGTGTATTTCAAACCTGTAGGCCTACGAGACAGGAGGAGGTTCCAGTGAAGTTTAAACCTAGATACCTCCATTATATAGTATGTCTAATAATAAAATGCATTTACACCAAAACAGTCCTTCTAGAATAAGTAACTTGTATGTGGGTGTTGTGTGCAGCTACAAAGATTAGCAGTTTGGATAAGTTTGGATGCGTACCCTCTGCACTATATAAACATATGCAGCTGAACAATATGTGAAGCAGTGGGTAAATACATAACATAATAAACACAATAAAGGATTGTTTAGTGTAAAAGAGAGAGCTCTGTCTTAAGTTCAACTGATAGGCGTCATGTAGATATTTCCCCCAAGAAAATGCCAGCACTAAGCAGAGGGACACACATTGCATACAAATAGGTAGACCTATTCAAATCTCTTAATCTCAATGAGAATAAAGTGTAGCAGTTGGTGGTATATAATTAGAAGGCCTCTGTCTAACTTATCTTGAGTAAACACTTGGAGTGTAAGTTATAGCAGGTAGAGGTATGTCTACAGTTATAAAAAAAAAATAAAAAATTGTGCCATATATCTAAACATATATGGATAACCATAGAACAACAACCATTACTACTAAGTAAACATAGAGTATAGAAATGTTTTGTAGATAATATGTGCATATTTCTTTTCCTGATGCTAGGAGCGTTACAGATTACTTACCCCAATCAGCTAGGAGCACTAAATCTAAGTTAGGGAGGTTATAAGTGGTTCAAGTTAATATTCAACATTTCCACTGCATGGCATACACTCAAAGAGCAATGGGATAATCTGCGTAATAAAACAATAGTGCTGTTGTTGAACTCAAGTATGAACCAAAGAAACAGGAGCTACTATGTAGGCTTAATATATAACAGGTTGCAGCAGTGGCTGAGAATCAACATGTGGCTGTGAGGGGTCAGATTAGACTTTCAAATGTGGGGGCATAGCAGAAGAGATAGCAATATTCAAGTCATTCTCCAGTACATTCGTAGGTGGAAAGCAGACTGCAAACAGAGGGATTACATTGCACTGTTCTCAACCCTCATGTTGCATCACATACCCCTTACACATCAGAAATTAACAATCCCAGTGCCCATACCTAACAGCCTTGCAATCAGAAGATCGCATAGATAGTTCCCAATAGTAATATGTCCATATTTCAAATATAGGAATTCTACCTGCTGCAAATATATTTGGGTAAAAAAAAACAAACTTTAAAATTGAGTGTGTAGCGTGGATATATATATCGTTCCGGACATATGGCATAAGTGCACAAATTGTGGCAGACACATAGGAGTCCCAGCACATAAGCCCTCATGTTCAGTTTGTGCTGTTATCGGTATCCCTGCTCTTTAACCGATGCCCATAGCAGGTGTAACTCCCGCTCCAGCCATCTGTACTATCTCAAAACGGCACCAAAGTCTTTACCACAAGACTAACACAAATGGGAATAATATGGTGTCTGTACATAAAATAGAGGATATTAGGTTTAGCCCTTTGACAAAGCAGACGTGTGTTGTGCAAAGCATGGGATTTCTCAAGGCCCTCCACATAGTAATTGGTCACTCTGTACTCCGCTGAAGAGAGCGGAATTCTCTGCTTAAGCTCGAGTTTCCCCGTGTCATGGAGTAAATAGCGTGCGACTTCTGCACCCATGTGGTGCTCGTGAGGCTGCATGAAGGTCTCCACTGTTTCTGGGAAGGTCTGCCCCACAAGCTCCATCTCCGTCAGATCAGATGAACTGACCTGCATATCCGGACACTTCAAGGGCTTCTGTCTGGGATGCTGCAGTGCTAGGGGACAAGCTAACGGAAACTTCAGGCTTTCCTTCCGTTCTGGCATAGAGGTTAGTGGCATGGAGGTTAGTGGCGTGGGTCTTTCTTCAAGTATCACCACATGGGCTGCCGCCATTTTCTGGGTCTGGGTGCAAGACAGCCCTCGATCCGACTTCACATTCCTGTGCTCTGTTAGGGTGATGTGTAGCTGTTGCTGCAAAGGCTGCTCAGCGCTGCGCACTATGAGTGCCGTGGTTAGGCCAATTGGTAGGTCTTGCTGATGGGTTTCCCCATTAGGGCAGTTAGCCGCGGATCTTAGGGTGTGAAGAAGGTCTGTTTGCTGCCGGTCAAATCGGGAGCTAAGTTCAGCGAGGATGTAGGCTAGATCTAGCATTCTGAAGGTGCGCTGAGCGATGTTCCTGTTAGTATGAGCGGCGGCCCTCACAATGAGTTAGGCACTGGGTAGATACGCTGCACTCACGGCTCTCGTTGTCATAAAGGAGAGAAGGCTGTGTAATAGCTTGTAACTCCGGATCAGCTCAACAGATATCACAGGTTTCTAGGGTTGAGTAGCTAGCGAACTAGATACTCTCAATGGCTTCCATGTTTGTGCAGGCGTACACCATGTGGTTTTCCTGTCGGGCTTATATCTGTCCTGCCATCCAAGTCACAGTTTTTGAAGTCTGCCCATATGCAGTAGGGATCCTCAGTTTGTTATCGGGCAAGTTGTGGCCCATGAGAGGCAAATAAGCTTAGAGAATAGGCACAAATACTATATAAAGATCAGGAGCTCAGCTAAAATGCGTCCTGCCATGGCGGTGTCTAGCTCCGTCCCCTGAAATACTTTTTTAATTGCAACACAGAAGGTGTTGTTTACCTTCTTTCTTGTTCGTGTTCTTGTTTCTATGTTGGCAAAACAAGACGGATTCTGAAAGATAGAATCCTGGAACACAGGGACGACATCAAGAATAGGATACAAACTAGCAGTGTCGCTAGACACTTTGAAAGTCACCATAATAGCATACCTGATGGTATGAGGGTGACAGGCATCGACAAGGGCATTACCAATGGGAGAGGGGGAAATAATGATAAAATCCTCCTGCAGAAAGAATGCAGGTGGATCTATAACCCCTCAACCATTGGGCAAAATGGTCTAAATGAGAAATTGGATATGGGAAGCTTTCTTTAAAGCCTCTCTTGTTCATATATGTCCATCTATCTATTTAAAATATTTGAATCTCCCTTACATCCGAAGGATCAGTTTTTTGACTGTTACAAACCAAGCTTCCAGCATATCTGGTTTTGTGGCATATTGAGTGTTCTATTGTATTTATGAGTTTATGGTAAATTTATCTTACACTTATTATAATTTGTTTATGCATCGTTGGTTTTTTCACCTCCAAATATGGGCGTTACTTTATTTCGTTATAAATTAGCACCTATGACGTGCTAAGTCACATGCCCTGAGGAAGCCCCGTTTTCTAATGACGTGGGGTGAAACACTTGTTGGCGTCTTTGCGTAGCCGACCCACATAGCATCCATGCTGGCTGTTGGAGCTGTCGGAGCTTGCTGCTGAACCTTGCAGCGTGACAAAGTTTTCAAGTTCCGTGTACCATTGGCAATCACCTGTATGTCTTGGAGACTGTAATGGAAAGTAGATGAGCATGCCACAAAGGTAAAACCGATGTTACTTTGAACACAGCGGATGTATGTTTCTCGTTCCAAGATTGGTGCCTATGTGATCGGAAGATCTGACAAGCATATAAGTTTCTACGACGACCGTAGTGGAAGGGTGCAGTCGACAGAGGGGTACTGTTTGATAAGTCTGTATCCTCTTGCATCCCCACTACCCTCTTTTCAACCTGGCTTGCTTGCTTTGTATCTCCCGATACCTGTTGCACTAACACGCTTGACTGCTCTATGCACGCTAACATACTGGCTGTGTTTATTCATCTATAACTAACTGCCTCATTTCATCATGTGTTCACATCTGCACATCCATGGCAATTGTCTACCTTGAATTATTTTGCTCTCTACCTTGGGACTTTTTATTAGTTCTACTTGCTTCAATTTGGGGACTTTATAACATTATATGTCTCTTAAAGGAACATACGTTTGTCAAATGTGCTTGATTACTTATTATATATGATGGTCATTTCTGTGCAAATAACTGTTTCCTTGTCTTAAGTTTGATGCTTACACGTTTATACAGGACAAGGACTGCATTTGGGAATGTTAGGTATTCACTTTTTTAAATGTCTCGGTTTTCACTAAAACCGTTCAGGTCTGATGTACATTAGTGAATAACCTTCCCCTCTGCAGCACTTGATCTAGCCATCAATTTTGCTCCATACCCGCATGGGTTCACATGGGCCGGCCCTTTTTATGTTACTTTTTTGATTTATGTTTTGAGTTTGCCACAATATTTTGTTTTGGTGTACATCTATATGCTTTTTTATAGTTGGATCTAGCCTGGTCTGGGGCTACTGGCTGCACAATAAACTACCTTTTCATCAATAAATTTCTACAAGTGTTTTGTTGTTTTTTAAAAGAGTGCTGTATTCCCAGTCTTTAAAAATGTCATTATTTTATGTAATTTCTCTTCTTCATTATTGTTGTTAATATATATAATATGTGTGTGTATGTACAGTGGATATAAACAGTCTACACACCCCTGTTAAAATGTCAGGTTTCTGTGATGTAAAAAAAAATGAGACAAAGATAAATAATTTCCGAACTTTTTCCACCTTTAATGTGACCTATAAACTGTACAACTCAATTGAAAAACAAACTGAAATCTTTTAGGTGGAGGGAAGAAAAAATAAATAAAAAATAATGTGGTTGCATAAGTTATAACTGGGGATGTAGCTGTGTTCAGAATTAAGCAATCACATTCAAAATCATGTTAAATAGGAGTCAGCATACACCTGCCATCATTTAAAGTACCTCTAATTAACCCCAAATAAAGTTCAGCTGCTCTAGTTGGTCTTTCCTGAAATTTTCTTAGTCGCATCCCACAGCAAAAGCCATGGTCCACAGAGAGCTTCCAAAGCATCAGAGGGATCTCATTGTTAAAAACGTATGTCAGGAGAAGGGTGCAAAAGAATTTCCAAGGCATTAGATATACCATGGAACACAGTGAAGACAGGCATCATCAAGTAGACAATATATGGCACAACAGTGAAGTTACCAAGAACTGGACGTCCCTCCAAAATTGATGAAAAAACGAGAAGAAAACTGGTCTGGGAGGCTACCAAGAGGCCTACAGCAACATTAAAGGAGCTGCAGGAATATCTGGCAAGTACTGGCTGTGTGGTACATGTGACAACAATCTCCTTTATTCTTCATATGTCTGGGCTAGGGGGTAGAGTGGCAAGACCAAAGCCTTTTCTTACGAAGAAAAACATCCAAACCAGGCTACATTTTGCAAAAACACATCTGAAGTCTCCCAAAAGCATGTGGGAAAAGGTGTTATGGTCTGATGAAACCAAGATTGAACTTTTTGGCCATAATTCCAAAAGATATGTTTGGTGCAAAAACAACACTGCACATCACCGAAAGAACACCCTACCCACAGTGAAGCATGGTGGTGGCAGCATCATGCTTTGGGACTGTTTTTCTTCAGCTGGAACTGGGGCCTTAGTTAAGCTAGAGGGAATTATGAACAGTTCTAAATACCAGTCAATATTGGCACAAAACCTTCAGGCTTCTGCTAGAAAGCTGAACATGAAGAGGAACTTCATCTTTCAGCATGACAACGACCCAAAGCATACATCCAAATCAATAAAGGAATGGCTTCACCAGAAGAAGATTAAAGTTTTGGAATGGCCCAACCAGAGCCCAGACCTGAATCCAATCGAAAATCTGTGGGTCGATCTGAAGAGGGCTGTGCACAGGAGATTCCCTTGCAATCTGACAGATTTGGAGTGTTTTTGCAAAGAAGAGTGGGCAAATCTTGCCAAGTCAAAATGTGCCATGCTGATAGACTCATACCCAAAAAGACTGAGTGCTGTAAAATCAAAAGGTGCTTCAACAAAGTATTAGTTTAAGGGTGTGCACACTTATGCAACCATATTATTTTACTTATATTTTTTCTTCCCTCTACCTAAAAGATTTCAGTTTGTGTTTCAATTGAGTTGTATAGTTTATAGGTCACATTAAAGGTGGAAGTTCTGAAATTATTTCTTTGTCTCATTTTTTTACATCACAGAAACCTGACATTTACAGGAGTGTGTAGACTTTTTATATCCACTATGTATGTGTGTGTGTGTGTGTGTATGTGTGTATGTATGTATATATATATATATATATATATGTGTGTGTATATATATATATATTTATTTACACACACAGTATATACTGTATGTGTATATATATATATATGTGTGTGTATGTATATGTGTATGTGTGTATATATATATATATTAAATACAAAAATAAATTTAAAAAAAAAGGCTTTATTTCTGTTTAAACGGAGGGATAACAAAAATTCTAGATATCTGAGGTGAGCTGGTAAGGGCCCTTTAATCTGTGTACTACAGTGATTGGTGTTTCCCGCCATCAAGTCAGCGAATGAGGCATTTCCATTTAAAAATACCAAAAAATGGACTAGAAAATGAGTTTATGATAAACCGTTTTTCTTTTAGTCTGTTTAATGTTTCCTATTCTTTTGATAGGAAGGAGTTAATACAGCTTGGAGCCTTGAATCCAATTAAGGACCTACAACTTGGAAAACTGGCATTAACAAAGTTTCCTAAAAGCCCTGAGACATGGATACACAGGTCTATTATTCTTTTTCTGTATATGTAGCATGTCTTTCTGATTCATTTATTCAACCTGTCTGTTTAATCTTTGTGAGCACATAAAGAAAATACTGCATGTAATATTTATATATGCTTTTTTTTTTAGTATTTCTTTAATTGGAATTTGAGTTCCCTTTATTTACACTGTTTACATGTGTTGCAGTGTATATAAAGAACCTGTTGTATGTAAGAGATTTATTATTATTGGACTAATCAATGACTCCCTCTTTTATAAGGTTATGCTCCAGTAACTCTTCTAGGAGTTTGTAATTTTATAGTTGGATAATAATTAAAAAAATTATGCTACTTAATCCATAATTGTTTTGACAAAAAAATATCCAAACTAAGGCCTGGGGCTGTGAGGCGATTTTTATTTGTCTCCCTTCACTTCCTCATCTCTTAGTCTCCTCATGTGCAACACACTGATGGTACCTCATCTCTACAACATGCCAAACTGTATTACAAAATAATGCAAATTGGGATTAGGGGTTTGAAGGAACTTTAAAAAGGAAGTTCATTTTAAAATGTATAACTTATTATTATTAAAAAATCAGTATCTATGTATTATGTGTACAATTAATAACTATATATAATGTATAACATAATTTAGAATATGTCTGAACCTTCAAATGTGTCATATTTTATTTATTTCATGTAATTAGCAAGAGTCCATGAGCTAGTGACGTATGGGATATACAATCCTACCAGGAGGGGCAAAGTTTCCCAAACCTCAAAATGCCTATAAATACACCCCTCACCATACCCACAATTCAGTTTTACAAACTTTGCCTCCCTATGAAAGTGGTGAAGTAAGTTTGTGCTTGATTTTCTTCTGTGATATGCGCTTCTCAGCATTTTGAAGCCCAATTCCTCTCAGAGTACAGTGAATGTCAGAGGGATGTGAAGGGAGTATCACCTATTGAATTCTATGGTTTTCCTCGCGGGAAATCTTTTCATAGGTTCTCTGTTATCGGTCGTAGGGATTCATCTCCTACCTCCCTTTTCAGATCGACGATATACTCTCATATTCCATTACCTCTACTGATAACTGTTTCAGTACTGGTTTGGCCATCTGCTATATGTGGATGGGTGTCTTTCGGTAAGTATGTTTTCATTACTTTATATTTGTAGTTTATAGTACTTATATTTGCCGTGAGTCAGATTTATGTATATTTCCTTTTGCAGACTATCCGTTTCAAAATTGGGAAAAACATATTTAGGAAGTTATTTTTTCTTACCTGGGGTATAGTCTTTTCTTCAAAATTGACTGTTTTCATTAACTTTCGTGGGCAAAATTAGGCTTGCGGGGCCGCAAAATGCTGATATTTATTGCGTCATTCTTGGCGCGAAGGTACGTTCGGTGATGCAAATTCGTAATTTCCGGTGCCTTAGTTGGCTCCAGGTTCCTTGCACAAGGTGCGTCTGCCATGACGTGAGTTGTGTCATTTCCGGATAATTTAATTATTAAACCCCACTTCCGATATGCCTCTTGCCTTTTTCTATGCTCAGAGGGCTATGCTGTTTGCATTTTTTTCCCATTCCTGAAACTGCCATATAAGGAAATTGATAATTTTGCTTTATATGTTGTTTTTTTCTCTTACATTTGCAAGATGTCTCAATCTGATTCTGTCTCAGAAACCACTGTTCGATCCCTGCTGCCTGATAACGGTTCTACTAAAGAAAGTGTATCTGTTGAAAGTTAGCAGAGATTATTTCTCCAGCTGTAGTATGTAACAGTTGTCATGATAAGCTTTTACATGCAGAGAACATATCCATCATTACTAGTACAATGCCTGTTGTTCCTTCAACATCTAATGTACATGATATTCCCGTGATTATAAAAGATTTTATTGCAGATGTGATTCAGAAGGCTTTGTCTGCTATTCCACGTTCTAATAAACGTAAAAGGTCTTTTAAAACTTCTCATAAAGTTGATGAAATTTCAAATGACCGACAATATACTGAATTATCCTCCTCTGATGAGGATCTATCTGATTCAGAAGATCCTACCTCAGATATTGACACTGACAAATCTACTTATCTCTTTAAGATGGAGTATATTCATTCCTTGTTAAAAGAGGTGTTGATTACTCTAGATATTGAGGAAACTAGTCCTCTTGATACTAAAACTAGTAAACATTTAAATTCTGTTTATAAACCTCCTGTGGTTACTCCAGAGGTTTTTCCAGTTCCTGATGCTATTTCTGATATGATTTCAAAGGAATGGAATAGGCCTGGTGGTACTTTTATTACTTCCTCTAGGTTTAAAAAGTTGTATCCTTTGCCAGCAGTTAGATTGGAGTTTTGGGAAAAAATCCCCAAAGTTGATGGGGCTATTTCTACTCTTGCCAAACGTACTGCTATCCCTATGGAAGATAGTACTTCTTTTAAGGACCTATTAGATAGGAAACTTGAATCTTATCTAAGAAAAGCTTATTTATATTCTGGCTATTTTCTCAGGCCTGCCATTTCTATGGCTGATGTTGCAGCTGCATCAACTTTTTGGTTGGAAAGCTTGGCGCAACAGGAAAAAGATCCTGATTTGTGTAGCCTTGTTAATTTGCTTCAACATGCTAATAATTTTATCTGTGATGCTATTTTTTACATCAAAATTGATGTTAAATACATGTCTTTAGCTATTTTAGCTAGAAGAGCTTTGTGGCTCAAATATTGGAATGCTGACAAGTCTACATTACTATATCTTTCTTTCCAAGGTAACAATTTATCAGTTGGATTCAATTGTCACTGGAGGGAAGGGAGTTTTTTTACCTCAGGATAAAAGATCTAAGGGTAAATCTAAAGCTTCTAATCGTTTTCGTTCTTTTCCACAGAATAAGGAACAGAAAGCCAATCCTTCCCCCAAAGAATCTGGTTCCAATTGGAAACCTTCTTCAAGTTGGAATAAATCCAAGCCGTTTAAGAAACCAAAGCCAGCCCCCAAGTCTGCATGATGGTGCGGCCCTCATTTCAGCTCAGCTGGTGGGGGGCAGATTAAATATTTTCAAAAACATTTGGGCAGATTCTGTCCAAAATCATTGGATTCAGAGTATTGTCTCTCAAGGGTATCGAATAGGATTCAGAGTAAGACCTCCTGTGAGAAGATTTTTTCTCTCACGCGTTCCAGCAAATCCAGTGAAGGCTTAGGCTTTTCTGAAGTGTGTTTCATATTGAGAGCTTTCCGGGGTAATCATACCAGTTCCATTTCAGGAACAGGGTCTGGGGTTTTATTCAAATCTATTAATTGTCCCAAAGAAACAAAATTCATTCAGGCCAGTTCTAGATCTGAAAATTTTGAATCGTTTTGTAAGAGTGCCAATTTTTAAAATGCTGACTAAAAGGACTATTCTGCCTTTTGTTTAGCAAGGTCATTATATGTCCATGATAGACTTACAGGATGCATATCTTCATATTCCGATTCATCCAGATCACTATCGGTTTCTGAGATTCTCTTTTCTAGACAAGCATTACCAATTTGTTGCTCTTCCATTTGGCCTAGCAACAGCTCCAATAATTTTTTCAAAGCTTCTCGGTGCCCTACTCTCTGTAATCAGAGAACAGGTTATTGCAGTGTTTCCTTATTTGGATGATATCTTGGTACTAGCTCAATCTTTACATTCTGCTGAACATCACACAAGTCAACTAGTGTTGTTTCTTCAGACATGTTGGAGCATCAATTTACCAAAAAGTTCCTTGATTCCTCAGACAAGGGTCACCTTTTTAGGTTTCAAGATAGATTCAATGTCCATGACTCTGTCTCTAACAGACAAGAGACAAATAAAATTCGTTTCAGTTTGTCGGAACCTTCAGTCTCAATCATTCCCTTCAGTGGCTATGTGCATGGAAGTTTTAGGTCTCATGACTGCAGCATCGGATGCGATCCCCTTTGCTCGTTTTCATATGAGACCTCTCCAGCTTTGGATGCTGAAACAATGGTGTAGGGATTATACAAAGATATCACAGTTAATATCCTTAAATCCTAATGTTTGACTCTCTCTGACTTGTTGGTAAGACCACTATCGTATAGTTCAAGGGGCCTCTTTTGTTCGTTCAACCTGGACTGTAATCACAACACATGCAAGTCTTTCAGGTTGGGGAGCTGTCTGGGGATCTCTGACAGCACAAGGGGTTTGGAAACCTCAAGAGGCGAGGTTACCAATCAATATTTTAGAACTCCATGCTATTTTCAGGGCTCTTCAGGATTGGCCTCTGTTGAAGAGAGATCCATTCATTTGTTTTCAGACAGACAATATCACAACTGTGGCATATGTCAATCATCAGGGTGGGACTCACAGTCCCCTAGCTATGAAAGAAGTATCTTGGATACTTTCTTGGGCGGAATCCAGCTCTTATCTAGTTTCTGCTGTACATATCCCAGGTGTAGACAATTGAAAAGCGGATTATCTCAGCCGTCAGACTTTACATCCGGGGGAGTGGTCTCTCCATCCAGATGTGTTTTTCAGATTGTTTAGATGTGGGGTCTTCCAGAAATAGATCTGATGGCTTCCCATCTAAACAAGAAACTTCCCAGGTACTTGTCCAGGTCCAGGGATCCTCATGCGGAGTCGGTGGATGCATTAGCAGTTCTTTGGGTTTACCAACCTGCTTATATCTTTCCGCCTCTAGTTCTTCTTCCAAGAGTGATCTCCAAGATCATCATGGAACAATCGTTTGTGTTTCTGGTAGCACCAGCATGGCCTCACAGGTTCTAGTATGCGGATCTTGTCCGGATGTCCAGTTGCCAACCTTGGCCACTTCCTTTAAGACCAGACCTTCTGTCTCAAGGACCGTTTTTTCATCAGGATCTCAAATCGTTAAATTTGAAGGTATGGAAGTTGAATGCTTAGTGCTTAGTCATTGTCACATCCTTATGGGTAATGATGGGTTAATCCTCCCAGCCTCCATCTCATCTTGCAACACCTTTATAAGGCACACCTCTGTTTAGTATCATTGCTTGGTATTGAATGTCCTAACTACAGAGATACTAGCCCCTCCGATATCCTCGGACTACTTTTTGTCCCAACCTTGTTTTTAGTCTCTTGCTGAGACTGACTCTGACCCTCTACATCAGAACTCTTACTTACAGCATTTACCGCTGTACCAGATACTTCAGCCACCTCTCCCAGCACGGCTTGCCACTTCTCCGGATCCTACACGCTCAGCTGTTTGGCGGGTGACGTCACCGATGGCCGCATCAGATTCATCCGCAACCCCACGCTGCAAACAGCTCTCCGGCTGCTCTCTGCAACTTCACACCGCTCTGCTCAGTAACAGTATCAACGCTCTCAGCCTCAGGCAATCTTTGGTACCACAACAACGATTGGTAACGAACTCTGACTTATTACTTGTCTCATATTGTTTCAGTAGTTTACTTCTCCTAAACTTAATCTATATTATCATTGCTCATCTTAATCTGTGTGATCACTTGCTATATATCCTTACTATCCACCATGTTGTCTTGCTAGCTATAGTGTCATTCAGATATTGACACTGAGCTAGTAAATAACTATATTAACATCCTTAGCAATCTATATAGGTATCAGAACCTGCTTATATATATTTATGCTTGGGATAACACACCTATATTTAACAACTATTGATATGGTACTGTTACATGAGTGAGGGTTATTTCTACTATGTCTAAGAGTAACTTAGTAAATCTATTTATAATAGTAATAACGACACTTTGTATGTCTGGGTTGTTACAGGAATACCAAGCCCAAAAAAGATATATAGGTGTGATGAATCCTGCAGAGCTCTCTAATTATGTGGTCACTCTAGGCCAAAAGGTGGATCAATTAAATTTAGGCCTGAGAGATCTACAGATAGAAAACCAAACCTTGAAAAATATAATTAAAGAAGGGCTTACCCCAGCACCTCATCACACTGACACCCCACCAGAGCCCCCTGTTAGTCCACCTGATAAGTTTAGTGGTGACAGGAAGCAATTCAGACAGTTCATTAATGCCTGCACTTTATTCTTTACTTTAAAACCAAAAACCTTTGCAACTGACAAAATCAAGGTTTTAACAATGATATCCTATTTAAGGGGTGAACCCAGGGTTTGGGCAGATTCGCTTTACGAACAAAATAGTCCTATGTTAAACTCACTTGATGATTTCCTCAGTTCCTTATCTTCCTTATATGAGGACCCCCACAGACAAAGCACTGCAGAGCACAAACTCAGGAATCTGAAACAAAATAAAAGAGCTGTGGAAGATTACATTTCAGAGTTTAAAATCTGGCAATTAGATTCAGGCTGGAATCAAGTATCCCTAAAAAGTCAGTTCAGACTAGGACTCTCAGAACATATTAAAGATGAATTTGCAAGACTAGACTTACCAGATAATTTGGAAGGTCTAATGCAACTAAGCATAAAGATTGATCACAGAATTAGAGAGAGAAAACAGGAAAAAGTTTCTCATGACACCAATATTAGATACCATGATCCCCGAAGTCCTTTACAACTAAAGGGTACAGAGGAGCCAATGGATATCGGGGCCATCAAGGGACCTCTCACTTTAGAGGAGAAAAACAGACGAAGACTTAATCACCTATGTCTATACTGTGCTTCAAAGGAACATGATGTTTCCACTTGCCCAGTACTTAAAAGAACTAAAAAGGGTAAGAACTCTGACACAGTGTTAACCTTGAAAATTACCAACTCCCAGGTAACAAACTGTCTTATTCCAATCTCTTTGCAGTGGGACCACCGCCGCCTCAGCTCTGAAGCTGTTATTGACTCTGGCGCATATTCCTGTTATATTGATTATGCACTTGTCAAGTTTAATAAAATACCACTTGTTAAGAAGCAGAAACCTGTTCTGGTGTGCCTTATTGACGGTAAACAACTTGAGTCAGGGCCTATTACACACCAGACAGTACCCATATTGGTTACAACACAAAATAACCACCGCGAGTACATAACTTTTGATGTACTTACATCACCTATCTATTCTTTGATACTTGGGCTACAATGGCTTAGGTTACACCAACCCACGATACTATGGGAATCCAACACTGTGCTTTTTAACTCTCCATACTGTCAGTCTACATGTACACCAAATATACAAATACTGTCAGTCACAGAGGTTCAAATACCACAACAATACATAGAATTTGAACAAGTTTTCTGTAAAAAAGAGGCCGAAACTCTCCCACCACATAGGCCATATGACTGCCCAATAGATTTAATCCCGGGATCAGATATTCCCTATGGCCACATTTTCCCACTATCTGAAAATGAGTTATCCCATTTAAAAACATATATAAACGAAAACTTACGGAAAGGGTTTATAAGACCTTCCACCTCTCCAGCAGGAGCAGGTATCTTTTTTGTCAAAAACAAAGACCATTCCCTGCGTCCCATTGTAGACTATAGGGAATTAAATAAAAGAACTGTTAAAAACCGTTACCCCCTTCCTTTGATTCCAGAGTTAATAGAACATCTTAGGGGTGCATCTATATTTACAAAGCTTGACTTAAGGGGTGCATATAATCTGATAAGAATTAGACCAGGTGATGAATGGCTTACGGCGTTCAGAACCCGTTACGGCCTATACGAATACACCGTAATGCCTTTCGGGCTCTGTAACGCCCCTGCTACCTTTCAAAGGTTCATAAATGATATATTCAGAGATCTACTTGATATGTCAATGGTGATTTACCTAGATGACATATTAATTTATTCATCTAACATTGATGAACACATCAAGCTAGTCAGAACTGTACTATCTAGGCTACAGGCACATCACTTGTACGTGAAACTAGAGAAGTGTATCTTCCATTCTCAGGACATTACATTTTTGGGATACCACATTACACCACAGGGTATCTCCATGGAAACTGACAAGGTTTCAACTATACTTAACTGGCCAATCCCAAAAACGAAGAAAGACTTTCAGAAGTTTTTAGGTTTTTCTAATTTTTACCGAAAATTTATAAGGAATTTCGCTAGCATAACAAAACCCCTAACTGAACTAACAAAGAACCAAACTCCATTTATATGGTCACAAAGCACAAATAAAGTTTTCCAGTATTTGAAAACATGTTTTACTACAGCACCCATACTATCTTTTCCCAAATCAAACCTCCAATATATCTTAGAGGTTGACGCCTCCCACTACGCTATTGGTGCCATCCTATCCCAACGCCCCTCACCTCAAGAACCCATTCACCCTATTGCATTCTATTCTAGAGTTCTTACAGCTTCAGAATTGAATTATCATATTGGAGAGAAGGAGCTACTTGCCATGAAGGCAGCTCTGGAGCATTGGAGGCATCTCCTGGAGGGTACTGACAAACCTATCCAAATTTATACAGATCATAGAAACCTCCAATACCTCAAAACCCATAGGACATTGACTTCTAGACAAGTCAGATGGAGTCTCTTCTTTTCAAGGTTCACATACAACATAACTTATAGACCCGCATCAAAAAATAAAAAAGCTGACATTCTTTCAAGACTACCTGAATTACCTAATGTACAACCTCCATATGGAACTATTATTCCAGATCACTGTTTTCGCGAATCACTTGGATTACTATTTAATGAAGGATTTTCCTTCCATGAACATCAGCAAACTGATGTTACTTTGCCTCAATACTTGCTAAAAAAAGGTACTGACGGGTTATACCATAAAGATAATAAGGTATATGTTCCTCCATCTCTAAGAATCTCTATACTCAAAGCTATGCATGATTCAACCTTAACGGGACACCCAGGGGTACAAAGGACCTTAGAACTTACTAAGAGATCTTACTGGTGGCCACATATGTCCACAGATATACAGAAATACATTCAGTCTTGTGACATCTGCACTACCTGCAAGATTGAAAAACACAAGCCGGTAGGATATCTACTCTCTTTACCCATACCTGAAAAACCTTGGACTCATATTGCTGCTGACTTTATAGTCGAGCTACCAAAATCCAGCAATAATACCACTATCATGGTGGTTGTTGATTTGTTCACGAAGATGGCACACTTCATTCCGTTTCACAAACTGCCAACCTCTATGGAATCCGCATCCCTACTTATTGATAACGTCATAAAACTACATGGGTTGCCTCTGTCAATTACCACAGACAGAGGAACGCAATTTACTTCTAGAATGTGGAAAGAACTCTGTAAGGCTCTCTCCATTGAACAACGTTTAAGTACCGCATACCATCCCCAGACTAACGGTCAAACGGAGCGAACTAATCAGTGGTTGGAGGAATATCTTAGATGTTTTGCCACACAAAATCAAGATAACTGGTCATCACTACTTCCATTGGCAGAGTTTGCCCATAACAACGCTCATCATTCCACTATCAAGACCACTCCGTTCTTCGCCAACTATGGATTTCATCCACTGTTTCATGTCAATCCTCAATATGACAGTCAGTGCCCAGTAGTTAATGACACCACTAACAATATCGCTGAAACCTTCTCTATTCTTTCCGACAATATCAAAACTGCTCAGGATAGACAGAAAGTTTACTACAATTTGAGGAGAAGACCAGCACCCGAATATATGATTGGAGATCTGGTGTGGCTATCAACGAGGAACCTTCGTCTCAGTACACCCACAAGGAAATTGAATAGGTTCTACATTGGACCCTTCCCAATTAAGAGGATAATAAACTCCAATGCAGTCACTTTGCAACTCCCCGACGACTATAGGATACACCCCACCTTTCACGTTAACCTGCTAAAGCCATACAAAGAACTAAGGAATCCATCTACTAGTTCTACTCCTCAGGTTCCTGTTATTCCAGATTGTGAATTTGAGGTGGAGAAAATATTAGACTCAAGAAGAGTCTCTGGCCGCTTGCAGTACTTGATACGTTGGAAAGGGTATTCTTCTGAAGATGATTCCTGGGAGCCTTCCGTTAATCTGTCCGCCCCAAGACTCATTTCTATCTTCCATCGGCGTAACCCAGACAGGCCTCATCCTTGAACCCCAGAGTGGTTCATTTTGGGGGACCCCTCTGTCACATCCTTATGGGTAATGATGGGTTAATCCTCCCAGCCTCCATCTCATCTTGCAACACCTTTATAAGGCACACCTCTGTTTAGTATCATTGCTTGGTATTGAATGTCCTAACTACAGAGATACTAGCCCCTCCGATATCCTCGGACTACTTTTTGTCCCAACCTTGTTTTTAGTCTCTTGCTGAGACTGACTCTGACCCTCTACATCAGAACTCTTACTTACAGCATTTACCGCTGTACCAGATACTTCAGCCACCTCTCCCAGCACGGCTTGCCACTTCTCCGGATCCTACACGCTCAGCTGTTTGGCGGGTGACGTCACCGACAGCCGCATCAGATTCATCCGCAACCCCACGCTGCAAACAGCTCTCCGGCTGCTCTCTGCAACTTCACACCGCTCTGCTCAGTAACAGTATCAACGCTCTCAGCCTCAGGCAATCTTTGGTACCACAACAACGATTGGTAACGAACTCTGACTTATTACTTGTCTCATATTGTTTCAGTAGTTTACTTCTCCTAAACTTAATCTATATTATCATTGCTCATCTTAATCTGTGTGATCACTTGCTATATATCCTTACTATCCACCATGTTGTCTTGCTAGCTATAGTGTCATTCAGATATTGACACTGAGCTAGTAAATAACTATATTAACATCCTTAGCAATCTATATAGGTATCAGAACCTGCTTATATATATTTATGCTTGGGATAACACACCTATATTTAACAACTATTGATATGGTACTGTTACATGAGTGAGGGTTATTTCTACTATGTCTAAGAGTAACTTAGTAAATCTATTTATAATAGTAATAACGACACTTTGTATGTCTGGGTTGTTACAGTCATAGAGGTTTCTCTGACTCAGTGATTAATACTATGTTACAGGCTCGTAAATCTGTTTCTAGGAAGATTTATTATCGAGTATTGAAGACTTATATTTCATGGTGTTCTTCTCATAAATTCTCCTGGCATTCTTTTAGAATTCCTAGAATTTTACAGTTCCTTCAGGATGGTTTGGATAAAGGTTGGCTGCAAGTTCCTTGAAGGGACAAATCTTTCTGTTTTATTTCACAGAAAGATTGCTAAGCTTCCTGATATTCACTGTTTTGTACAGGCTTTGGTCCGTATCAAGCCTGTCATTAAATCAATTTCTCCTCCTTGGAGTCTTAATTTGGTTTTGAAGGCTTTACAGGCTCCTCCTTTTGAGCCTAGGCATTCTTTGGATATTAAACTACTGTCTTGGAAAGTGTTGTTGTTCCTTTTGGCTATCTCTTCGGCTAGAAGAGTTTCCGAATTATCTGCTCTCCTGTGAGTCTCCTTTTCTGATTTTCCATCAGGATAAGGCAGTTTGTTTTTGTTTTTTACCCATCACATTGTTTTTTATTTGAGGCATTCTGATTTTTGTTTTTAACATCTTTATTTGTTAACCAACAGAGTACAAAACATAATTTGAGCGAAAATATTCATTCTTTGCACCTTGCAGGGTAAATCATATAAGAAAACAAAGTAATACAACATGCTCTTTCCTGGCCCAATAAAAGTCATGCATTAGGCCTTACAGTTTCATAAAACATATATCTTTACCTTAGTTATATTTCAAACACACTCTCAAATATATTGATCTTTCTTGGCCAATTTGAAGACACATAGCCAGATTATACCTGAAATTGTCCTATAACCTATTAATCATACATACATATGTATCTACATATATAAACCATATCTATACAAGTAAATATAAAAAAACAATCAATGTACAAAGGATAATTGAATATAGATGTTAGATATTTTACAAAGTTTAAATATAGATATTAGATTATATAACAAAAATTAATAACATAATTTATGTAAGAACTTACCTGATAAATTCATTTCTTTCATATTAGCAAGAGTCCATGAGCTAGTGACGTATGGGATATACATTCCTACCAGGAGGGGCAAAGTTTCCCAAACCTCAAAATACCTATAAATACACCCCTCACCACACCCACAATTCAGTTTAATGAATAGCCAAGAAGTGGGGTGATAAGAAAGGAGCGAAAGCATCAAATAAGGAATTGGAATAATTGTGCTTTATACAAAAAAATCATAACCACCATAAAAAGGGTGGGCCTCATGGACTCTTGCTAATATGAAAGAAATGAATTTATCAGGTAAGTTCTTACATAAATTATGTTTTCTTTCATGTAATTAGCAAAAGTCCATGAGCTAGTGACGTATGGGATAATAAATACCCAAGATGTGGAACTTCCACGCAAGAGTCACTAGAGAGGGAGGGATAAAATAAAGACAGCCAATTCCGCTGAAAAATTAATCCACTACCCTAATCAAAAAAGTTTCAATTTTTATAATGAAAAAAACTGTAATTATAAGCAGAAGAATCAAACTGAAACAGCTGCCTGAAGTACCATTCTACCAAAACTGCTTCTAAAGAAGAGAAAACATCAAAATGGTAGAACATAGTAAAAGTATGCAAAGAAGACTAAGTCATTGCTTTGCAAATCTGATCAACAGGAAGTAGAAACTTACCTAGTAGAATGAGCCGTAATCCTCCGAGGCGGGAATCCACCCGACTCCAAATAAGTATGATGAATCAAAAGTTTAAGCAAGATGCGAAAATAAATGACAGAATCCTTTTGACCTTCCTAAAACCAGAAAAGATAACAAATAGACTAGAAGTCTATCTGAAATCTGAATAGCTTCAACATAGAATTTCAAAAAACTCTTATCATATTCAAAGAAAGTAAGAATCTCACCAAAGAAGTCTTAGGAAAACAATAAGTCCTCCCTAATGTTGTTAGAATTTACAACTTTAGGTAAGAATTGAAATGAGGACAGCAAAAACCACCTTATCCTGATGAAAAAATCAGAAAAAAGAGATTCACAAGAAAGAACAGATAATTCAAAAACTGTTCTAGCTGAAGAGATGTCCAAAAAGAACAATACTTTCCATGAAAGTAATTAATGTCCAGAGCAAACATATGCTCAAATAGAAGAGCCTGAAAAGCCTTCCGAATCAAATTAAGACTCCAAGGAGGAGAAATTGGCTTAATGACAGGTTTGATACGAATCAAAATGATGAATATCAGGAAGTAATACTGCCTTATCCTGATGAAAAAATCAGAAAAGGATATTAACAAAAAAGAGCAGATAACTCAAAAACTCTTCTAGCAGAAGAAATAACCAAAGGAACAATACTTTTCCAAGAAAGTAATTTAATGTACAGAAAATGCATAGTTTCAAACGGAGGAGCCTGTAAAGCCCTCAGCACCAAATTGAAACTCCAAAGAGGAGAGATTGAATTAATGACAGGCTTGATACGGACCAAAGCCTGTACAAAACAATGAATATCAGGATGATTAGCAATCTTTCTGTGAAAAAAGAACAGAAAGAGTAGAGATTTGTCCTAACAAAGAACTGAAGACAAAACCTTATCCAAACCAACCTGAAAAAATAATAAAATTCTATGAATTTTAAAAGAATGCCAAGAAAAGTAGGTCTTCCAGACTCTATAACAAATCTTTCTAGAGCCTGAAACATAGTATTAATCAATGAGTCAGAGAAACCTCTATGACTAAAAATCAATCGTTCAATCTCCATCCCTTCAAATTTAATGATTTGAGATCCTGATGGAAAAAATGGGCCTTGAGAAAGAAGGTCTGGTTTAAACGGAAGTGTCCAAGTTTGGCAACTGGCCATCCGAATGAGATCCGCATACCAAAACCTGAGAGGCCATGCTGGAGCCACCAGCAGAACAAACAAATACTCCATAAGAATTTTGGAAATCACTTTGGAAGAAGAACTTGAGGCGGAAAGAAATAGGCAAAAAGATAATACCAAAGAAATTTCAATGCATATACTACTTCCGCCTGAGGATCCCCTGACCTGAATAGGCCCCTGGGAAGTTATTTATTCAGATGAGATGCCAAGAGATCTATTTCTAGAAATGCTCACATCTGAAAAACATATCTGGGTATGAGAGACCATTCTCCCAGATATAAAGCTTGATTAACAGAGATAATCCGCTTCCCAATATCTATACCTGGGGAAAAAAACACAGAATTTAGATAGGAGCTGGATTTAGCCCAAGCTAATATCCGAGACACTGCTGTCACAGCCTAAGGACTGATAGTCCCACCCTGATGATTGACATACACCATAGTAGTGATATTGTCTGAAAACAAAAAACGTCTCTTCTTCAAAAAGAAACTAACTGAAAAACTCTGAGAATGCACGGAGTTCTAAAATATCAAATGGTAATCTCGCCTCCTGAGATTTCCAAACCCCTTGTGCTGACAGAGATCAGACAGCCTCCCAACCAAAAAGACTCACATCTGTAAAGATCATGGCCTAGGTTGAAAGAAACGAAGAGACCTGTAGAACTAAATGATGGTGATCTTAACCACCAAATCAAGATAGATAAATATTAGGATTTGAAGATTTAAAATGTAAAATCCTAGAATCTCTGCACCATAATTCAGCATAAAAAACTGGAAGAGGTTATCTCTATTGAAAATGAGCAAAGGAAATTGAATCCAATGCTGTGGCCATAAGACCTAAAACTTCTATGCATATATAGCAATTGAAGGAAATAACAGAGACTAAAGGTACCGACAGACGGAACCCAATAAAATTGTCCCTTGTCTGATAGAGACAAAGACAGTGACACAAACTATCTGGAAACCTAAAAAAAGGTGACCCTTGTGTGAGGAATCAAGAGCTTTTGAAAAAAAGTTCCTCTAACTATGTCCTGAAAGAACAAAGTTGAATCATATGAGATTCCACAGTCTCAGAAAATAATCTGAATGAAAACAGAAAATGAAGATATGCATTTATTGTATCTAATGAAAACAAATAATGCCATCACTGACCAACAAAAGGCAGAATAGACCATTTATACATGATACATTTATATAACAAAAGATTTTCTATCTTTGGAACAATGAATAGGTTTGAATAAAACCCCAAAACCCAGTTCCTAAAAATGGAACTGGAAGAAATACCCCAGAAGATTCCAGGTCTGAGCAGCACTTGAGCCCCAATGGGTGATCAGCCGCACTTCAACATTGTCCCAAAATATATAGGACCGAAACACACAAAAAGTGTTAGCCTTACTGGAATAGCTGGAATATCAAAGAGAAAAAAGACTTCTCACGGACGGTTTTACTCTGAACTTTATTCTGTATCCAAAATCAAAGAAATTTGCAAAACAACAAATTTCAAAAAAATGAATGAAATTTTTTTTTTTCTCCAATTAAAAACATGTTACTTGGGAATTTGTTCCTTAATAAGAACAACCAAACTAATCTAAGCTTAAAGTTTAGTCTTGGAACTCAATCTTGAAGCCCAGAGTAACAGTTAAGAATTGAATCCAATTATAAACCAAATAATTGATTATCTTAGAAAAAAAAAAGAAATATGGATTTTTTATAAATCACAAAATTCTTCTAGCTAAAACAGCTAAAGACATAGAATAAACCTCATTTGCAAAAATATTCAATAAAATGAAGACACAAATGAAAAATATTAGCATGATAACCCAGTTAAAGGAACAGTCAACACACTGGACTTACATAATCAACAAATGCAAAACAACAAGACAAATGCAACAGCACTTAGTCTAGTAGATTTTGTCCTTAACAATGCTAAAATAAATCATAATCTGATACTTGATTTTAAAGTAAACAGAAAAAATGAAGCAATTGCAACATCATTCAAATAAATCACAGGTCCAAGAAAAGTACCTGAAAATAAATAATTTTCCTTAAATAAGATACAACCATCTAAAGGAAAAATAAATACTATTTTGCTATAGAAACAATAGCATCATTAGCAGAAGTAGAGAGAGCCCCATTAAATTGGAGAACCTTCAAAATTGAAATGAACTGCCGGCAAAGAATATAGTTTAAAACCTTTAAAGAAGGAATAAAAGAAAATTCTCAGCCTATTCCATTCCCTAGTATGAGGAACTGGAAAAAAACCTCTGAAAATACAGAAGAATAAATAAGCAGAAATAAAATGTTAGTTAGTCTTGAAAGAACTAATTACCTTAATATCCAAAATAATCAACACGTTTTCAACAAATGTACTTTAATAAAAAAATAAAAAAGTGGATTTGTTAGTGTCAATATCTGATGAAGAAAATTCTGAATGAGAAAAAACATCATCAGAGAAGGATAAATCATTATGTTGTTGGTCATTTGAAACTTCAATAATTAAAAAAGAAGTTTGAAAAAGACCTAAAAAATTTATTAGAAGGCACGATGTCAGACAAAGCCTTTAAAATAGAATCAGAAAAATAGTCTTATAAATCTTCTAAGTAATTCTTGTACATAAGATGTAAAAAGAATAGCAAATATATAAAGCATAAATACTAACGGATTCTGCATGTAAATGTTTATCATGATAACTTATTACAAACCATAGCTAAAGAAAAACATGCATAACATTTTAAAATAAATGAACTTAGCTTTGGTAGGACTGAACTCAGTCAACAGGAATCCCTTAGAACATTTTTGAAACAGGAACAGTGAAATCTTGCAATATGTAATAGAAAAAAACAATATTTAAAGCAAAATTATCAAATTCCTTAAATGACAGTTTCAGGAATGGGAAAAGAATGCAAAATAATAATCTTCTAAAAACCAGAAGCAATAAAAAAGTGAGGTTTAAATAATGTGAGGAAAAAATGGAACAATACGCCCACATTTTTTTTTTTTTTGCGCCAAATATGACGCCCACATTATTGGCGCTAAATACAACGCCCATATTTTTGGCGCCAAGTATGACGCCACATCCTCTGACGCCGAAACAGACGCACACATTTTTTGGCGGGAAAAAAATGTCTGAATACACATGCGTCAAAAAATGACGTTACAGAAAACAACTTCCGGCGTCAACTACGGCGCCGGAAATGACAAAAAATTTTGCGCCAAAAAAGTCCGCTCCAAGAATGACGCAATAAAAAGAAACATTTTCTGCCCCCGCGAGCCTAACAGCACGCAGGGAAAATGGTCAATTGAAAATTTTCAAGGTAATGAAAAATAAATTGAATTAAAATGCATTTTCCCAAATAATGAAACTGACAGTCTGAATTATAAAGGAATACTGATTATCCTGAATCATGGCAAATATAAGTTTAAAGACATATATTTAGAACTTTACATATAAAGTGCCCAACCATAGCTTAGAGTGTCACAAAAAATAAGATTTTACTTACCCCAGGACACTCATCTACATATAGTAGATAGCCAAACCAGTACTGAAACGAGAATCAGTAGAGGTAATGGTATATAAGAGTATATCGTCGATCTGAAAAGGGAGGTAAGAGATGAATCTCTACGACCGAAAACAGAGAACCTATGAAATAGATCCCGTAGAAGGAGACCATGGTATTCAAATAGGCAATATTCTCTTCACACCCCTCTGACATTCACTGCACTCTGAGAGGAAAACTGGGCTCCAGCCTGCTATGAAGCGCATATCAATGAAGAATCTAGCACAAACTTACTTCACCACCTCCACGGGAGGCAAAGTTTGTAAAACTGAATTGTGGGTGTGGTGAGGGGTGTATTTATAGGCATTTTGAGGTTTGGGAAACTTTGCCCCTCCTGGTAGGAATGTATATCCCATACGTTACTAGCTCATGGACTCTTGCTAATTACATGAAAGAAATAGTGTAGTCTACACTTTCTCAATCCTATTATGGGCCACAATTTAGGCCTAAGATTTTCCATAGCTCAAATAACTATCTCCTCTCCCCCCTCTCTCAATCAAAGGTCCCGAAATCCAGTCCTAGACTAGGATTGCTATACTTAATAGCCAACAAAATAATCCTATATGCTTCAGTAGAACCCAAAGGGGCCAATATTTGTTTCTGTATAGTAAATGGGTATAACTTAATTATAACTCTGCAATCCTTATACTGGAATATGGTATTATGTGATTCAAACACTAGTTGTTGGAGGAGCATATTACGAAAATGGGAAAAACTAGGTGATAGTACATCTTTCCAGATCAGAGTTCTAGTTACCATGATTATCATATTTAATATCTTAATATTCTTAGGTTTAACTTCAACTAAATTGGGGTGTATCAGAAAAATTACATGATAGGCTTGTATTTTGAAATTGTCAAAGAATTGCCTATTATACCAATAGTTGACTTTGCCCCAAAGTTGATTTATTTTTGGGCAATAAAAAAGCATATGTATAATATCTGCATTTAATAATTGGCATTGTGAACACCACTGTTGTGTTGCTGCAGAGAATTTAGACATTTTACGAGGAGTTAAATATGTATTATGTAATAGTTTAGTATGAGATTCTTTCCAGGCAATTGATATTTTCAGTTTCTCTAAGACAGAAAAACTCTGAGAGATATTCAATAACTCAAATCGTGGAAAATAATGGCACCAAGAAGAGACCAAATTTTGGGAAAAGACTTGTCCCTGTTTAGCTAACATAATATTGTATAAGAGGGACATTGTAAATTTACCCGTAACAGCCTTTTTAATACATTCATGGATCTCTGACCACCGAACATCGATGCAGCTACCCTAATCTTGTGAATTAATATAATGCTGTGTTTGAAAGTAGGCAAATAAACTATGTCTAGGAAGTTCATATAGAGTCATTAGCTTATTAAAAGAAAGCATTTGTCCAGAGGTGGAAGTAAGTTGAAAGATATATTTGAGTCCATTTTGGATCGTGTATTAACGGAATAAACTCTGAATTACCTTGGATTGGTAAAAAAGCTAAAACTCTATAATCTATGTCCAACACAGCACACATCTTTTGCCAGGCTAAAATAATATTTTTAAAAGATACAATATTGCAGATATTAGCCGGAAGTTTTTTTATGGGACAGTGCAGAACCGCCTTTAAAGAGAAAGGGGCTATGAATATAGTCTCTGCCTCCGCAGAGTTTGAGCCACTCAACTATCCTATAGCTATTTTGGCTAGCGTAGTCAGATTATCTAATTTAATATCCGGCAACGCGAATCCACCGTTCATCTTTTTTTGACAGAGTTTCGCTATTGAAATACGTGCCTTTTATGCATGACGCATAAAATTTCCGAATTTCCGAGTTAGAAATAAATAAAGGCAGATTTTGGAGCAGATAAAGTATCCGGGGAAAGATGATTGTTTTAACCAAATTAACTCGGGCAAGAAGAGAAAGGGGAAAAGAAGCCCAAATTTTAAGATCTTTAAAACTTCCCTTACATTTTTATATCCATAAAAGTTCACTTTTTTTAAACATTGATCTTGTATCCTGAAAAAGAGCTAAAAGTTGCTAATACAGGGAGTGCAGAATTATTAGGCAAGTTGTATTTTTGAGGATTAATTTTATTATTGAACAACAACCATGTTCTCAATGAACCCAAAAAACTCATTAATATCAAAGCTGAATAGTTTTGGAAGTAGTTTTTAGTTTGTTTTTAGTTATAGCTATTTTAGGGGGATATCTGTGTGTGCAGGTGACTATTACTGTGCATAATTATTAGGCAACTTAACAAAAAACAAATATATACCCATTTCAATGATTTATTTTTACCAGTGAAACCAATATAACATCTCAACATTCACAAATATACATTTCTGACATTCAAAAACAAAACAAAAACAAATCAGTGACCAATATAGCCACCTTTCTTTGCAAGGACACTCAAAAGCCTGCCATCCATGGATTCTGTCAGTGTTTTGATCTGTTCACCATCAACATTGCGTGCAGCAGCAACCACAGCCTCCCAGACACTGTTCAGAGAGGTGTACTGTTTTCCCTCCTTGTAAATCTCACATTTGATGATGGACCACAGGTTCTCAATGGGGTTCAGATCAGGTGAACAAGGAGGCCATGTCATTAGATTTTCTTCTTTTATACCCTTTCTTGCCAGCCACGCTGTGGAGTACTTGGACGCGTGTGATGGAGCATTGTCCTGCATGAAAATCATGTTTTTCTTGAAGGATGCAGACTTCTTCCTGTACCACTGCTTGAAGAAGGTGTCTTCCAGAAACTGGCAGTAGGACTGGGAGTTGAGCTTGACTCCATCCTCAACCGAAAAGGCCCCACAAGCTCATCTTTGATGATACCAGCCCAAACCAGTACTCCACCTCCACCTTGCTGGCGTCTGAGTCGGACTGGAGCTCTCTGCCCTTTACCAATCCAGCCACGGGCCCATCCATCTGGCCCATCAAGACTCACTCTCATTTCATCAGTCCATAAAACCTTAGAAAAATCAGTCTTGAGATATTTCTTGGCCCAGTCTTGACGTTTCAGCTTGTGTGTCTTGTTCAGTGGTGGTCGTCTTTCAGCCTTTCTTACCTTGGCCATGTCTCTGAGTATTGCACACCTTGTGCTTTTGGGCACTCCAGTGATGTTGCAGCTCTGAAATATGGCCAAACTGGTGGCAAGTGGCATCTTGGCAGCTGCACGCTTGACTTTTCTCAGTTCATGGGCAGTTATTTTGCGCCTTGGTTTTTCCACACGCTTCTTGCGACCCTGTTGACTATTTTGAATGAAACGCTTGATTGTTCGATGATCACACTTCAGAAGCTTTGCAATTTTAAGAGTGCTGCATCCCTCTGCAAGATATCTCACTATTTTTTACTTTTCTGAGCCTGTCAAGTCCTTCTTTTGACCCATTTTGCCAAAGGAAAGGAAGTTGCCTAATAATTATGCACACCTGATATAGGGTGTTGATGTCATTAGACCACACCCCTTCTCATTACAGAGATGCACATCACCTAATATGCTTAATTGGTAGTAGGCTTTCGAGCCTATGCAGCTTGGAGTAAGACAACATGCATAAAGAGGATGATGTGGTCAAAATACTCATTTGCCTAATAATTCTGCTCTCCCTGTATATAAAGAATTCTAGGGATAGACTTTGTTGAATCCTCTAAAAAGATTAGCAAATCATCAGCATAAAGTGAAATTTTGAAAGCCATTGTAACAACTCTTATCCCTGCTAATTCTGTGCGAAGCCAGATTGCTAACGATTCAATTGAAATATTGAACAATAAGGGGGACAAGGGGCAACCTTGTCGAGTACCCCGTCCTAGTACAAATCTGAAAGGTTACCATTTATTAGAAGTGCTGAATATGGGTTTTTATAAATCTTGGCAATAAAGTCTAGACAATACCCTTTAATACCAAAACGTTCTAATGAGTATAGTAGATGATCCCATGATATGGAATCAAAAGCCTTCTCAGCGTCTATGGATAATATAGCTAAGTCCTTATCTGACTTCTCCTTTATCTCTTTTGGAGTCAAATTTTGATTCCAAAAGAAATCTAATAGAGTCTCAACTTTCCGGAGATTAGATGTTACTGAGCGTTCATTCATAAAACCCGTTTGAGCCACATGTATTATTTTGGACAAAAAACCCTTAATTCTGTTGGCAATAGTAGTTTCTTGGGGGCTTGCAAAGATGTAGCAGGTAGAGTAAGATAGAAAGCTAGTAGATGGTGGTCAGAGAGGAAAGGGGAAGTTAAGGAAGTTGGAAACGGCACAGAGATTAGTGAAGACCAGGTCTATGGAGTTGCCTTCACAGTGGGTTGGAGATGTCCACTGGGACAGGCCAAAAGAGGTGTTAAGGGATAGAAGTTTAGAGGCAGCAGACATGTTAGGATTATCAATGGGTATGTTGAAGTCCCCTAAGATGAGAGATGGGACATTTTAGAAGAGAGAAAATGTGGAAGCCAGGCTTCAAAGTGGTCCAGAAATTGTGATGCTGGGCCAGGGGGCCGATAAATAACTGCAACACGAAGAGCCAGAGGGGAGAAGATGCGGATAGCATTAACTTCAAAAGATCAAAAGGAAAGAGAGGGGGGGTGAAGAAATGCAATGAAAGGTACTGTGTGGAGACAGGAGAATTCCTACTCCCCCTCTTTGTTTGTCGCCTGGCCTGGGAGTGTGACTGAAGTGCAGGCCGCCATAGGACAGAGAGGCTACAGCAGTTGTGTTAGAGGTGGAAAGCCAAGTTTCAGTGAGGGCTAACAGGTTAAGTGAACGTGCGATAAATAGGTTGTGAATAGATGTAAGCTTATTGCATACCGAGCGTGCATTCCAAAGGGCACAGAATTTGGGTGTGCTAACAGAGGTGCAGTTAATGAGGTTTTGAGGGTTATGTGGGCAAGGTATATGAGGTGCTATTTGGCATAGTGAGCTGATGGAAGCAGAGGGTGGACCTGGGTTAGGCGAGACATCCCCAGCTGCAAGAAGAAGAAAGGTGGTGAGCGAAAGGAGATGAGAATGTGTCATATGTGAGTGTTTAAGTTTAGAATCAGTGAAGCATGGCTGGCTGAGGGATGTGAGATAGGAATAGAGTTCATGTGTGTTGTAGAGGGGTTGTAGAGGGGGGAAGGTAGAAGAGGAGAAATATGAATTGTCTTTGTGCCGTTTGTGAAAGGAACAGCTGTGACTTTAAGGAGAAGGGAGGAAAAGGTTAATGCAGACATTAGTGTAGCATGTTTGCAGTTAATTTTGGTGATATTAAAGTATTTCTGTTGTCCACTCCTTTGTCTGTTTCCCTTGTTATAACTCCCTACACTTATGAACTAGCACACCTGAGAGCTACACATGCTGCAGTGATCTCACAAGCAAGCTTGATGTAACAAGCTTGGGTATTCAATTTAAAGGTAAAAACAGTCACATGATGCTACTTAGCAAAGGTCATAAATTATTGCAGGATCAAACAAGGCCTAAACAGACAAAGCTTATGACACCTATCTTATCAAAGTGGAAGACAGAGAAAACAAGTTTTAAGGTAATAAACACATACCAAAGATAAAAGATTGTAGGGGGAAAGGCAGTTAAAGTGTAAGATGCAGGGTTAAAATGGATTTCCAAATATGTTCCAATTATATACCAGTCACTGTTCTGTATATATATATATATAATATTTCCCTTGTTATAACTCCCTACACTTATGAACTAGCACACTTGATAACTACACATGCTGCACTGATCTCACAAGTTCTTACATAAAAAATAGTTTTTTTTGTGCACTGGATACATAATTTAAAAGTGTGATATGAAGTATATTTTAACTATTATTTTAAAAAAAGTTGTTTTGTTTTTTAACTATCTTGTAAGTTTAGTATGGTTTCAAATTGCCACTGTTCAACAATAGTGCTGTGGGAGCTGTATTACCCTTGATGAAATTGTGCACAATAATGCATTTCATGTTTTGTTTTTTGTTTTTTAAAAATGTTTTAATTGTCATGCCAATGTTTTCTTTGTTTTAAACCAAAGTGTAGTTAGGTCTCTGTACAGTCAAGGAAAGAAAGTAGTATATTTTCTCTCTTTACCATGGACAGTTCAAGAAAGAATTTTGTAGCTGGTAGATTTTTAAACTGTTATTTAAAAAAAGTAGTGGATTAATATTATTTTAATTCATATTTTTATTCATCTTTTTCCATTTAATATTTCCACAATGCCTAGTGGTTTCCCAAGTGAATAACTTTTTAACATGATTTCCCCGGGGATTTGTCACTTTTGTAATAGTTTTCTGTCAGGCTGTTTGCCTATAGCATTGTAGCATGGCGAGAAGCATGAAAGGTTGGCATTCTTTGCAAAGTAATGTGCTCTGAATAAAATAAATGAAACTAATAGTAACAGTTTTTGCCACATCTTTACACTATTCTGAGCTGCCATCATTCTTCACTAAAGTAGTTCACAGTTCCCTAAGTACTATGGGAAATAATGTATTTGATTAATATGGTCAGTATGGTTTTTATTGACCAGTTTTGTTGAGACAAATGAATTCATCCTCTGTGAGAAAATCCCGTAAGCTACAGAGGTAGTCTATCAGCTTTCATCATATTTCCTTTTGTTGTGTAAAATGATGATTTGTGCTGTATGCAGGAGTGATAAACACATCACTGTCAGGAATGGACTCTGCCAATATGTTTTAGATCTAAGAAAGTATTATTTCTCCTGCTATGTTTCAAATTGTACTCCAGGAAACAAATTGCTCTGTGTTTTAGAAGATGAGAAACAAGTACTTACAGTAATTGCAAGACTGCCAAGTGGAAATGCTAGTAAAAGTAAAGGACATTTTTAAACTCATTCTTATTAAAGGGACACTATACTATAAAATTGTTTTCCCCTTAACTGTTGTACCAGCTGAAAGTGTAATGTAAATTGTTCCTTTAGGTTTATTTGTTATGTGAAATAGTTGTTTCTGTATATTTAAACCATAACCAAATGAAAAGGGCTGATCTTGCAGGGACAGCACACCTCATTACATTATCACTCATAATATAAACACTGAAAAATATTTAGGTATTTAGGAACAGATTAAGTTGCATTGTTTCGTCACTTTTAAATGCATTTTGTCTTTGATTACTTCTTGATTTTGTATATAATTATTTTTTATTTCTTTGTGTTTTTATTATGTATTTATTTTCATTTTCTCCTATAACAATGTAACAGACGATGGATATTACAGCGCTTCTTGCAAGAGTGTGCACCACCTACTGCGGTCACTAAGGAAGGCAGCTGTCCAGACCCTGAGGAGAGAATTACTACAGTTTTACAAGAGGAGATGCAGGTGTGTTGTGAAGCTGCAGGAAGGTACCCAAGCAATTACAATGCCTGGTCCCATCGCATCTGGGTTATACAGCACTTGGGAAAACTGAATGTCAAGGTACAGTAAACACCTTTATTACTAAACTCATTTGACTTTGTGCTACACATCTTCTGCTTCTAACAAGTAACATATCTCGTGTGCAATGTTCTGGCATTTAGCTGTATTTTCTGTTCTACATTCAGCAAAAGGCTTTTGGTGAAAACAGTAGCAGGCAAAAAAGAGGCTATCACTTGAATAGCCAACTTAGATAGAAATCAGTTGCAAACATTTGGGACACTAAGGTCCCTGTCTAAAGAAGCATTTCAGCTAGTGTCTGCTTTAACCATTACAGGAATCCCTTGTATATCTTTTCTTTTGTTTTTCACAAATTATTTTCTTAAATCCACAGACTAACCAACTTTTCTGTAAATCCACAAAAACAAAAAGCACAATCAGTTTACTCTTTAAATCCCCCCCCCCCATTAATCTATATTTTAGTATATCTTGTCTTATCCACTCACCAACACCCTTTATTAAGTGGCTACACAGAAACCCCTCCAATTCAAGGGGGTAGAACACATCTCCTTACCTGCCTCAGACCATCGTATGTTTTATTTTTCTTCTAATGGCAGGGGCAGAGATCCTTAGTCTTACTTTGCTGTTCTCTCTGATATCTTAGTAATGTTACTTTCTAGAAAAGATAAAACCCGAACTATAAGATCACATTTTAGATTATGTAAATGTTCACCTTCATACAGAGTATTGTGAGAAACTATTCATTTTCACAAAATGACCCACTCATCAAACTGTCAGCCTGCCCAGGCCTCTCCAGGGGGAGTAACATCTGTCATTGTTTCTGGAAGATTGAGCAGCCTCTGCTGTAATTTTGGGTCATAGGTGTAAAATAAAAAAACAGTTACCACATCTAATTCAAAATAATACCAACAGACAATTGCTATGTCCAGTCTCCTAATCATAAAGATCACATATAGTAAAAGACATTTCACGATTTTGAAGTACCTCATTAACAAAACAGTCCTAGTCCCAAAAACCTTGGTTTCATCTGTATATTCCAGTCACTGCTGCTCATTATCGTTGTTTACAATATGGTTTAGGAATCTGCTATTTTGAGCCTGTTTGCTGATGTTTCAGACTTTCCACAGCTCAAAGATTATTCACAAAGGTCCTAGTGTTTTAATTTCAGAACTGAGAAGTGTGTGTGCAAGGTTTTCACTGTACAGATGATAACCTAGTTGTGGCCTATTCAATACAACTTGCCTGTGAACAGAGATAGTTTCTTCTATCCTTCCTGACCCTAATAAACAATATGTAGTTTGCACAAAAAGACCTGATTAGGTTTTTATAATATCTATAAGCAATTGAGAATCCTGATTCCCAGCCTTCTGTTGCTAAGCACCTTATTTGTTTTTTTTTTTCGCAATTCAGATTCAAAATTACTTAATACAAAGAGAAGCAGTCTATCAGGAACAATAGCTCAGTGGCTTGTTTTATGGCCCAGTTACCACCAGGGAGTAGCTTCTTGTAGCCCAATTGTGCTTTTCACAAAGAAAAACTTTACCGAAGTATATCAGTCTATTTACGACTAACAAGGTCAGTCCAGCCCTGAAATACCAGGCAATTCTCCTCTGAACAAGGGAAATTGCAACCCAGACGATCATTTTGGCCTCCTTTGGGCCTTGTTAGTTTATGTTGGTTAGATATATCAAAAATGCTGAGAAACGCAGGTGATGTCTGTAGTTAATAACAACCAAGGATCAAATTTGTGTGATTACATTGATTTTGAGCTATATGTTTCTTCAAATATGGACAGTTGATTTCTTGAATTGAACACTGTCTTTTGGCAAAAATAGCTGCAAAGGATCAATTTTGTTAATTACCTCTACTCTCACTAGGAGCTGGAAATATAGTTTCTGTACACGGACTAGTTTTGTGTGTATTAGTCTGACAACTCAAGATGCATGTAACATACCTGTGCTCCTCATTAAAAAGATTCGGGGGAAAAATGTCACGTGAATACAGTACTTGAGGGGGATACAGTTCAAAGATTGTTGAGAAAGATCATGTATGTGTACTGAAAAATAACTTGTATGTTTTTCTTTGTTTTCAGCTACTCCTTGATGAGCTATCTTCCACAAAGCATTGGGTCTCTATGCACGTTTCAGACCACAGTGGATTCCATTACCGCCAGTTCCTGTTGAAGTCTTTGCTGGACAGATCACTAGTAGACTGTGAAAACTCTAGAAAAGTAACAAACCTATGTCCAAGCAAGCAGAATCTGTGTCTTCCAAGAGAAGGAGAAATAAGCTGGGATCCCACAATATTTGAGCATCTTCTGTTGTTGAAAGAAGAAATGGAGCTTATCAGTGATCTTATTAATTCCTATCCAGGGCACGAAACACTCTGGTGTCACAGGTGAGAACTTTTTAACATTAGTGTTATGTTTATAAAAATGCTGTGAAGTGATGCGCTGGACTAGCCCCAAGTAGCCAACCTAATTTTACTACCTCCTTCCTAGGTAGTTTTATGTCAGAAGAAATCCAAGTTTAGGGAGTAAGGTGGCGCTAAAACTTAAGCTATGGGTTAATAAACTCTACAAATTTAAGTCCAATATAAATAATTATATGTGACCTCTGTTGAAAGGTATAACCTCCAAAGAAACCAATTTCAGCTAGTTCTTATAATCGTCTCAAAAAATAGTTGTCTCAAAAAATAAATACATTTCTAGATACAGATGTCTTTCAAAAAACTACAATAAGTTTATTAGACAGTCCTTTCAATATGATAATACAGAGAAGAAACATTCAATTGTTTTGGCCCAAACTTCCCATTCATCAACCATACAATCTAAGAATGTTAAAATTACTATATATCACCAGTAAAACAATGTGTATCAATAAGACAATATACATTAAATAAAAGCTTGTGCCTGGATTCACAATAATACTATGGCAATAAAAGCTCCTTTGGCAATCATACTAAGGCAATATACGCTCATTCAGCAGTCTCCTGTGTTGTAATGCTGATGGCTTAACAATGAAAAGACTTAGCCAATCCAAACGGTCAGTTATTTGACTTTGGCTTAGTAGCAATAGTAGAAAAAACAGGTAAAAACAATAACAAGATGATTTAGCTAGAAGCTTGTTATTAGGCATCTCTATTAATTACAATTTGTAATATTTTGGTAGTGATGATGATAATAAAGCGTTGTGTATTTGAATATCACCAGTCCTGTTAAAAAGTCACTTCCAGAGACACAGAAAGACTTTGAATACCAAGTCTATTTTAAGTTTATAATGATCCACAACGGACTTCCGTGGTTTAATGCAGATGCAACTGTGCAGGGGAATCAAGGCTAGGCACAACCACTCTCACCTGCTCCTCTTTATATATGTCATCCGGTTTTACCTCTCCTGTTTGGTTATGCTGTTCACTGTGCGTCTCGGACCTCCGGGTCCTACTCTGTAACTGTTTTCACTTGCGCAAGTCTTACCTCAGTTACCGCCGTATCCCAGCTATCAGCATATAACGTAATCTCTGCTCTTTAAGTACTATGTACGCAGAGTCCGTGTCGGTTGAAAGTCAGCTTCTCCAAGGTTCACAGAAAGTATACAGGCACCTTTCTACGCTTTTCACCCCTAAGGTGTGGGGCTTTTTCAAGATCCTGTATGTTAATAGATTGTACCTTAAATCTCCCGTAGTTGCCTCTGATTCGTTGTCACTTGATTACTTCCTATCTCACTCTGGAAGTTAATCCTCAAAGGTGGGATCCTCATGCATTTCTATATATCAGGTAAAAATAATCGTAGTTGTTGAAGTCCAATCTTACATTAATTTTAGTGTACTTGACTAAAAACAGAGCTTGCCACAAACTTCTTTTATACCCTGATAAAAAATAATAACTTAGGCTTTAGATGTGTTTTAAAATTGATTCTTCAATACATTCCTTAAAAAAAATTTCTTTCATGTAATTAGCAAGAGTCCATGAGCTAGTGACGTATGGGATATACATTCCTACCAGGAGGGGCAAAGTTTCCCAAACCTCAAAATGCCTATAAATACACCCCTCACCACACCCACAAATCAGTTTTACAAACTTTGCCTCCTATGGAGGTGGTGAAGTAAGTTTGTGCTAGATTCTACGTTGATATGCGCTCCGCAGCAGGTTGGAGCCCGGTTTTCCTCTCAGCGTGCAGTGAATGTCAGAGGGATGTGAGGAGAGTATTGCCTATTTGAATTCAATGATCTCCTTCTACGGGGTCTATTTCATAGGTTCTCTGTTATCGGTCGTAGAGATTCATCTCTTACCACCCTTTTCAGATCGACGATATACTCTTATATATATACCATTACCTCTTCTGATTTTCGTTTCAGTATGGTTTGGCTTTCTACAACATGTAGATGAGTGTCCTGGGGTAAGTAAGTCTTATTTTCTGTGACACTCTAAGCTATGGTTGGGCACTTTTTTATAAAGTTCTAAATATATGTATTCAAACATTTATTTGCCTTGACTCAGGATGTTCAACATTCCTTATTTTCAGACAGTCAGTTTCATATTTGGGATAATGCATTTGAATAAAACATTTTTTTTTTTCTTACCTTAAAAATTTGACTTTTCCCTGTGGGCTGTTAGGCTCGCGGGGGCTGAAAATGCTTCATTTTATTGCGTCATTCTTGGCGCGGACTTTTTTGGCGCAAATTTTTTTTTTCAGTTTCCGGCGTCATACGTGTCGCCGGAAGTTGCGTCATTTTTGACGTTCTTTTGCGCCAAAAATGTCGGCGTTCCGGATGTGGCGTCATTTTTGGCGCCAAAAGCATTTAGGCGCCAAATAATGTGGGCGTCTTATTTGGCGCTAAAAAAAATATGGGCGTCACTTTTGTCTCCACATTATTTAAGTCTCATTTTTTATTGCTTCTGGTTGCTAGAAACTTGTTCACTGGCATTTTTTCCCATTCCTGAAACTGTCATTTAAGGAATTTGATCAATTTTGCTTTATATGTTGTTTTTCTATTACATATTGCAAGATGTCCCATGTTGAAGCTGAGTCAGAAGATACTTCTGGAAAATCGCTGCATTCTGATTCTGATAATGGCTCTTCTGGTTCAGAGGATTCTGTCTCAGAGGTTGATGCTGATAAATCTTCATATTTATTTAAAATGGAATTTATTCGTTCTTTACTTAAAGAAGTCCTAATTGCATTAGAAATTGAGGATTCTGGTCCTCTTGATACTAAATCTAAACGTTTAGATAAGGTTTTTAAATCTCCTGTAGTTATTCCAGAAGTTTTTCCTGTTCCTGGTGCTATTTCTGAAGTAATTTCCAGGGAATGGAATAATTTGGGTAATTCATTTACTCCTTCTAAACGTTTTAAGAAATTATATCCTGTGCCATCTGACAGATTAGAATTTTGGGACAAAATCCCTAAGGTTGATGGGGCTGTCTCTACTCTTGCTAAGCGTACTACCATTCCTACGGCAGATGGTACTTCCTTTAAGGATCCTTTAGATAGGAAAATTGAATCCTTTCTAAGAAAAGCTTACTTGTGTTCAGGTAATCTTCTTAGACCTGCTATATCTTTGGCGGATGTTGCTGCAGCTTCAACTTTTTGGTTGGAAGCTTTAGCGCAACAAGTAACAGATCATAATTCTCATAGCATTATTATTCTTCTTCAACATGCTAATAATTTTATTTGTGATGTCATCTTTGATATCATTAGAGTTGATGTCAGGTATATGTCTCTAGCTATTTTAGCTAGAAGAGCTTTATGGCTTAAAACTTGGAATGCTGATATGTCTTCTAAGTCTACTCTGCTTTCCCTTTCTTTCCAGGGTAATAAATTATTTGTTGCTCAGTTGGATTCTATTATCTCAACTGTTACTGGAGGGAAAGGAACTTTTTTACCACAGGATAAAAAATCTAAAGGTAAATTTAGGTCTAATAATCGTTTTCGTTCCTTTCGTCACAACAAGGAACAAAAGCCTGATCCTTCATCCTCAGGAGCGGTATCAGTTTGGAAACCATCTCCAGTCTGGAATAAATCCAAGCCTTTTAGAAAATCAAAGCCAGCTCCTAAGTCCACATGAAGGTGCGGCCCTCATTCCAGCTCAGCTGGTAGGGGGCAGATTACGTTTCAATTCCGTTCACAATCTTTGGATTCAGAATATTGTTTCAGAAGGGTACAGAATTGGCTTCAAGATAAGGCCTCCTGTAAAGAGATTTTTTCTTTCCCGTGTCCCAGTAAATCCAGCGAAGGCTCAAGCATTTCTGAAATGTGTTTCAGATCTAGAGTTGGCTGGAGTAATTATGCCAGTTCCATTTCTGGAACAGGGGCTGGGGTTTTATTCAAATCTCTTCATTGTACCAAAGAAGGAGAATTCCTTCAGACCAGTTCTGGATCTAAAAATATTGAATCATTATGTAAGGATACCAACATTCAAAATGGTAACTGTAAGGACTATCCTGCCTTTTGTTCAGCAAGGGCATTATATGTCTACAATAGATTTACAGGATGCATATCTGCATATTCCGATTCATCCAGATCATTATCAGTTTCTGAGATTCTCGTTCCTAGACAAGCATTACCAGTTTGTGGCTCTGCCGTTTGGCCTAGCAACAGCTCCAAGAATTTTTACAAAGGTTCTCGGTGCCCTTCTGTCTGTAATCAGAGAACAGGGTATTGTGGTATTTCCTTATTTGGACGATATCTTGGTACTTGCTCAGTCTTCACATTTAGCAGAATCTCATACGAATCGACTTGTGTTGTTTCTTCAAGATCATGGTTGGAGGATCAATTTACTAAAAAGTTCATTGATTCCTCAGACAAAGGTAACCTTTTTGGGTTTCCAGATAGATTCAGTGTCCATGACTCTATCTTTGACAGACAAGAGACGTCTAAAATTGATATCAGCTTGTCGAAACCTTCAGTCACAATCATTCCCTTCGGTAGCCTTATGCATGGAAATTCTAGGTCTTATGACTGCTGCATCGGACGCGATCCCCTTTGCTCGTTTTCACATGCGACCTCTTCAGCTCTGTATGCTGAACCAGTGGTGCAGGGATTACACAAAGATATCTCAATTAATATCTTTAAAACCGATTGTACGACACTCTCTGACGTGGTGGACAGATCACCATCGTTTAGTTCAGGGGGCTTCTTTTGTTCTTCCGACCTGGACTGTAATCTCAACAGATGCAAGTCTTACAGGTTGGGGAGCTGTGTGGGGGTCTCTGACGGCACAAGGGGTTTGGGAATCTCAGGAGGTGAGATTACCGATCAATATTTTGGAACTCCGTGCAATTTTCAGAGCTCTTCAGTCTTGGCCTCTTCTAAAGAGAGAATCGTTCATTTGTTTTCAGACAGACAATGTCACATCTGTGGCATACATCAATCATCAAGGTGGGACTCACAGCCCTCTGGCTATGAAAGAAGTATCTCGAATTCTGGTTTGGGCGGAATCCAGCTCCTGTCTAATTTCTGCGGTTCATCTCCCAGGTATAGACAATTGGGAAGCGGATTATCTCAGTCGCCAAACGTTGCATCCGGGCGAATGGTCTCTTCACCCAGAGGTATTTCTTCAGATTGTCCAAATGTGGGGACTTCCAGAAATAGATCTGATGGCGTCTCATCTAAACAAGAAACTTCCCAGGTATCTGTCCAGATCCAGGGATCCTCAAGCGGAAGCAGTGGATGCATTGTCACTTCCTTGGAAGTATCATCCTGCTTATATCTTTCCGCCTCTAGTTCTTTTTCCAAGAGTGATCTCCAAGATTCTGAAGGAATGCTCGTTTGTTCTGCTGGTAGCTCCAGCATGGCCTCACAGGTTTTGGTATGCTGATGTTGTCCGGATGGCCTCTTGCCAACCGTGGACTCTTCCGTTAAGACCAGACCTTCTGTCACAAGGTCCTTTTTTCCATCAGGATCTCAAATCCTTAAATTTAAAGGTATGGAGATTGAACGCTTGATTCTTAGTCAAAGAGGTTTCTCTGACTCTGTGATTAATACTATGTTACAGGCTCGTAAATCTGTATCTAGGGAGATATATTATAGAGTCTGGAAGACTTATATTTCTTGGTGTCTTTCTCATCATTTTTCCTATTCCGAGAATTTTACAGTTTCTTCAGGATGGTTTGGAGAAAGGTTTGTCTGCAAGTTCCTTGAAAGGACAAATCTCTGCTCTTTCTGTTCTTTTTCACAGAAAGATTGTTAATCTTCCTGATATTCATTGTTTTGTACAAGCTTTGGTTCGTATAAAACCTGTCATTAAGTCAATTTCTCCTCCTTGGAGTTTGAATTTGGTTCTGGGGGCTCTTCAAGCTCCTCCGTTTGAACCTATGCATTCATTGGACATTAAATTACTTTCTTGGAAAGTTTTGTTCCTTTTGGCCATCTCTTCTGCTAGAAGAGTTTCTGAATTATCTGCTCTTTCTTGTGAGTCTCCTTTTTTGATTTTTCATCAGGATAAGGCGGTGTTGCGAACTTCTTTTGAATTTTTACCTAAGGTTGTGAATTCCAACAACATTAGTAGAGAAATTGTGGTTCCTTCATTATGTCCTAATCCTAAGAATTCTAAGGAGAAATCATTGCATTCTTTGGATGTAGTTAGAGCTTTGAAATATTATGTTGAAGTTACTAAGAATTTCCGAGACTTCTAGTCTATTTGTTATCTTTTCCGGTTCTAGGAAAGGTCAGAAGGCCTCTGCCATTTCTTTGGCATCTTGGTTGAAATCTTTAATTCATCATGCTTATGTCGAGTCGGGTAAAACTCTGCCTCAAAGGATTACAGCTCATTCTACTAGGTCAGTATCTACTTCCTGGTCGTTTAGGAATGAAGCTTCGGTTGATCAGATTTGCAAAGCAGCAACTTGGTCTTCTTTGCATACTTTTACTAAATTCTACCATTTTGATGTGTTTTCTTCTTCTGAAGCTGTTTTTGGTAGAAAAGTACTTCAGGCAGCTGTTTCAGTTTGAATCTTCTGCTTATGTTTTCAGTTTTTTTCATTATAAAATTTAAACTTTATTTTGGGTGTGGATTATTTTTCAGCGGAATTGGCTGTCTTTATTTTATCCCTCCCTCTCTAGTGACTCTTGCGTGGAAAGATCCACATCTTGGGTAGTCCTTATCCCATACGTTACTAGCTCATGGACTCTTGCTAATTACATGAAAGAAAACATAATTTATGTAAGAACTTACCTGATAAATTCATTTCTTTCATATTAGCAAGAGTCCATGAGGCCCACCCTTTTTGTGGTGGTTATGATTTTTTTGTATAAAGCACAATTATTCCAATTCCTTATTTTTTATGCTTTCGCACTTTTTTCTTATCACCCCACTTCTTGGCTATTCGTTAAACTGATTTGTGGGTGTGGTGAGGGGTGTATTTGTAGGCATTTTGAGGTTTGGGAAACTTTGCCCCTCCTGGTAGGAATGTATATCCCATACGTCACTAGCTCATGGACTCTTGCTAATATGAAAGAAATTAATTTATCAGGTAAGTTCTTACATAAATTATGTTTTTTGCCATTGTACATAAAATCTCAAGGGGACTCGAACCTATGATCCCCAGGTCAAAGGGCTAAGATGTTTCTACTATGCCACTTGAGGCTGTGTATAATGTTCCTGTTAAAAAATAATATAGAATATTCAATCATACTAAGCTACACAACCACACTTTTTAATCAGATTCGATGTACTATGAACCTTCTCCTTTTATATATCTAAAAAATTTTCTCTTTATAAAATTTCTCTTTACATTTTTTTTTTTCTTATAGAGGGGATTGAACCTAGAGTTACCTGAGCCGGAGACTTTAAACACTACCACTAAGCCAAGGTGGCTTATGGATCTTTATGTGATCTTTCACTTATAAAACTCTAACAACTATTTCTTCAGGTTATATCATTCCTTAAACTAAAACTAAGATGCTATAAATTCTACTCTCTTAGACGTCCTAATATTTTCATATATAGTTTCTTAAAAATCTTCCTGTATGTGGGATTGAACCCAGGGTACCTAAGCTGAAAGGCTAAAGCAATACCACTAAGCCAAAGGGGCTTATAATAGTGTATATGATCTTTCATTTATAAGAACTCTAACAGCTATTTTTAAAACGTATCATTACAACAAATCAATAACTAGTGAGTTTCTTCATCTAAAGGCTTTAATATTTCTTAGATGGTAAAAAAGTGATTGTTAAACTCATTCCTATGATTAAAGAACTCTAAAATATAGACAATATTTTATTATCCTAAAAAGTCTATTTTCATGAGTACTTTTAGTTTAGAAAGGGACTAATGTCCAGCTCAGACCATTCGGGTGCAGGGTATTAAAGTTATAAATGATTTCCGCCTCCTTCCTAAGGAGTAGATTATCTAAACCCCCCCCCCCCCCTCCAATTCCCTTTTATTTTACATAGGCCCCAAAATTTTCAGGTCCTTTGTATTCTTCTTGTGGAAGTCTCTAAAGTGCTGGTATAAGTGCGTCTCTAGGTTACCTTTTTCAATATGCGAGAAGTGCTCACGAATTCTATCTCGGAGCATTCTTGATATTTCTCCTATGTAGATCAGACTACATGAGCACTGTAGCATATATATGACACCTTTGCTGCTTCATTTTAGGGTATCACTGATTTTATAATCTATGTTTAATCCCGGAATATTAATACTTTTCTTTTTTGTACTGTGTTTACATGACTTACACGAGATACAGGGGTAGAACCCATTAACTTCTTTGCCCCACAAATCCCTATCTTTGTCTTTCTGATGTGTTCTTCCTTTTTTGAATTTGCTCGGGGCCAACATTGATTTTAAGTTTTCCTTTTAAATACCATTCTGGGAAATGGTGGTAATTTATCCCCTACTATAGGGTCATTCTTAATGATGTGCCAATGTTTCCTTAATATTTTCCTTATTTTATTATGGTCATCACTATATTCAGTCACAAATGGTATGTCATATTCATCTTTAATTTGGTTATCTTTCCTTTTGTAGATCAATAGTGAGTCCATATTAGTTTTTCTAGCTCTTGTTACTGCATTTGTTATGGTCTCCTCTTTATATCCTCTTTCCTCAAATTTCTTCTCCAATAATTTAATTTGTTCCTCAAAGTCGTCTATCTCAGTACATTTTTTTCTAATTCTAAGGCACTGCCCTACTGGTATGTTATTTTTCCACTTAGAAAAGTGGAAGCTAGATGCGTGTATATAATTATTGGAATCTGTCGGTTTGAAATGAGTCCTCGTTATTAATTTGTCCTTTTCTACCCTGATATCCAAATCCAAGAATGTTATAGTTTCTTTATTTATTTGGTAAGTAAAAGTCAGACCTTTATCATTATTGTTCATAATGTCAAACATGTTTCTTAAATCTTCCTCACTGCTTTTCCACAAGTTGATATCATCAATATACCTTTTAAACAGCACGAGATTCTTAATTTGTAGAGTTTATTAACCCATAGCTTAAGTTTTAGCGCCACCTTACTCCCTGAACATTAGTGTTATGACTGTATCTGTATAGATTAACAATCATTGCTTTCTGGGACATTTATTTACAACCTGCTGTCATCTATAGGTAATTTTTCTCTCCATTATTTCTGCAGTTTACAGAATGCTGTGAAACAAGAAATTGATAGTGTGTATATATGATCAACAAAATATTACTTGAACTTCTGCACTTTTCTGCAGCCAAAGACTACTGCCATTGACATGAGTTTTTTGTTTGCTGAGTTTGGGATTTGGTCAAGGCTCTCAAATGTGATCACCTTAAAGATTGGGTGTCCTTCCTTTTGATGAGCAGATACAGGCTGTGAAACAAATATTTGTGTTTTGCCCTTCAGTACTAATATTATTTTTGTACTTCTGCTAAATTCTGTAATTTTAAAAAGTTTTGGAGGGCAGTGTTTTCTCCTCAATTATAAAAACATAATATCAAAATTTATATTTTGACCCTTTTAGACAAAAAAAAAATGTATTCCATTCCCATAAAACGTACAAACACTAGTAGGACTCCATAGTAGCAAGACAACATCAGACTCAGGCAAAGTGAACATGACATTTCTTAATTTCAGATCTTTGTTTGGGTCTTGTATGTAATTAGAAAAGGTAAATTCAAAAAGACAAAGTGAGGCGGGTTACAATTTTACCCTATATTTTATAAGATTTCCATGGTCCCCTTTTCTAGAGCAACTGATTCTAGGCAAGCCAAAGCTTGTGGATATGCATGTCTTGCATCTGACGGCTTTGTGTCTGAGCAGTGCAATTTAAAGGGATAGTAAACACCTTGTAATTTACTTTCTCCAACATTGGTGTGTCCGGTCCACGGCTTCATCCATTACTTGTGGGATATTCTCCTCTCCTACAGGGAAAGGCAAGGAGAGCACACAGCAAGAGCTGTCCATATAGCTCCCCCTCTGGCTCCGCCCCCCCCAGTCATTCTCCTTGCCGCTCTGAACAAGTAGCATCTCCACGGGGATGGTGAGGAGTTTGTGGTGTTAGTTGTAGTTTTTTATTTCTTCTATCAAGAGTTTGTTATTTTAAAATAGTGCTGGTATGTACTATTTACTCTGAAACAGAAAGAGATGAAGAGTTCTGTTTAAAAGAGGAGTATGATTTTAGCAGCAGTAACTAAAATCAATTGCTGTTCCCACGCAGGACTGTTGAGCTGAGAGAACTTCAGTTGGGGGGAACAGTTTGCAGACTTTTCTGCTCAAGGTATGACTAGCCATTTTCTAACAAGACTGTGTAATGCTGGAAGGCTGTCATTTTTCCCTCATGGGGATCGGTAAGCCATTTTCTTAGACTTAGAAAGAATAAAGGGCTTATTATGAGCTATTAACTGGTGGACACTCTTAAGGGCTAAATCAATTGTTTATTTAAAGTTTGAAGTGGATTTCACACTTTTATTATTTGGGGAACGTTTTTTATCGCCAGGCATTAGTTAAGACACCTTCCCATTCAGGAAGGGCCTTTCACTGTATTAGGCAGAGCCTCATTTTCGCGCCATTATTGCGCAGTTTCTTTTAAGTACAGTGCATGCAGATGCATGTGAGAGGGTCTGGTGTCCACTGAAAACGTTCCTAGAAGGCTTGAAATACCCCCCTGGGATAGTTGAAGTCACAACAAAGGCTGTGGCTGGGACTGTAGTGGGGTTAAAATTGCAAATGGCTCCACATTTTAAGGGTTAACAGCTTGAAAATTGGGGTGCAATACTTTGAATGCATTAAGACACTGTGGTGAAAATTTGGTAAAGATTGGATAATTCCTTCATAGTTTTTCACATATTCAGTAATAAAGTGTGCCCTGTTTAACATTTAAAGAGACAGTAACTGTTTTGTTTTAAAACGGTTTTTGTACTTTATTAACCAGTTTAAGCCTGTTTAACATGTCTGTACCTTCAGATAGATCATGTTCTGTATGTATGGAAGCCAATGTGGTTCCCCCTTCAAATATATGTGATAATTATGCCATAGCGTCCAAACACAGTAAGGACAGTATTTTCACAAATAGTAAGGTTGCCCAGGATGATTCCTCAGATGAAGGAAGTAGAGATAGTTCTACATCTTCTCCTTCGGTGTCTATACCAGTTATGCCCGCGCAGGCGACCCCTAGTACTTCTAGCGCGCCAATGCTTGTTACTATGCAATAATTGACGGCAGTAATGGATAACTCCATAGCTAATATTTTATCCAAAATGCCAGCATTTCAGAGAAAGCACGATTGCTCTGTTTTAAACACTGTAGAGCAGGAGGGCGCTGATGATAATTTTTCTGTCATACCCTCACACCAGTCTGAAGTGGCAGTGAGGGAGGGTTTGTCAGATGGAGAAATTTCTGATACAGGAAGAATTTCTCAGCAGGCAGAACCTGATGTTGTGACATTTAAATTTAAATCAGAGCATCTCCGCGCATTACTTAAGGAGGTGACAATCTGGTCATCCCAGAAAACTTGTGCAAGATGGACAAGTTCCTAGAGGTCCCGGTGCACCCTGATGCCTTTCCGATACCTAAACGGGTGGCGGACATAGTGAATAAGGAGTGGGAGAAGCCAGCATACCTTTTGTCCCTCCTCCTATATTTAAGAAATTGTTCCCTATGGTCGACCCCAGGAAGGACATATGGCAAACAGTCCCTAAGGTCGAGGGGGCGGTTTCTACACTAGCCAAACGCACGACCATTCCCATTGAGGACAATTGTGCTTTCAAAGATCCTATGGATAAAAAATTGGAGGGTTTGCTTAAAAAGATTTTTGTACAGCAAGGTTACCTCCTTCAACCTATTTCGTGCATTATTCCTGTCACTACAGCGGCGTGGTTCTGGTTCGAGGAACTGGAAAAGTCGCTCAGTAGGGAGACTCCGTATGAGGAAGTCATGGACAGAATTCACGCACTTAAGTTAGCTAATTCCTTTATTTTAGACGCCGCTTTGCAGTTAGCGAGATTAGCGGCGAAAAATTCAGGGTTTGCAATTGTGGCGCGCAGAGCGCTCTGGCTAAAGTCTTGGTCGGCGGATGTATCTTCCAAGACAAAATTGCTTAATATCCCTTTCAAAGGTAAGACCCTTTTTGGGCCAGAATTGAAAGAAATTATTTCAGACATCACTGGGGGAAAGGGCCATGCCCTCCCACAGGATAGGCCTTTCAAGGCTAAGAATAAGTCCAATTTTCGTTCCTTTCGCAATTTCAGGAACAGACCGGCTTCTAACTCGGCAGCCTCTAGACAAGAGGGTAACGCTTCCCAGACTAAACCAGCTTGGAAACCAATGCAAGGCTGGAATAAGGGTAAACAGGCCAAGAAGCCTGATGCTGCTACCAAGACAGCATGAAGGGGTAGCCCCCGATCCGGGACCGGATCTAGTAGGGGGCAGACTCTCTCTCTTTGCTTGGGCAAGAGATGTTCAGGATCCCTGGACACTAGAAATAGTCTCTCAGGGTTATCTTCTAGAATTCAAGGAACTACCCCCAAGGGGAAGGTTCCACATTCTCACTTACCTTCAAACCAAATAAGTAGACAGGCATTCTTACATTGTGTAGAAGACCTGTTAAAGATGGGAGTGATACACCCAGTTCCAACTGTGGAACAAGGTCAGGGGTTTTTACTCAAATCTGTTTGTAGTTCCCAAAAAAGAGGGAACTTTCAGACCAATTCTGGATTTAAAAATTCTAAACAAATTTCTCAGAGTTCCATCGTTCAAAATGGAAACCATTCGAACAATTTTACCTACAATCCAGGAGGGTCAATATATGACTACCGTGGATTTAAAGGATGCGTATCTACATATTCCTATCCATAAAGATCATCATCAGTTCCTAAGGTTCGCCTTTCTGGACAAACATTATCAGTTCGTGGCTCTCCCATTCGGACTAGCCACTGCTCCCAGAATTTTCACAAAGGTGCTCGGGTCCCTTCTAGCGGTTTTAAGACCAAGGGGCATTGCAGTGGCACCTTATCTGGACAACATTCTAATTCAAGCGTCGTCTCTTTCCAAGGCAAAGGCTCATACAGACATTGTTCTAGCCTTTCTCAGATCTCACGGGTGGAAGGTGAACGTAGAAAAGAGTTCCCTGTCTCCGTCGACAAGAGTTCCCTTTTTGGGAACAATAATAGATTCTTTTGAAATGAAGATCTTCCTGACAGAAGTCAGAAAGTCAAAGCTTCTAAACGCTTGTCAAGTTCTTCTCTCTATTCTGCAGCCTTCCATAGCTCAGTGCATGGAAGTAGTAGGGTTGATGGTTGCAGAAATGGACATAGTTCCTTTTGCTCGAATTCATCTAAGACCATTACAACTGTACATGCTCCAGTAGACAGGATCACCTGTCTCAGGGAATGAGTTTCTGCAGACCAAAGTGGGTCATTGTCACGACCGACGCCAGTCTATCAGGCTGGGGCGCGGTCTGGGATTCCCTGAAAACTCAGGGTTTATGGTCTCGGGAAGAGTCTCTTCTCCCGATCAACATCCTTGAACTGAGAGCGATATTCAATGCTCTCCAGGCTTGGCCTCATCTAGCGAAGGCCGGATACATAAGATTCCAGTCAGATAACATGACGACTGTAGCTTACATCAACCATCAGGGAGGAACAAGGAGTTCCTTGGCGATGAGAGAGGTATCCAAGATCATCAAATGGGCGGAGGATCACTCCTGCCACCTATCTGCAATCCCCATCCCAGGAGTAGACAACTGGGATTATCTGAGTCGTCAGATTTTCTATCCGGGGGAGTGGGAACTCCACCCGGAGGTGTTTGCCCAGTTGACTCAATTATGGGGCATTCCAGACATGGATCTGATGGCGTCTCGTCAGAACTTCAAGGTTCCTTGCTACGGGTCCAGATCCAGGGATCCCAAGGCCACTCTAGTGGATGCATTAGTGGCGCCTTGGTCGTTCAACCTAGCTTATGCGTTTCCACCGTTCCCTCTCCTTCCCAGGCTTGTAGCCAGGATCAAACAGGAGAAGGCCTCTGTGATTCTGATAGCTCCTGCGTGGCCGCGCAGAACTTGGTATGCAGACCTGGTGAATATGTCATCGTCTCCACCATGGAAGCTACCTTTGAGACAGGATCTTCTAGTACAAGGTCCATTCGAACATCCAAATCTAATTTCTCTGCAGCTGACTGCTTGGAAATTGAACGTTTGATTTTATCCAAGCGTGGGGTTTCAGATTCAGTGATAGATACTCTGGTCCAATCCAGAAAACCTGTGTCTGGAAAGATTTACCATAAAATATGGAAAAGATATATCTGTTGGTGTGAATCCAAGGGATTCTCCTGGAGTAAGATTAAAATTCCTAAGATCCTCTCCTTTCTCCAAGAAGTTTGGATAATGGATTGTCAGCGAGTTCTCTAAAAGGACAGATTTCTGCTTTATCTGTCTTGTTATACAAACGACTGGCAGCTGTGCCAGAGGTACAAGCTTTTGTACAGGCTTTGGTCAGAATCAAACCTGTTTACAGACCCTTGACTCCTCCTTGGAGTCTAAATTTAGTTCTTTCAGTTCTTCAGGGGGTTCCGTTTGAACCCTTACATTCCATAGATATCAAGTTGCTATCTTGGAAAGTTCTGTTTTTGGTTGCTATTTCTTCTGCTAGAAGAGTTTCTGAATTATCTGTTTTGCAGTGTGATCCACCCTATCTGGTGTTTCATTCAGATAAGGTTATTTTGCGTACCAAGCCTGGTTTTCTTCCAAAAGTTGTTTCCAACAAGAATATTAACCAGGAAATAGTTGTTCCTTCTCTGTGCCCGAATCCAGTTTCAAAGAAGGAACGTTTGTTACACAATTTAGATGTAGTCCGTGCTTTAAAGTTCTATTTAGAAGCAACAAAGAATTTTAGACAAACCTCATCCTTGTTTGTCATTTACTCTGGTAAGAGGAGAGGACAAAAAAGCTATTGCTACCTCTCTTTCTTTCTGGCTGAAAAGCATTATCCGATTGGCTTATGAGACTGCCGGACGGCAGCCTCCTGAACGAATCACAGCTCACTCCACTAGGGCTGTGGCTTCCACATGGGCCTTCAAGAACGAGGCTTCTGTTAATCAGATATGTAAGGCAGCGACTTGGTCTTCTCTGCACACTTTTGCCAAATTTTACAAATTTGATATTTTTGCTTCTTCGGAGGCTGTTTTTGGGAGAAAGGTTTTGCAAGCCGTGGTGCCTTCTGTTTAGGTAACCTGATTTGCTGCCTCCCTTCATCCGTGTCCTAAAGCTTTGGTATTGGTTCCCACAAGTAATGGATGACGCCGTGGACCGGACACACCAATGTTGGGGAAAACAGAATTTATGCTTATCTGATAAATTACTTTCTCCAACGGTGTGTCCGGTCCACGGCCCGCCCTGGTTTTTTAATCAGGTTTGAAAATTTTTTCTTTTTCTTTATACACTACAGTCACCACGGCACCATATAGTTTCTCCTTTTTCTCCTAACCGTCGGTCGAATGACTGGGTGGCGGAGCCAGAGGGGGAGCTATATGGACAGCTCTTGCTGTGTGCTCTCCTTGCCTTTCCCTGTAGGGGAGGAGAATATCCCACAAGTAATGGATGACGCCGTGGACCGGACACACCGTTGGAGAAAGTAATTTATCAGGTAAGCATAAATTCTGTTTTTCTGTTAAAGGGACAAGAAACCCAAAACATTTTCTTGCATGGTTCAGATAGATCATACAATTTTAAACGGCTTTCAAATTACTTCTATTATCAAATTTGCTTCATTATCTTGATATCCTTTGTGGAAGGAGCAGCAGTGTTCTACTCTGAGCTAGTAGAACATATTGAGTGTGCCAATGAGAAGAGGCAAATATTTTCAGCCACCAATCAGCAGCTAGCTCCCAGTAGTGCATTGCTGCTCCTGAGTCTACCTAGGTATGCTTTGCACCAAAGGATACCAAGAGAAAAAAGAAAAATTGATAATAAAAGTATATTGGAAAGTTATTTTAAAATGGTGTGTTCTGTCTGAATCATGAAATAAAGGGACATGGAACTCAAAATTTTTAAGTTGCTATAAAATAACATATCAACCATGTTTTAAAAACAAATTAACATCCTTTTTATTGTAATTATTTTTCATTAGCCAAACTCCACCCACCATTTACCTAATTTAGATGAGCCAGTCTGGGCTTTAGTCTGCAGACAACAAAGCTATGCACTGTTGGAAAGTTAGTATAATGTGTTATCTGTTAAAGCCAATTATGGACAGATATGTATCAGAGTTATGACAAGTATAGACAGCTCTTTTCCTAAAGAGGAGCAGAAACCGTCAGTTATCTGTGGCGCTACCAAAAGCTTAAAACCAACTATTGTATGGCTCATAAAGGGTGTGATTATGTAATATACTCTCTAGTACCAAGCAATTACAGGGTTAAATGGTTTAATCTTAAAATTTACATAAACAATATCAACAGTTAAAAAACACAAATCAAACATGGTTAAAAATTGACTAAAATACAATGCATAAACAAATTCATAGATAAATTCATACGATACATAAAAAGCTTAGGCTAAAAAACATAAGGTAAACTTATGACAGGACTCAGGTGTTTGTGGGTTTTGCGAACTTAGAAAATGTGTAGCAAACACTTGTGCTCCGTAGAACAATTCGCCAATACAACCCAGATCAAATAAACACAATCTCCAAGAAATAATGAACGGCAAATGGATTCCTAGAAATAAAGACAAGAAAATACTTTTCAACAGCAAAAAATAGTTCAACAACCAAGGTGTCCAAATTTACTTACACCGGAGGGTGTTTGGAGTCGTTCCTCTATCAGGGTATGAGTGATAGTGAGCGTGCCTCGCTCATGTGCTTGTCTCCTTAGGATCACCGCAATCGCCGGTTTCAGCTGTTCTGTCGAACGTCTGTGATCCAAACAGTAACTACGGATCACTGGAATGGTCAAACTTAGGAGCAACGCGTTTCGGCTTTCAGCAGCCTTTCTCAAGCTCTATCTTGCCAATGTCCATTAGGGCTTAATATAGGGGTAAAACAAATTATATTAAATACTGGCCGTGTATAGTTTACTTCGAACAAATGATACTTAGTATCATAATTTAGGAAGATAATCCTTAAAAATACTTATTATAAATATGATAATAGCTACCCGTGTATAGTTTTACTTCGGACAAAAGCTCACAATCTACTTATAACCAAATGATTAGAGACAAATACAAGTACTAGCCACATCTTATTCTTAAAGAATTATTTTCCTAGATATAAACAATTTATAAAAAATTGTAAAAAAGAGTATAAAACCATCTTAATGATATTATTAGAGTTAATTTCTTCATTTAGTGCCTTAATATGATAAATGATATATCTCTAAAGTCATTATATTATAGGAGAATAATATTTAACTCATAAAACCATTTTAATTTATTATATTACTGATTAGAATACATTTATTTTAGGCCAATTAAATTACTAAGGAGAATAAACTATTCTGTAAGGTAGCAACCTAATTCCTGATTTAGTCCCTTAGGTGTTAGGGTCTTCATTTCGAAGATCCACTTACTCTCTAATTTTAGAAGGCTATTATGTATGTCAGTGCCTCTCCAGTTTTTTTGAACTTTTGCTATACCTGTATACCTTAAACATTTCTCATTAGCATTATTACAGCTGAGAAAATGTTTAGGTATAGGGAGATCCTTATTTCTCTCCTGATCATAGTGTTTGATAGACAAGATATGCTCCCTAATTCTGTCTCTTAGGGGTCTTTCAGATTCACCTATGTATTGTAGGCCACACCTACATTCTAAAAGGTATACCACATTTTTATTACAGCATCTTATTTGTTGTTTTATTTTATACTTTTTCCCTGTCACATTAGATTTTATCTCTTTCCTTTTTTCTGCACGTTTACATGCTTTACATGTAAGGCATGGGAAGAAGCCATTAATCGCCTTAACCATAAGGTCTTGATCTCTAATTTTTTTTTTTATTTCAGTGGGTGCCAAAATTGATTTCAGATTTTGGGATCTCTTATACACTATACTTTGAGTATTTTGGTAGTAAGTCTCCTATTCTATCATCGCTTTTGAGTATTGCCCAAGGCTTCCTAATATTTTTTTCAATTATATGGCTATTTTGACTGTATTTTATGATGAAGGGGATAAATAATTCATTATCTTTATTTTTGTTTTTTATGGGTCTCTTTGTCATCAGATCTCGAGCCCTTACATCCTCTTTAATAGCTGCAATTTTTGTTTCTTCATACCCTCTTGCTACAAATTTTTCTTTCAAAATATCTGCTTGAATATCATAATCCATATCATTTTTAAAGTTTTTTTTCTAATCCGTAGTAGTTGCCCCTTTGGTATATTTTCCTTCCACTTTTTGTGGTGACAACTCGTTTGATGGTATAATTATTTGCATCAACAGTTTTAAAATGCGTTTTGGTGTTGATGACATTATTTGTTATATAAATTTCCAAATCCAAGAAATTAATTTTTTCTTTATTTAATTCACTAGTAAATTTCAAATTTATTTCATAAGTGTTCATTTCAGACAGAAAACTCTCAAACTCATTTTTTGTTCCTTTCCAAACTAGTATAATATCATCAATATAGCGCTTGTAGAGGACCAGATTTGCCACAAGTATGCTATTTTCGAGGAAATCTCTATCCCATAACCCCATAAAGAGGTAAGCATAACTTGGAGCAAATATGGTCCCCATTGCAGTACCACATTTTTGCAAATAAAATTGGTTGTTGTAAGAAAAATAGTTGTGGGATAGTATAAAATTTATACATTATACAAAATAATAGATCTCTAAGGTTTTTAGAGTGTCATCTTTATCTAAAAAGAATTTAGATGCTTTTAACCCATCCTTATGGGAGATACAGGTATACAATGAAGCAACATCGCATGTAGCAAACCAGAAATTTTCTTCCCAAACGATATTTTCTAATAATTTTAGAACGTCAGTGGAATCTTTTAAAAAAGAGGGCAATTCCCTCACATATTTCTGCAAAAAGATGTCAATATACTCAGAGACAATAGAAGTTAATGAATTAATTCCTGATATTATTGGTCTCCCTAGTGGGGAGACCAGGGATTTATGAATCTTTGGTAAGCAATATAGTAAAGGAATTTTGGGATTTTTTAGAAATAAATACTCTCTCTTTTTTATTTAATATTCCTTCTTCATTAGCCTTATCTAGAAGGTTTCCCAATTGTGTATTAAACTGTACTGTAGGATTATTTGGGATCTTACAATAAGTGTTTAAGTCCCCTAAAATATTCTCACACATTTTATTGTAATCTTCAGAGTTTAGAGCAACTATTCCCCCACCCTTATCCACTGGCTTCAACACTGTATTCCCATTTTCTTCTAGCTCTATAATAACTTTTAATAGTTTTTTTGCTAAGATTATTAAGTACTTTTTCAATTTTGTCATCTTTTATATTTTCTATATCTCGAGTAATCAATTTTTCAAATGTCTCTATAGCATATCCTTTGTCATGTTTTGGATAAAAACTAGATTTCTTTTTTAAATTTGAATGGATAAAACCATGTGTGTCTGTTAGACTCGATTGTGCTTTCTTTTCACTCTCAGTTCTAGCAAACCATCTTTTTACCGTAAGTCTTTTAATAAATTTATGGGCATCTATATACGTACCAAATTTATTTAGTTTACTAGTGGGGGCAAATGTCCAGCCTTTACTCAAAATATCTTCATGACTTTTATCTAATTGACATTTACTTAGATTAAAAATCCCATTATGTTTATTTAATCCCAATTTCTTATTTTTTTGTGTCCGTTTGGCTCCTCCTCTCTTTCCTCTTTTACTGATGCCCGTCTTTTTCTTAAGTTTCTTTGTGGTAATGGGCTTTCTTGTGTTTGCCTTTGGCCTATCCCTAAAAAAATGTTGGTTTTTGTTACTTTTATCATTTCTATTTGAATTATCATTTACCATTTGCCTAGAGGTGCTTGGCCTAGGAGAATTACATCTAAGCTCTTCCATATGTCTTAATGGTTCATATCTGTTTTCTAATACTATTCCTATATTTCTATTTTGATACTGGTTTGTATGATAATTATGATTTCTCCAATTATTGCTAGGTGTTGGATTATTTTTCAATCCTTCCGATCTGTTATAATGATCTCTATTGTGATATTTAAAGGAGTTACCCTTGTTATTATGAGAATATCTCAGTTGTTTAAAAGGGACAAATCCTCTATTTGGCCCGAAATGGGTGGAGTCTGATCTTGTGTCTCTATATTCTCTTTGATCATGGGTATAGTTTCTATAATTGTCAACGAATCTTACATTATTATGCTGCATATTATAATCAGTTCTCTGTTGGTGAGTAACTAGAACCTCCTTATTTTTCTCTTTTCTTGCACTCCTCCATCTATGTGAGACATAATTATTGTCTTCTGGATTTTCCAAGTGTGTTAGATAATCCTCTTTATCCCTATTGAATTTTCCTATTTTTACTTTTAATAATTCCTCCTTAGTAGATTCCATTAGTTTTTTTTAATTTCCTTTTCTTTCTTTTTATACTCCTCTAACTCATTGAATTCTTGTAATTTTTCTTCCAAATCTCTGATTTCTGCTTCTAATGTTTTTAGGATTTGGTTTCTATATTCTTTAATTAACTTCATTTAATTAAATGACGCTTCTTCAAGGATATTAACTCCATTTAACTTTTAAACTCAGGATCTTCAATATTAAATGCACACTTTTTTTATTCTTAACCCTCTTGGGACTCTCGTAACCTCCCAAATATAAAAATATGTATTCGGTTCTATGTTTCATTTCTAACAAAAGTTTACTTTCTAATTCTTTAATTAAATCAAAAAAAGATTCTACATTCTCTTTTGTCACAATTACTTCTCTTGAAAAAAGGGTGTTCATATCTTTATATAGATCTTTGCGGTAATTCACCAATTATATCTGCTAGCGCAGTTTAATTCCCTGTTTTTTTGCAATGTATCAGAGTTAGCCTTGATAGGTTAGCAGGGTGCATTTCAAAGTCTGAGAGTTAGAAATTGCTCTTTTTTCAGAGCTTATCTACATGAAAAGGGAGAAAAAATAAAATATATTGTAAAATTGTTTCAAATCTTTCATATAAAAAAATCTTAATTTGTTTACTGTCCCTTTAAGAATGATTAAACTATTTAATTGAGTAGTAGATAAACTTTTGTCTCACTAACTGGTTACATCTTGAGCCTTCCTGATTCACTTTTCTTTAAGTCCATGAGCTAGTGACGTATGGGATATACATTCCTACCAGGAGGGGCAAAGTTTCCCAAACCTCAAAATGCCTATAAAAACACCCCTCACCACACCCACAATTCAGTTTTACAAACTTTGCCTCCTATGGATGTGGTGAAGTAAGTTTGTGCTTGATTTTTATGATTTCTTCTGTGATGAGCGCTTCTGAGCATTTTGAAGTCCAATTCCTCTCAGAGTACAGTGTTTGTCAGAGGGATGTGAAGTGAGTATCACTTGTTTGATTTTATGGTTTTCCTCATGGGAAATCTTTTCAAGGGTTCTCTGTTATCGGTCGTAGGGATTCATCTCCTACTTCCCTTTTCAGATCGACTATATACTCATATAATATTCCCTCTGCTGATAGCTTTCAGTACTGGTTTGGCTATCTGCTATATGTGGATAGGTGTCTTTCAGTAAGTATGTATCATTTTAAGACACTCTCAGCTATGGTTTGGTGCTTTATGTATTAATATAAAGTTTTAAATATATGTATTTTACTTATACTTGCCATGAGTCAGGTCTTTGTGTATTTCCCTTTGCAGTCCAGCAGTTTCATTATGGGAATCATGCTTAGGAAGTTTGTCTTACGTGAGGTATAGTCTTTTTTTCAATTTGACTTGTTTTTTTTGCAGGCAAATTAGGCTCGCAAGGGCGCAAAATGCTGTTATTTATTGCATCATTCTTGGTGCAAGAATTTTTTTGTTTGCGAATGTGTGTCGGTCATGACGCAAGTTTGTCATTTCCTGCGTCTTAGTTGACGCTAGGTTGTTTGGTGCGAAATTGTGTTATGACGCGAGTTGTGACATTTCCGGATGTTGGTTGGCGCCAAAAGATTTCTCAACTTTCTTTTGCATTGTGAGTCATACTTGACGCCAAAAAATTTAGTTTTATTTTACCTCACTTCTTATATGCTCCTTGCCTTCTTTATGCTCAGAGGGATATGCTATTTGCTTTTTTTGCTAAATTTAGCACTTGCATTTTTTCTCATTCCTGAAACTGCTATATGTGGAAATAAGATATTTCTGTTTAATTTTATTTTTATTTTTTTTACATTTTACAAGATGTTTTAATCTGACCCTGTCTCAGAAGCTGCTGTAGGAACCATGCTGCCTGAACACAGGTCTACCAAAGCTAAGTGTATCCGTTGTAAGCTAGTGGAGATTATATCTCCAGCTGTAGTATGTAACAGTTGTCATGATAAGCTTTTGAATGCAGAAAAGGTTTCTATTAGTGCTAGTACAGTATCTGTTGTTCCTTAAACATCTAAAGTACATGATATCCCTGTTGATATGAAAATTTATATTGCTGATGCGATACAGAAGGCTATGGCTGCTATACCGCCTTCAAATAAATTTATAAGGTCTTTTAAAACTTCTCATAATATTGATGAAATTTGTAATGACCGACAACATACGGATATAACCTCCTCTGGTGAGGATCTCTCTGGTTCAGAGGATCCTACTTCAGACATTGACACTGATAAATCATCTTATCTTTTTAAGATTGAGTATATTCGTTCTTTGTTAAAAGAAGTTTTAATAACTTTAGATATGGAGGAGTCTGGTCCTCTCGATAATAAATCCAGTAAACGTTTAAATTCTGTCTATAAACCTTCTGTGACTACTCCTGAGGTTTTTCCTGTTCCTGATTCCATTTCTGATGTGATTGCTAAGGAATGGTCTAAGCCTGGTACTACTTTTGTTCCTCCTTCAAGGTTTAAAAAGTTGTATCCTTTGCCAGTTGGCTAGATTAGAGTTTTGGGAAAAAGTCCCTAAGGTTGATGGGGCTATTTCTACTTTGGAAGATAGTACCTCTTTTAAGGATCCTTTAGATAGGAAGATTGAATCTTATCTAAGGAAAGCTTATTTGAATTCTAGCATTCTATATGCTCAGACCGGCCATTTCTACGGCTGATATTGCGGCTGCATCAACTTTTCGGTTGAATAGCTTAGCACAACGGGAAAAAGACTCTGATTTGCATAGCATTGTTAGTTTGCTTCAAAATGCTAATTATAAAGATACATATTAAATCTCTGCCTTTAGCTAATTTAGCTAGAAGAGCTTTATGGCTCAAATCATGGAATGCTGACATGGTATATAAATCTAGGTTACTATCTCTTTTAGAGCTGCAACAACTAATCGTCATAATCGATAATAATTGATTATGAAAATAGTTGTCAACGAATCTCATAATCGATTAATTAGTTTGCAGTTAGTTGGTCTGTGCACAACACCAGCTGCTTTATTTTGATAAGCTCCTGCACTTGGTATTGTGTTTTATGGTTATGCCCTTAGCCTAAAGGACGTCTACTTTCCACTTTTTCAGGACAGTATAAGTTTACAACTACTCCTTGCTTATGTGCAACCCAGATATAATAGTCCATCATTTGGATTGTTTATATTAAATCAGGTTATTTGGGACTATGCTTTGCATGATATAGTACAAAGCTTGTTATTTACACCTAGCCCCTAGATTGGTGGGAGTTATTTTAACTACTACTAGTTATTTTGTACTATTATCTGTTTGCACAATTATTAATGGATTGCTTGCTATTGCTGATTATATGTACTGTATAGATAAATGTGTAAGGCTTTGTCCTGTTATTGATATATAGTCCTTAACGCTTTTTTTTTCTTTTTTTTTTATAAATTGTGATAATATGTACCAGATTCAATCTTTATAAGTATATATTTGTTATTTTTAGAGCGGACTAGATATTTTCCCCTAACCTTTATAGCTGGTTATTTACCATTGCATATAGATATTCAAGATATTTGTTTGTTAGAATGAAGTCCAGGCTTACTTTATTGAGAGGCCCCTTGCCAAGGTGGAAAACACTTTGCATTGGTGAAGAGCTAACACAAATAAATATCCCACTTTGGCGAAATTGGCAAAACCCTACTTATGCATCTCAAGCACCTCAACACCATCTGAGTGCCTCTTCTCTGCTGCAAGAAATATAGCTGCAAACAGAGAACCAGCCTTTAGCCAGGAGCATGTCCAGATTTTGTCATTTCAATGCAAAGTTTCTGAAAGAGTGAATAACAGAATGTTGAAAACAGTGATAGTCTACCTTTTTCTAGTTCTAACTCTTATCAAACAGTTTGTGGTTTTGTTTTGCTTAAAAAATGGGTTCTGCTGCTTAAAATTGGACAAACAGTTGTGTTAATGTAAAGTGTTAGTCTGAAGTTAATATTAGTAACACTCAGTATGTGGATTTTATTTAAAATATAGGAAACAATTATGGATTCTTTTTTATCCGATTAGTCGATTCATCAAAAAAATAATCTGCCGATTAATCGATTATGAAAATAATCGTTAGTTGCATCCCTAATCTCTTTCATTCCAGGGTAATAATTTGTTTGGTTCCCAGTTGGATTCAGTTATTTCCACTATTACTGGGGGGAATGGAGTTTTTTTTTGCCTCAAGATAAAAAGTCTAAAGGCAAATCTAGAGCTTATAATCGGTTTCGTTCCTTTCGACAGAATAGAGAACAGAAAACCACTCCTTCCCCTAAAGACTCTGGCTCCAATTGGAAGCCTTCCTCGAGTTGGAATAAATCCAAGCCTTACTAGAAACCAAAGCCAGCCCCCAAGACTGCATGAAGGTGTGGCCCTCAATCCAGTTCTACTGGTGGGGGGCAGATTGAAATTATTTCAAGATGTGTGGGCAGGTTCCATTCAGAATCATTGGATTCAGAATGTTGTCTCCCATGGGTATCGAATAGGTTTCAGAATAAGACCTCTTGTGAGAAGATTTTTTTCTTTCTCACATTCCAACAAATCCTGTGAAAGCTCAGGCTTTTCTGAAATGTGTTTCAGATCTAGAACTTTCAGGAGTGATTTTACCAGTTCCAATTCTGGAACAGGGTCTGGGTTTTAATTCAAATCTATTCATTGTCCCGAAATAGGAGAATTCTTTCAGACCAGTTCTGGATCTGAAGTTTTTGAATCATTTTGTAGTCCCAACTTTCAAGATGTTGACTATAAGGACTATTCTGCCTTTTGTTCAGCAAGGTCATTACTTGTCCTCAATAGACATACAGGATGCGTATCTTCATATTCTGATTAATCCAGACCACTATTGATTTCTGAGATTCTCTTTTCTAGACAAGCATTACCAGTTTGTTGCTCTTCCATTTGGCCTAGCAACAGCTCCAATAATTTTTTCAAAGGTTCTTGGTGCCCTTCTATCTGTAATTAGAGAGCAGGGTATCGTGGTATTTCCTTATTTGGACGATATCTTGGTACTGGCTCCATCTTTTAATTTAGCAGAATCTCACACAAATCAACTTGTGTTGTTTCTTCAAAGACATGGTTGGAGGATCAATTTACCAAAGAGTTCCTTGATTCCTCAGACAAGGGTCACCTTTTTAGGTTTCCAGATAGATGTAGCATCGGACGCGATCCCATTTGTTCGTTTTCATATGAGACCTCTGCAGCTTTGCATGCTGAATCATTGGTGAAGGGATTGTACTCGGCTATCACAGTTGATATACTTAAATCCCAACATTCAACTCCTCTCTATCCTGGTGGTTAGTCCATCATTGGATTATTCAAGGGACCTCTTTTGTTCGTCCTTCCTGGACTGTGATTTCAACAGATGCAAGTCTCACAGATTGGGGAGCTGTCTGGGGGTCTCTGACAGCACAAGGAGTTTAGTAACCTCGCCTCTTGAGGATTCCAATCAATATTTTAGAACTCTGTGCTATTTTCAGGGCTCTTCAGGCTTGGCCACTATTAAAGAGATAATTATTCATTCGTTTTCAGACAGACAATATCATGGCTGTGGCTTATGTCAATCATCAAGGGGGGGGACTCGCAGTCCTTTAGCGATGAAAGAAGTATCTCGGATACTTTCTTGGGCGGAATCCAACTCCTGTCTAATTTCTGCAATACATATTCCAGGTGTAGAGAATTGGGAAGCGGATTATCTTAGTCGTCAGTCTTGGTCTCTCCAGATGTATTTTGTCAGATTGTACAGAAGTGGGGTCTCCCCATAATAGATCTGATGGCTTTCCATCTAAAGAAGAAGCTTCCCAGGTACCTTTCCAGATCCAGGGATCCTCATGCAGAGATGGTGGATGCGTTAGCAGTTCCTTGGTTTTACCAACCTGCTTACATTTTCCCGCCTCTAGTTCTCCTTCCAAGGGTGATCTCCAAGATCATATTGTAACAATTGCATGTGTTTCTGATAGCACCAGCATGGCCTCACAGGTTTTGGTATGTGGACCTTGTCCGGATATCCAGTTGCCAACCTTGGCCACTTCCTTTAAAGCCAGACCTTCTGTCTCAAGGGCCGTTTTTCCATCAGCATCTCAAATTGCTAAATTTGAAGGTATGGAAATTGAACGCTTAGTGCTTAGTCATAGAGGTTTCTCTGACTCGGTGATTAATACTATGCTACAGGCTCGTAAGTCTGTTTTAAGAAAGATTTATAATCGGGTTTGGAAAACCTATATTTCATGGTGAAATTCTCTTGGCATTCTTTTAGATAGGCAAGAAAAAACTTCTGATTCCTCCCAGCTGGTCCTGACCTAGACGCTGCTCAGGACCAGCTGGGAGGAATCAGAAGTTTTTTCTTGCCTATCATCGTGCATTGTGCTTTTGTGGAAAGCTTGGGAAGGACATCGTTTGGGACTTTCCTTTTGGGACTAATTACAAAGTTTCCACCTGAGTCCTAAAAATTTACACTTTATTTTGTGATCATATTTGTCCTTTTATCAATGTATGTGGTATTAATTTAGATGTGTTATTAATTTAGATGTGTTTTTTAAGTTAGGGCCGGTCACTATCAATTGTATTAAATAAATAAATGTTAGATTCATAATTTTAGAAAGAGTATTTTCAAATTGTTTATTTCATTTTTAAGCATTATAAAATACAATATATATTTTAATCATATGTGGTTTGTTTCATGTTTGTATTCACCATTAATTTAATTTAATCGAAGTATATGGGAATTAATTTTAACCCTTTGGTGTGAGGACCCATAAAAGCCTCTCTGCATTTTGAATATACTAGATTTGAATTTTTGCACATGGTCAAACATTCAGAATTCTGAGTTTAATTAAAAAACCCCTTTTTAATTGTATACTTTAGCATCCACTTTGCGCACTTATATTTTGTATTATATTTAAATTTTTTGTGAATTCTAACAACATTAGTAGGAAAATTGTTGTTCCTTCCTTGTGTCTTAATCCCAAGAATACTCTTGAAAGATCTCTACATTCTTTGGATGTTGTAAGAGCTTTGAAATATTATGTTGAAGCTACTAAAGATTTCAGGAAGACTTCTAGTCTGTTGTTTTTTCTGGTCCTAGGAAAGGTCAGAAAGCCTCTGCCATTTCTTTGGCATCTTGGTTAAAGCTTTTGATTCACAAGGCTTATGTAGAGGCGGGACAGTCTCCGCCTCAGAGAATTACAGCTCATTCTACTAGATCAGTCGCCACTTCTTGGGCTTTTAAGAATGAAGCTTCGGTTGATCAGATTTGCAAAGCAGCAACTTGCTCTTCTTTGGATACATTTACTAAATTTTACCATTTTGATGTATTTGCTTCTTCTGAAGCAGTCTTTGGTAGAAAGGTTCTTCAGGCAGCTGTGTTAGTTTGATTCTTTTGCCTATGATTTAAGTTTTTTTCTGGAAATTTATGTGAAATTTTTAGGAAAGACTTTTTTTTGTGGATTTAATTTTTTTCAGTAGAAATAGCTGTTTTTCTAGTGACTCTTCTGTGGTCTCCCACATCTTGGGTATTTCTATCCCATATGTCACTAGCTCATGGACTCTTGCCAATTACATGAAAGAAAACATAATTTATGTAAGAACTTGCCTGATAAATTCATTTCTTTCATATTGGCAAGAGTCCATGAGGCCCACACTTTTTATGGTGGTTATGATTTTTGTATAAAAAGCACAATTTTATTTCCAGTTCCTCTTTTGTATGCTTTTTTACTCAATATTTTTTCACCTTACTACTTGGCTATTCATTAAACTGAATTTTGGGTGTGGTGAGTGGTGTATTTATAGGCATTTTGAGGTTTGGGAAACTTTGCCACTCCTGGTAGGTAGGATTGTATATCCCATACGTCACTAGCTCATGGACTCTTGCCAATATGAAAGAAAATAATTTCATCAGGTAAGTTCTTACATAAATTATGTTTTCTACAGGGAGTTTTCATAAAAGGTCTTAGTTTAAGGTTGTTGGTTTATCCTGCATTACTGGAGTCAAATGGGTTCTGGAGACATTGCAAATGTTATGTGCTGGAAAATCTACAAATTATTGATTGATGCACAAAAACGTAAAAACCTGTGCAACTGGAGCCTGAAGCTTATCCTGCAGGGATGTTTATAGCAGCTGAAGCAGATATCTCTTGAAGGCCTATACAAATCAGTAGATTGGCCTTGTTCCAACATGTTTCTAAAACTCTATAAATTGTACGTCTCTCAGATTTAGTAAAGCTTTCAGCTTAATTTTGGACTTGATTCTTCTTTTTTGTTCTGGCAGCCCTTGTATTCAACTAATTGGTACTGTTTTGTGGAGTGCTGCTAGGATAAACCAATATAAATAGAAATTTTAAATCCTTACTATTTTTTGACAATGATGAGGAGTCTTCTACACAACTGAAAATGAGGTGTTTCAGGCCTTGGGTCCACTTTTTTATTTAAGAAGCCATGGTTCATTCTATTTAGGGAGATAAGTTAAGATATAGATCAATCCATCTCAAGTGGTCCAATAGTTGTTAAGTTCATTGCTTGACCATTTTTAATTTTCCTTTTTTTTCTCAGTGATTACCTTTATGTGTTTAGTATTGCAAAACTACCAGTTTTTTTATTTTATTTTGCTTGGTTTAACCATGGCGGTCATCTTTGTGTCACGGTGCTTAACAAATTTTGTTTATAGAGGTGTTAACAGAAACCTCAATATCTCTGCTCACGATGGCCCTAGCTCCTTGAAACAAAAGCCGATGTCTAGAGCACAATACAAGGTACATGTACATATATAAACAATTTGCACATGTTGTGTTCCTTACTCTTAGAACTTAAGTCCTAATGCAATGATTAAGATCGCTGAAATTTCCACTTTCTGAGATCAGATAGAAACCTTTTTTTTCACAGATTTAAGTCCTCTTTGGTAGCATTTTGCTGTAAAAGAAATTGAGTTTAATATTCCACTGGTGACAGAGGTAGGGCTAGTAGAAATCTGGGGAAATTAAGCATAACAAATATAAATATATATATATGTGTGTGTGTGTATGTATATATTTATATATATATATATATATATTTGACACACCACAAGTTCAAGCTACATGTTTGATTAGAAGCTGTGAGATTTCCTTGCTCAGTCGCTCAGAGATGTTATGGGAGCATCCGGTGGCAGTAGTCAACTCGGCAGGTGTCAGTTTTCTGAGAACATTGTTCATGGAAACTCACGCTTTATCCTCAGCAGATATCTTGAATGATGTTCTTGGTCCAGGTGAGTAGAAGAATTTTACAAAAACATCACAGTTTTTCATGCTGATGTCCTCAAAGTTTAACCACCATTGGTCATCATAGACACAAGAGACCCAGCGATTATTCCATAGGATCAGGGGAACAGATTTTATCACTGCATGTTCTTCAAACTCTTGCGATGCAGATGTAAAGAAGCACCTGATCGTACTCTCTGATACCGTCTGAAAACAGTTAAATTTTCTCATACCCGGAATTCTCTAACACATATCAAAACTGTTTTTTGATGTAGATTTCTTTTCAAGGTTTCAAAAATCGTTCCTATTATAGCTCTCAAAGCACTTTGGCCTCTATTTATCAAGGTCTGTCGGAACTGATCCGACAGTGCGGATAAGGTCCAACAGACCTCGCTGAATACGGCGAGCAATACGCTCGCCGTATTCAGCATTGCACCAGCAGCTCACAAGAGCTGCTGGTGCAAGGCCGCCCCCTGCAGACTCGCGGCCAATAGGCCGCCAGCAGGGAGTGTCAATCAACTCGATCTGGTTGATTTCCGGTGATGTCTGTCCGCCTGCTCAGAGCAGGCGGACAGGTTATGGAGCAGCGGTCTTTGTGATCGCTGCTTAGTAACTGCTGTTTCTGGCAAGTCTGCAGCTTGATAAATATGCCCCTTTATCTTTTATCTGCACTTATCTTCCTAGCACAAACTGAGTCAACCTTCTGAAGAGATTATTTGGGTAATACATAGTCTTCACTCTGTTTGATGCATGTGTCTTTTTCAATCACAAACATTTTTTGTAGCAGGTGGGACACAGTGACGTACTAGGGACACGTTTTAGAGTGCTTTAATCAAATTTCTTGTAGTCCTTTTGTAAATTTTTTTGTTGTTTTCTTATAACACGGTGAGTCTACGGATCATCATAATTACTGCTGGGAATATCTCTCCTGGCCAGCAGGAGGAGGCAAAGAGCACCACAGCAAAGCTGTTAAATATCACTCCCCTACCCACAATCCCCCAGTCATTCTCTTTGCCTGTAGTGCAAGGAGGAGGTGAAGTTTAGGTGTCTGATGAGAAGTTTTCTTCAATCAAGATTTTATTATTTTTAAAGCACAGTAAGCTTACTCTGATCTTTTCTGGGGTCTAGCCTAGTCCACATCAGTCTCTTCAGTAGGGCAGTGGTGGCTTTTGAGCACTTGAGAACTTGTGGGGTACAATCCTCACTGCGTTTTCTCAAGAATATGCTGCCCTATCCAGAAAGCCTAAGTAGGTTTACTCAGTTTCTTTCTTTCTTCACAGGTCCATGTGAGCTGCTGCACCCTCTCAAACCAGATGAGCTGTCCTGCTGCCGAACAGCACTTTCAGGTAAGTGCCATTTCTCCAACATTGGTGTGTCCGGTCCACGGCGTCATCCATAACTTGTGGGAATATTCTCTTCCCCAACAGGAAATGGCAAAGAGCACAGCAAAAGCTGTCCATATAGTCCCTCCCAGGCTCCGCCCACCCCAGTCATTCTCTTTGCCGCTGAACAAGCAGCATCTCCACGGAGATGGTGAAGAGTATGTGGTGTTTAGTTGTAGTTTTTTATTCTACTATCAAGAGTTTGTTATTTTAAAATAGTGCTGGTATGTACTATTTACTCTGAAACAGAAAAGGATGAAGAGTTCTGTTTGTGAGAGGAGTATGATTTTAGCAGCAGTAACTAAAATCGTTTTCTGTTCCCACACAGGACTGTTGAGATGAGATAACTTCAGTTGGGGGGAACAGTTGGCAGACTCTTCTGCTTAAGGTATGACTAGCCATATTTCTAACAAAACTGTGTAATGCTGGAAGGCTGTCATTTTCCCCTCATGGGGACCGGTAAGCCATTTTCTTAGTCTCAAACAGAATAAAGGGCTTAATATGGGCTATAAAACTGGTAGACACTTTTATGGGCTAGATCGATTGCTTTATTTGGGCATTTTATACAGTTTGATGTTGAAATTCACACACTCTAACTTTGGGGAACGTTTTTTTACGTCAGGCACTGGTTTAGACACCTTCCCAGTCAGGAAGGGCCTTCTCTGTAGTAGGCAGAGCCTCATTTTCGCGCCATTACTGCGCAGTTACTTTTGAGAGCAGTACATGCAGCTGCATGTGTGTGGGTCTGGAAGTAGTTGAAAAGGTTCCTAGAAGGCTTCATTTGGTATCGTATATCCCCCTGGGTTTGGTAAAGTCGCAACAAAGGCTGGAGCTGGGACTGTAGAGGGGTTAATACTGTAAACGGCTCCGTTTTCCTCATTTTAAGGGTTAAAGGTCTGAAATTTGGGGTGCAATGCTTTGAATGCTTTAAGACACTGTGGTGAAAATTTGGTTAAAATTGAACAATTCCTTCATAGTTTTTCACATATTCAGTAAAAAAGTGTGCCCTGTTTAAAATTTAAAGAGACAGTAAAGGTTTTGTTTTAAAACGGTTTTTGTACTTTATTGACAAGTTTAAGCCTGTTTAACATGTCTGTGCCTTCAGATAGACTATGTTCTGTATGTATGGAAGCCAATGTGTCTCCCCCTTCAAATATGTGTGATAATTGTGCCATAGCGTCCAAACAAAGTAAGGACAGTACTGCCACAGATAGTAAAGTTGCCCAAGATGATTCATCAGATGAAGGGAGTAGACATAGTTCTACATCATCTCCTTCTGTGTCTACACCAGTTTTGCCCACGCAGGAGACCCCTAGTACTTCTAGCGCGCCAATGCTTGTTACTATGCAACAATTGACGGCAGTAATGGATAACTCCATAGCAAATATTTTATCCAAAATGCCTGCATTTCAGAGAAAGCGCGATTGCTCTGTTTTAAACATTGTAGAGCAGGAGAGCGCTGATGATAATTGCTCTGTCATACCCTCACACCAATCTGAAGTGGCCATGAGGGAGGTTTTGTCAGATGGGGAAATTTCTGATTCAGGTAGAATTTCTCAACAGGCAGAACCTGATGTTGTGACATTTAAATTTAAATTAGAGCATCTCCGCGCACTGCTTAAGGAGGTGCTATCTACTCTGGATGATTGTGACAACCTGGTCATTCCAGAAAAATTGTGCAAGATGGACAAGTTCCTAGAGGTTCCGGTGCACCACGACGCTTTTCCTATACCCAAGCGGGTGGCGGACATAGTGAATAAGGAGTGGGAGAAGCCCGGCATACCTTTTGTCCCCCCTCCTATATTTAAGAAATTGTTTCCTATGGTCGACCCCAGAAAGGACTTATGGCAGACAGTCCCTAAGGTCGAGGGGGCAGTTTCTACACTAGCCAAGCGCACTACTATTCCTATTGAGGATAATTGTGCTTTCAAAGATCCTATGGATAAAAAATTGGAGGGTTTGCTTAAAAAGATTTTTGTACAGCAAGGTTACCTCCTGCAACCTATTTCGTGCATTATTCCTGTCACTACAGCAGCGTGGTTCTGGTTCGAGGAACTAGAAAAGTCGTCAGTAGAGAGACTCCGTATGAGGAGGTTATGGACAGAATTCACGCACTTAAGTTAGCTAATTCCTTTATTTTAGATGCCGCTTTGCAGTTAGCTAGATTAGTGGCGAAAAATTCAGGGTTTGCAATTGTGGCGCGCAGAGCGCTCTGGCTAAAGTCTTGGTCAGCGGATGTATCTTCCAAGACAAAATTTCTTAATATCCCTTTCAAGGGTAAAACCCTTTTTGGGCCAGAATTGAAAGAGATTATCTCAGACATCACTGGGGGGTAAGGGCCATGCCCTCCCACAAGATAGGCCTTTCAAGGCCAAGAATAAGTCTAATTTTCGTTCCTTTCGCAATTTCAGGAACGGACCGGCCTCCAACTCTGCAGCCTCTAGACAAGAGGGTAATGCTTCGCAAACCAAACCAGCTTGGAAACCGATGCAAGGCTGGAACAAGGGTAAGCAGGCCAAGAAGCCTGCTGCTGCTACCAAAACAGCATGAAGGAGTAGCCCCCGATCCGGGACCGGATCTAGTAGGGGGCAGACTCTCTCTCTTCGCTCAGGCTTGGGCAAGAGATGTTCAGGATCCCTGGGCACTAGAAATAGTCTCTCAGGGTTATCTTCTGGAATTCAAGGAACTACCCCCAAGGGGAAGGTTCCACATGTCTCACTTATCTTCAAACCAAATAAAGAGACAGGCATTCTTACATTGTGTAGAAGACCTGTTAAAAATGGGAGTGATACACCCAGTTCCAACTGTGGAACAAGGACTGGGGTTTTACTCAAATCTGTAGTTCCCAAAAAAGAGGGAACCTTCAGACCAATTCTGGATTTAAAGATTCTAAACAAATTTCTCAGAGTGCCATCGTTCAAAATGGAAACTATTCGAACAATTTTACCTACAATCCAGGAGGGTCAATTTATGACTACCGTGGATCTAAAGGATGCGTATCTACATATTCCTATCCACAAAGATCATCATCAGTTCCTAAGGTTCGCCTTTCTGGACAAACATTACCAGTTTGTGGCTCTCCCATTCGGGCTAGCCACTGCTCCAAGGATTTTCACAAAGGTACTCGGGTCCCTTCTAGCAGTTCTAAGACCAAGGGGCATTGCAGTGGCACCTTACTTGGACGACATTCTGATACAAGCGTCGTCTCTTTCAAAGGCAAAGGCTCACACAGACATCGTTCTGGCCTTTCTCAGATCTCACGGGTGGAAGGTGAACATAGAAAAAAGTTCCCTGTCTCCGTCGACAAGAGTTCCTTTCTTGGGGACAATAATAGATTCCTTAGAAATTAAGATTTTCCTGACAGATGTCAGAAAGTCAAAACTTCTAAACGCTTGTCAAGTTCTTCACTCTGTTCCACGACCTTCCATAGCTCAGTGCATGAAAGTAGTAGGGTTGATGGTTGCAGCAATGGACATAGTTCCTTTTGCGCGAATTCATCTAAGACCATTACAACTGTGCATGCTGAAACAGTGGAATGGGGACTATACAGAAAACCTGTAACTAGAAAAATTTACCATAAAATATGGAAAAGATATATCTGTTGGTGTGAATCCAAGGGATTCTCATGGAGTAAGATTAAAATTCCTAGGATCCTTTCCTTTCTCCAAGAGGGTTTGGATAAGGGATTATTGGCGAGTTCTCTAAAAGGACAGATTTCTGCTTTATCTGTCTTGTTACACAAACGACTGGCAGCTGTGCCAGATGTTCAAGCTTTTGTTCAGGCTTTGGTCAGGATCAAGCCTGTTTACAGACCTTTGACTCCTCCCTTGAGTCTGAATTTAGTTCTTTCAGTTCTTCAAGGGGTTCCGTTTGAACCTCTACATTCCATAGATATCAAGATGTTATCTTGGAAAGTTCTGTTTTTGGTTGCTATTTCTTCTGCTAGAAGAGTTTCTGAGTTATCTGCTCTGCAGTGTAATCCGCTCTATCTGGTGTTCCATTCAGATAAGGTTGTTTTGCGTACTAAACCTGGTTTCCTTCCAAAGGTTGTTTCCAACAAGAATATTAACCAGGAAATAGTTGTGCCTTCTTTGTGTCCGAATCCAGTTTCAAAGAAGGAACGTTTGTTACATAATTTAGATGTAGTTCGTGCTTTAAAGTTCTATTTAGAAGCAACAAAGGATTTCAGACAAACGTCTTCTCTGTTTGTCGTTTATTCTGGCAAGAGGAGAGGTCAAAAAGCTCCTGCTACCTCTCTTTCCTTTTGGCTGAAAAGCATCATCCGATTGGCTTACGAGACTGCCGGACGGCAGCCTCCCGAACGAATCACAGCTCACTCTACTAGGGCTGTGGCTTCCACATGGGCCTTCAAGAACGAGGCTTCTGTTGATCAGATATGTAAGGCAGCGACTTGGTCTTCCCTGCACACTTTTGCCAAATTCTACAAATTTGATACTTTTGCTTCTTCGGAGGCTATTTTTGGGAGAAAGGTTTTGCAAGCCTGTGGTGCCTTCCTGTTTAGGTAACCTGATTTGCTCCCTCCCTTCATCCGTGTCCTAAAGCTTTGGTATTGGTTCCCACAAGTTATGGATGACGCCGTGGACCGGACACACCAATGTTGGAGAAAACAGAATTTATGCTTACCTGATAAATTACTTTCTCCAACGGTGTGTCCGGTCCACGGCCCGCCCTGGTTTTTTAATCAGGTTTGATAAATTTCTTTCTTTAACTACAGTCACCACGGCACCCTATGGTTTCTCCTTTTTTTCTCCTGTCCGTCGGTCGAAGGACTGGGGTGGGCGGAGCCTGGGAGGGACTATATGGACAGCTTTTGCTGTGCTCTTTGCCATTACCTGTTGGGGAAGAGAATATTCCCACAAGTTATGGATGACGCCGTGGACCGGACACACCGTTAGAGAAAGTAATTTATCAGGTAAGCATAAATTCTGTTTTTCATTTTCTTTTGCAAGGTGATTGCTGGCACTTGTTTCAGCTAAAAGCTCTTTTATTTAAAATGGGACTTTATTGAACCTTCATGTTTGGGGTTTCTTTATGGCAGTTGGGCATTGTGAGGAGTAGGAGTCATGGTGGCTCAGTAAGTTATAGTAGTTTTTATGGACTTTAACTTTTTAATTGTGTTTGGTCATAAAAATTTACTGTTGTTAGCCGTTTTTTTCGGCAGTAAGGGCTCTGTAACCGATAGGACCGCTCCGTTTTTGAAAAGGGGAGGGTCCTTGCTGAAGCGGTTTCCTTTTGGCGCACTTTTAGTTCAACTGAAGAGAGCTGCGTAGCTGTGACGTTGTATTCGGCTGCTCCATCCTCTACTTTCACTGCACTGCTATTATTTAAAGTCTAAATAGTTTCTTCTGTGAGGGAAGTCACTCCATGAGCTACAGGACAGGTAGGCACCTCAGTAAAGCTACTGAGGTGTATAGGTAGCCTGAAGTTTATTTGGTTTGTTTCGCTAACACTCATTTAAAGACACAGTACACTTTTATTTTTTATTTTGAAATAAAGAAATTTTACACTTATCCTTTTTTATTACACAAAGATGGATCAAGAGCCTTTTCAAACCAGTATCCCAGGCGTAGTTGCTGCTTGCATTTATGTTTTGATGCTCAGGTAGAACTTTCAATTCATTTTTGTTCCTCATACATTGAGAGAACTTTAAGTTATAGAGATAAAATATTTGACCATGAGCCACCATTATCCCAGGCAATTGCTGTTCATGTGTCTCCTGTAGCAAATATGCCGCAGCTTTCTCCTCAAGTGTCCCAGCCTTCTCAGTCTCCACATACCGTGCCCTGTATTTCCTCTGATAATGCGGTAGGATTTTCTCTACAAGACATATCCCTTGCGGTATCTGAGGCCTTGTCAGCTTTCCCCATGTTGCAGGGAGGGCGTAAAAGGAAATTTAAGGAAACAGTAAGGTTTCTGATCAAGTTCTGGCTATACAGAGTGTCCTTTCCAATAAGCCTGAGGAAGATGACCTGTCGGTAGCGTCTGAGGGGTAAATTCCTTCTTCTGATGCTGAAGTGGTATCCTTCAGATTTAAGATAGAACACCTTCGCTTATTACTTAAAGGATTACTTTCTGTTATAATTTTTAAGCTAAACAACTAACATATTAAAGTTAATAAACATTAATTAAAACCTACTGACCTATATTTTCTCCAAAACGAAGTTTCATAACGTTCTAAAAGTTATATCTTTTATTCGCCGATGATGTCATGTTATCCTGCCCACTATTTTCAGCACTGAGTGTTCAAAATACTTAAACCAATAACTTTGTGTTTAAAGCGCCATTTTGAAACCTAGGTATTGTTAACGGATTGGTACAGAGCAAAGGATACCCACGGAGTGGGTTTGGAAAACAATTAAATTTGCAGACAAGATTTCTGATATATGGTAGAGATATGTTAATGAAATGCTATTGATAAAAAGCGTATTTGGGATAGTTAGTTAGTAACAGGCATAGAAAATATTTACTTACAGTGGCCCTTTAAGGAGGTTTATGGCTATATTGGACGACTCAACTATCGTAGTCAACCCTAAAAAATGTAGTAAATTGAACAAATATTTTGATGTTCCCTCCGCGGTGGAGATTTTTCCGGTTCCTTACCGTGCTATGGAGATTATTGCTCGAGAATGGGAAAGACCTGGTATTTTTTTTTCTCCATCTCCTATTTTTAAGAAGATATTTCCTATAGCGGATTCTATTAAATGAAAGTAAAGTTAGCTTACATGGAAGAAACCAATAGAGAGCAATCATATCAAATATTAAAGTCGCTAAGCTTTTTTTTATTATAATGTAGCATGTTTTATATTATTTATCTATTTACCAATCAAATTTTCTACTGTGTTCCTCCGCCCCCTTGCCTTCTTCCGGGTTAGTGTGTGCTTTACACTTCAACTGAAATAGCCGTCATTCACGTCCCTATGCGCGCTCGTACCCTACACGGATAATTTGGTGCATGGGCAGTATGAATTTGGCGCATGCGCAGTATGATCCGAAGCTCTGTGTACCTGTAAATAATGAAGACAGGATTCCCTTTCTCTATGCGCATGCGTCTAACAAGAACGTGCTTGAAGAGCCAGAATGAGATCGCAGTTAGCCGCATGCGCAATAGAAGACGTGGGCGATCGAGACGCCAATGGTGGAACCAAACGGTTAGAGACCAATAGTTTCGTCACCACAACAGAAATAAAAAAAAAATTTGCGGGTGGAGGAACACATAATAAGTTGTACACAGTAATCAAACTAAAAAAGGTATTTTGAAATTGAACCTTACAAAATGATGAATGAAACTGCACCTTATTTTTAATGTTATATCCGAATATTAATAGTGCAACATGTAACTTTACTTTATGGAGTCGTGGCAGATGGTTCCTAAGGTAGAAGGAGCGATCTCCACTTTGGCTAAGAGGACTACTATTCCCATAATGGATAGTTGTTCTTTTAAGCATACAATGGATAAAAAATCGTATGCTTTACTAATAAAGATGTATGTCCCCAGGTTCTACAATGGCAACCTGCTGTGTTTTTTGCCACTGTTACCAGCGCTGCGGCTTACTGGTTTGATGCGTTGTCTGAATCTCTTCCGACGAATACTCCTCTTGAGGAGATCCAGGACAGGATTAAGGCTCTTAAATTAGCCAATTCCTTCATTACAGATGCTTCCTTACAGGTTAAGCTGGGAGCCAAAATTTCTGGTTTTGCAGTTCTATCCCGCAGAGCCCTGTGGTTAAAGTCCTGGTCTGCGGCTGTTTCATCTAAATCTAAGCTCATGGCTATTTCTTACAAGGGTAAAACCTTGTTTAGACCTGGTTTGGTGGAAATTCTCTCATATTACTGGAGGGAAGGGTTCTTTTTTTTTCCTCAAGATAAAAAGAATAAGCAGAAAGGACGTCAGAGTAATTTTCGTTCCTTTCGTAACTTTAAAGGCAAGTCTTCCTCCCCTTCCTCCAAGCAAGATCAAGCCAAGCCTTCCTGGAAGCCTAACAGTCCTGGAATAAGGGAAAACAATCTAAAAAGCCTTCAGCTGATTCCAAGTCAGCATGAAGGGTTGGCCCATGATCCGGGAGCGGATCTTGTAGGGGGCAGACTCTCTTTTTTTCCCAGGCCTGGCCTGGATAAGAGATGTACCGAATCATTGGTGCGGTGGACATTGTCTCCCAGGGATACAAAATAGACTTCAAATCTTTTCCTCCCAGAGGCAGGTTTCTCCTCTCCAGAATATCTGTAGACCAGATAAAGAGAGGCGTTCTTACATTGTGTCAAGGACCTTGCCGCCCTGGGGCTAATAGTTCCAGTTCCCATTCAGGAAAGGGGTCTGGGATTTTACTCAAATCTGTTTGTGGTTGCCAAAAAGGAGGAAACTTTTCGACCAATACTAGATTTTAAATGTTTAAACAAGTTTCTCAGAGTGCCATCCTTCAAGATGGAGACTATATACGCTCCATTCTTCCTTTGGTACAAGAAGGTCAGTTCATGACAACCATAGACCTAAAAGATGCATACCTTCATGTTCCCATTCACAGGGACCATCACAAGTTTCTGATATTCGCCTTCTTGGACAATCATTTCCAGTTTGTAGCTTTGCCATAGCCCCCAGAATTTTTTCAAAGGTTCTGGGGGCTCTTTTAGCTGTTCTTCGGTCTCGGGACATTGCAGTAGCACCTTATCTAGACGACATTCTGGTTCAGGCGCCATCTTTTCAACAAGCAGAATCTCATACGGAGATCTTGTTGTCTTTTCTTCGATCCCACGGATGGAAGGTGAATCGTGAAAAAAAGTTCTTTGGTTCCAGCTACAAGGGTTGTGTTTTTGGGGACCATAATAGACTCCCTGTTAATGAAGAAAGAAAGATTTTTGACTCTTGTCTTGCCAATCAGTCCTCTCCACGGCCGTCAGTGGCTCAATGTGTGGAGGTAATTGGTCTGATGGTGGCTTCTATGGACATCATTCCGTTTGCTCGGTTCCATCTCAGACTTCTGCAGTTATGCATTCTCAGTCAATGGAACAGGGACTATACATACCTGTCTCCGCGTATAGATCTAGATCAGGCATCAATAGACTCTTCCGTGGTGGTTTTCTCAGGACCATCTCTCCCAGGGAACTTGCTTCCGCAGACCCTCCTGGGTGATTGTGACCACGGATGCCAGCCTTCTGGGTTGGGGAGCAGTTTGGGGCTCGTTGAAGGCTCAGGGCCTATGGAGTCGGGAGGAGTCGGCTCTGCCCATAAACATCCTGGAGCTGAGAGCGATCTTCAATGCTCTACTGGCCTGGGCTCAGTTAGCTTTAGCCCGGTTTATCAGGTTCCAATAGGACAATATAACCTTGGTGGCCTACATCAACCACCCGGGGGGGAACTCTGAGTTCCTTGGCCATGTCAGAGGTGGCCCAAATTATTCAGTTGGCGGAGACCCACAACTGCTGTCTTTCTGCGATCCACATCCCAGGAGTGGACAATTGGGAAGCGGATTTTCTAAGCAGACAGACTTTTTTCATCCCGGGGAGTGGGAACTTCATCCGGATGTGTTTTCCAGCTTGACCCTCAAATGGGGGCGGCCGGAGATGGATCTCATGGCTTCTCGTCAGAATGCCAAACTCCCGAGATACGGCTCAAGGTCAAGGTATCCGCAGGCATTTCTAATAGATGCTCTGGCGGTTCCTTGGAATTTTTGTCTAGCATACCCATTTCCTCCGTTTGCTCTCCTTCCAAGAGTCATTGCTCTCATAGCCCCGGTGTGTCTTTGCAGGATTTTTTATGCAGACATAGTGGAAATTTAATCCTTTCCTCCTTGATGACTCCCTCTGAGGAAGGACCTTCTACTTCAGGTTCCCTTCCTTCATCCAAATCTCGCTGACTGCTTAGAGATTGAACGCTTAGTTTTATCTAAGCGTGGATTTTCAGAGTCGTTCATTGAGACCTTGATTCAGGCCTGTGACTCGCAGGATCTACCATAAGATCTGGCGTAAATACTTTGTATTGGTGTGAATCCAAAGGATACTCTTGGAGTAGAGTAAGGATTCCTAGGATTTTGTCTTTTCTCCAGGATGGTCTGGTGAAGATTTTGTCGGCAAGTTCTCTAAAGGGTCAGATTTCGGCATTATCTATTTTGTTACATAAGCGTTTGGCGGATGTGCCAGATGTGCAATCGTTTTGTCAGGCCTTGGTCAGGATTCGGCCTGTGTTTAAACCTGTTACTCCTCCATGGAGTCTTACTCTTGTTCTTAAAGTTTTACAACAGGCTCCCTTTGAGCCTATGCATTCTTTAGATATTAAGATGTTATCTTGGAAAGTTTTGTTTCTTGTTGCTATTTCCTCTGCTCAGAGAGTTTCTGAACTCTCTGCTTTACAGTGTGATTCTCCTTATCTTATATTTCACTCTGATAAGGTGGCTCTGAGTACTAAGTTCGGTTTCCTGCCCAAGGTTGTTTCAGTCAAGATTTTAATCAGGAAATAGTTGTACCTTCTTTGTGTCATAATCCTCCTTCTCACAAACAAGGCTTGTTACATAATCTGGATGTTGTGCGAGTGCTAAAATTTTATTTGCAGGCAACTAAGGACTTTTGTCAGTCTTCTGCATTGTTTATTTGTTTATCTGGGAAACTCAAGGGTCAGAGAGCTACGGCTACTTCACTTTCCTTTTAGCTGAGGAGCATTATTCGCTTGGCATATGAGACCGCTGAACAGCAGCCTCCTGAGAAAATCACAGCTCATTCCATGAGGGCTGTTTCTTCTTTCTGGGCCTTCAAAAATAAAGCTTCTGTGGAACAGATTTTCAAGGCTGCAACTTGGTCATCTTTGCACACTTTTTCAAAATTCTTTAAATTCGAATACTTTTTCCTCGGCTGAGGCTTCTTTTGGGAGAAAGGTTCTTCAAGCAGTGGTGCCTTCTGTTTATGTTCCTGTCTTGTCCCTCCCTTATCTGTGTCCACTAGCTTGGGTATTGATTCTCAGCAGTAAATATGATGATCCATGGACTCACCGTGTCATTAAAAAGATAACAAAATTTATGCTTACCTGATAAATTTGTTTCTTTGTTGACATGGTGAGTCCACGGCCCGCCCTGTATTTTCCGACAGTTTCTTTTTTTTATAAACCTCAGGCACCTCTGCACCTTGTGTTACTTCCTTTCTCTACTTTCCCTTTGGTTGAATGACTGGGGGGATTGTGGGTAGGGAAGTTATATTTAACAACTTTGATATGGTGCTCTTTGCCTCCTCCTGCTGCCAGGAGTGATATTCACAACAGTAAATATGATGATCCGTGGACTCACTGTGTCAAGAAAGAAACAAATTTATCAGGTAAGCATAAATTTTGTTTTTTGCGATTACAACAACCATTGCCAAATAGGTGTTGATATTTCAATAGAAATTGTTTTCATGGTACTTTTAAACTGATATAACATCACATCCTACCCTTTACAGCTCAGAAGAAAATGAGCTGTGTTAGTCACTAACTGCTTTTTATCACAGTAGAAACAACACCATAGCTCTGTTAAGGACACTAATGATTTGTAAAACTCCCAACTGAGTACTGTATTTCCATATCTGGATATAATCTATTCATGCATCACTTAAAACTAACACTTCAGTTCCTAGCATCTAACTCGCATGAATGCCTCCAACACGACAAGATTTGTCCACACACTTGCAGGTTTGGGCATGTCCAGATATACAGAGACGAGTCTTCCTGCCCTAACGTCATGTTTATGCCAGTACCAACACAATAATCATAAACATAATTACTATAAAATACTGTTCATTTTTATTATTTGTTATGCTTATATTACATATGTTCATTTCTCAAAACACATGAATAAGTAGGCTTTTCCCCAGATTACTGCTAGCCTTACCTCTTTAACCAGTGGAATTTCAAACTACCATTATATCTGATCTGGTCGCGCACCAGAGAAAAATGCAATTTCTCGCCCCATAAGAAAAAAAATAATAATAGAAGTCTCAAATCTGAAATGTTCTGCATTCACACTATACTTACCCCCTAAAAATTTAAGACAGAGACTCGAACCCTTCCTATTATAAATTGACCCTTAAAGTGGAACTTTCTGCGATCTTGATCATTATATTAGGACTAAAGTTCTAAATCTAAGAAACACGAATGTGCAAAATGTGTGTATATATGTATATGTATATATGTGTATATATATATATATATATATATATATATATATATATATGTGTGTATGTATATATATATATATATATATATATATATATATATATGTATATATATTGTACCTCGTAATGTGCTCTAGACTTAAGTTTTTGTTTCAATGAGCTAGAACCATCCTGAGCTGATATATTGAGGTTTCCATAAACATTTGTATAACTAAAATCTTTTATGTGCCATGACACATAGATGGCCACCATGGTTAAACCAAGTAAAATAAATAAAATTTAAAAACAGGTGGTTTTGCAATACCAATACATAGAGGTAATTCCTCAAAAAAAAATAAAAAATTAGGAAAATTAAAAATGGTCAAGCAACCTAGGTTGGACGACTTGAGATGGATTAATCCATATGGACTTGAGATGGATTAATCCATATGGACTTGAGATGGATTAATCCATATGGACTTGAGATGGATAATTCTATATGTAACTTTCAGTAAGTATGGTTTAATTTTTTGTTTATAGTACTAAAAATGTGAGATTTTAAAGCACATTCTATTTAGTTAAAGCAAAACACTGACAAGCTTTTTGTGTGTATACTATATTGCAGAATAAATAAAATGTGTTCTTTGGGCATGCATGCTAAACCACTAATAACTTTTAAACTATTGTTGTTTTTTTCCCCATAATCCTTTTGAAGACGCCAGATATTCAATTTGATTCATCATTTGCACAGTGAAAAGTCTCATTCACCAAACCAACAAGCCATGAGCTCAGACAGCAGTGAAGCCCCAGGAAACGGTCTGCATTCAGAATCCAGCTTCCCTGACTGTGCCTTTAATGCTATGGATGTAGATGGGGTGAACGATCCCAGCAAGCATGGTTATACTCAAGAGACAAAACGTCTGAAACGTGCTCCTATGCAAGATCCCTTTACTTACGAATCAGAGCTCAGGTTCATCAATTTCATTTTATCCAACTGCAGAAGCTCCGAGCAGTCCAGGTTTGCTGCTTCATACAGAAAATGGCTGACATCTTCACTAGGTCACTAACAAAGAAAACTTCATGTACACATAACTGATGGTGCAATAGTTGCCATGGTTACAATGTAAATCATGTGCTTCTCACTTTTACTAATGGAAATATCTATTCAAGTGTGGGACATTTTTGATGGGTTTTAATTTATTTATTTTTTTAACAGTTACTTCAAGCATTTTTTAGCAGAAGATAAAGAAAACGACTCATCAACCATGTTACATCTCTTTAAGCTAATGCTTTGTGTGTAGCTCTTAGTTATTTATTGACTTGGGAATAGTGTTACCTTACTTGCAAAGGGTATAGGGAAGGGGACAAAAGGGAGCTGGTCACCCATTGTTTTTTTTTTGTGTTTTTTTTTCAAGTGGAAGTAGCACTGCCTTGCAATGAAATAGCCCTAGAGGTTAGGCTGGAACTTCCTCTTACACAGCACTGTGCCCCTTCCTTTTATAACATATTTTCAATAAAATACTTCTCTTTGCAGCCAACAAAAAACTAACTAACTGGACTTAGGTAATACATTATATAAATTATTTTTTTCTTTAGGCAGGTCTGAGTGCTGGTAGAAAGCAAGTATGGGCATGATATTTTGTTATTTATTTTTATTTTTTTAAGAAGAAAACTAATTTGTCAAATCTATAGACACATCAAAACATTGTGAGACTATCAGGGATGACAGACTGCATCTAAACATAAGGTTGGATATTCCACAAAAATCAGTATTGTTGCGTTTATTGCTCACAGTATAGCTTTTTTTTTTTGTTACTTTTTGCTAATGTACCACAACTGGGCAAACCGAATATAATTGCTTTGGCCACATCACCTCTAAAAAATCTAATTATTTTATAGCAAGATCAGAAATTCAGTATTTCTTTTCAAAACTGTAAAGACAATAAAGTGAAACGGGTTATTTGGAAAGTATGTTAAAAAAATGGTTTTTGCATGTTGTGTGTGATTGTTCATATACAGTATACTCCTGCTCAGTAGGAAGTTAGTGTGCACCGACAGACATAGCAATAACACTTGTATGTACAGTTAACTGCTGCTGCAAGGTTTCAGCATCCCTTGATCACACTCAGGGTTGCTTGTGGCCAGTTTTGGACCCAACTTGCAGGTCTTTCCAATAGGTGAGCATACCTGTATTTTGTTGCAAAAGGTTTCATTGTCTTATGTTTATGAGGCAAGGTCTTCTTTCCGGGTACGTTTGTTACAGGAGCAGGAAAGGTGTGTGTCAATTATGTTATGGCAAAGATCTTTTTCTTGCAATGTGTGCCATGATGTATCCTGCAATTCTCAGATGATTTAGTTCATTAATCCTGGGCATACTGTCAGGTTGTTTTGTTTCTTATTATTGGAATGCATGATAGAGTAAAAAGTTTCGTTTTTTTCTGCATCAGCAACCTATTGTTAGGATTTTATTGAATGTTTTCCCAAACAGCTGTGATTGCTTTTCTGTTCTGTTACTTTAGGGCCAGCACTGCAGACATTAGGAGGCAGAGCTTGTGTGCAAGTAGCAACAGTCTGCTTTAGTCTCTTGTGTTTTGATGCTGCTCCATGCTCATTCTTTTACACAAGTGAAAAAATGGCGAACAGTCAGGCAGCACTCCCAGGTAACGATCAAATGTTCATAGTCCTAGAAGACACAAGAAGAGGTGCCTCATAGTGTAAAACAGTATAACATATAGCATATTTAGCAATAATACATCTAGCCAAAATGTATTTGATATTTCGTATTTCTTGTCGATTAGTGTTAACTTATAATGGGATTAGCCTCTAAGGGAGGGTGCCCATTATCCACTGTGATTGGTTTATCTTTTTATACATCAGAGCAAGGTCATCATAAATTATCAGCCTGATGAAACGGCATGTTTGCAGAGAAACGCGTTGTTGTTACATTTTAAGCTTGTTTTAATTAGTTTTTTTAATCTGACCCTCGCTCTGCTTGGAGCCTTGCTTCAAGAGACTTTGCAGTGCATGTTCAGCCCATCTGAGTTATCAAGCGTGGTCTGGCTGCTTATTTCACCGTCCGGTGTGCAGTGATCCCCTGGGGGGCTTCACTATGGTCCGGACTTCACCCTCTGCTGCTAATGTAGCGGCTGACGTTCCCTGAGCTGGTCTTTGATTCCTGTAGCAGGAGCGAGTCTGCTGAGCAGCTCTGAAGCCTCGGTCTGTCCTTCCAGCACTTTATGTGCCATAACAAATTGTGAGTCTGTACTTGTCGCAAGCCACGTATTCCGTTATATTTTATACTGTTTTACACTATAAGTCGCCTCTTCTTGTGTTTTATAGGACTGTGAACATTTGATCATTATCTGTGAGTGCCTCTTCTCATATTCCTATATTGGTCCCTTAATTGGATCCCCATTGCCTTGAAGAACCCCCTTCCCTGAAGGGGCGAGATAGAAACAGGCCCAAATATAAGCAAACCCCTAACAGATTCCTCATTACTATTTTTCTTTATAGGTATGGATAGGAAGCTGGCTCCTTCCCTCACCAGTTTATTTTACTGTGCAGGTGGAGTTTCTTTGCAGTGAGAGTTGTTCCTTTTTAGGCCTGCAAGATTCTGCTTTTGCCATGGCCTAAGGCATTTGAAGATGTGTCCTGTGTCTGTAATGCCTTTTTATTTGCTGGTTCCAGTTTGTTTTTGGCACCTTTTCTTGCACAGAAACACTATAGATTGCATGGCTCAGTGAAGTCAGCATGCAAGTAAAGAACTGATTATGTCATTGCTGTGTCTCTATGGGTGTCACCATCTTGGTTGAGGCCTTATATATTGCAGAAGCGTACGTATAATGATTACCAGTCTCTTCATTACGTTTTTGGATTTATGAGCTCAGTAATTATGGCGCATTCCACCTCCTCTTCCTCCAAAAAAAATTCCAATTCTTCTGGATATTTTTGTCAAGGGCCAGTATTTCATGTGGATCATCAATCTCTTTCCTTCAGGGTATGGATGCTTTCAGAAGTTAGGGCTTTCAAAAAGCCTTATAAACTTTATGCTCCAGTTTTGGAGTTTTGTTTTTTCATGGATGCCAAAAGTTTATCAACCTTAAAAGTTCAAGTTTCAGCAATCTCTGTAATTACTGAGGTTAAATGGGCTATGGAAGATTTGCTTGGACTTTTTATTTATAAAACCTCTGGTTTAATCTGTTTTGATTTCTGCCACTTTTGAATCATTACAGTCTGTTAATTTGTGATATCTTACTTTTGAAAACTTTTTTTTTTCTTCTTGCTGTCTCTTTGGCCAGACCAGTTTCTGAACTTCAAGCTCTCTCAGCATATTCACCTTATACAGTTTTTCACCAAGACAAGGAAGTCCTTCATACAGTACCAGAGATTCTTCTTAAAGTAGTGTCAGGTTTTCACAAGAATCTATAGATTGTCCTTCCCACCTTCTGTACAGACAGAAAGCCTATTACAGGGACAGCATACTCCAGTTTTCATATAACTGCATGTAATAGATACTACTATAAAGAAGAATATGCACAGAGGTGGATTTCAAAATCTAGTATTAAACCTTTTAAAAACTTACTTTGAAGCTCCCAGTTTAGCGCTGTTGATGAGGTAGTCTGGGACAACCACTGAAAGGGTCTTGGTAAAAAAAAAAAGCGCAGACAATCCCTCCCCCTCCTTGCATATGAAAAGACAGATAACATAAACCGGAGCCTGCAGGAGTCTGTAAACACATGTATACATCTGAGAATGTAGGGCTTGGTTAGGAGTCTGAAAATCAGCACAATGTTCTTAAAAAAATAAGCAAAACTATACATTTTTATAAAAATACTAGCAGATGGACTATATAAATGTATAATCTACAAAACATTTATGCAAAGAAAAATCTAGTGTACAATATCCTTTTAAGTATGTACTTGGAAAGAATTAAGGACTTTTAGAAAACATCTTGTTTGTTAATTATTCCTTTTGGAAAAAGGAAAGGTTGTGCTCCAGTGAAGAAGACTATTGCTGTATGGATTGTCAAGTGCATCATAACAGCATACAAGCTTCAACAAGTTGTTGCTCCTGATGGCATTAAGGCTCTCTCAACTAGAGCAGTATCCACATCCTCGGCTTTGCAGGCTAAAGCCTCGGTATCTGAGATTTGTCAAGTTGACTCATTACAAGTTGGACATTCTTCAGTCCTCTTCTGCTAAATTTGGAATAAGTGTTTTGACCTCCGTTTTTCTTAATCTTGTACACTTTTTGCAGCATATATTTTTGTATTTCTGTATTTTGTCCCACCCATTGTTTACTGCTTTGGGATCTCTACAAGCCAATGGTGATCCAATTAAGGGGCCTAAATAACAGGAAATTATCTGCAGATAAAACTGCAATTTATATATATTTTCCCACTTATAATTGGATCCCCATTGAACCCCCTTTTTAACTTATTAGATTTTTCCTTTGTCTTTCCCATTGGACATCAAACTAGTCATGGGGGAGTTTGTTAGGATGTTCGCTTATATTTGAGTCTATGTGGGTGGGCCTGTTTCTGTTCCGTCCACTTCAGGAAAGGGGGGTTCTTCAAGGCAATGGGGATCCAATTATAAGTGGGCCAAGATATAGTAATAGCAGATTTGTCTGCAGATAATTTCCTGTTTTCTTGCAGATAAGTTGATTAGTATTTTGGCTTTCTATAGAGTTTGAAGTATTTGTTTACTGGTATGTAACCAATAAAAATAAGTTCAGATACTTGGCCCTTTTATTATTGAGAAATACATTTTTGCAAATAATCATGAACATTGAGCAGTTATTTCTAATCAGAATTGACGGTGAAAAAAATATAGTATGAAATATAAGCTGTTACACATCTTCTGCTGAGATAGAATATTCTCATTGCTAAGTGTTGAATTGTAGGGTAGGCAACAGTCACAATTTTAAGGATGAAAAACAAAAACAATTGCTTTGTAAGATATTGCTGCATAATGGATTTTTTTATATTTTTTTTTAATGAAGATCCTAGTTTTCTCTTCTTTCCAAGCCCACTTTTTCTACCTTGCAGTCTAATTTGTTTAATCAATCTTCTTGAGAGATATATTGATCCTATTCCAGTTAGTGATAAGAAGGAAACATTTAAGCAAATCTAAGCATTCAATGTCCCCTTATGACCAATGTCCTCTCATAATCCTATAGCGTACATAATTTCCAGACTTGCATAGAGATTTATACTATTAACTCCTATGATAGGAACTTTACTTTGTTTCTCAGGTTTATTTGCAGCTGATCTTTTTAGTTCAATGTTACCATAGTCCCAGGAATCTGTTTTAAAGGATCCATTCAAAGTATGAGGTTTACCTTTCATTTGGTTATGCATAAGACACAGTTGCTCCAAAGAGAACCCAATGTCACACTAGCCATAGGGTTCCCTTGGAAAGGCTGTGATGGTGGAGGGCCTAGAAACTAGATAGGCCGAAGGGAAGAGGTGACTTCAGCACTCAGAGAAGCACCACTGGTCATATACTTACCTACAGCACAACTTTGGCAGTATGTGTGTGGGGAGTGGTTATATTAACTGATCTAAGAAAAAAGCAATTTATATTTTATTTTAAGGATGAAAAATACCATATTGTAATTTTTATGAAAATGTATGGGAATTTGAGAAGTGAAATTTGTATAGGTTTTTAGCATAACATTTTATTTTTGACACATTTTTACCTTTCTTGCATTTCTGTATAAAATTATATATGAATGCTGTACAATTTATCATATGATTCATACGGCTGTAAAATGTCACAATCACAGCTGATTAAAGAAAAAAATGGAGAAGCAATTAAAATGTAATACCAACCATTACAATATTAACTTATTTGTCTTATCTAAGACACAACAAAAGTCAACATGAGACAAACTGGAATTTGTTACAAATTGTATTTAGTATAAACATAAAAACAAATACTAATTCAGTCCATTTTTTTATTAGATACATGGGACTCTATAAAGGTGTAATTTCTAATCAGTTAGTTTAGCCAACTGCAACTTTATTTTATGTAGAGATTTGATTTATTTTGACTATTTTTCTTTAGGCCAGCAAATTCAGACTTGATAATATCCTGACATGTTGTCCCTAAGAATAAATACTTCATTGACATTTCCTAAATAAATAACCCATCTGAAATAAAACTTGTATTTGCATTAAAAGAAACACAATGTACTACTACATATATTTATTTCATGTATTAGTTGGTTTTGTAAGTTTAGTTAAGGAACCATTAGCATGAAATATTAAAAAGCTGATCACTAGGTATTTAAAACATGTTTTTGCCCTAAAAGAATTACTGTACATAAAGGTTAAGTAATAGGTAAAGATTATATAATCTGGTTTCATACATTGACATTTAAAATGTGCTAATGTAAATCAGCTAGAAGCACAAAGACACATTACAAATTACAATCATTTTTAAAAAAAATATTCTTTTTTTATTTTTTTTTATTATTTTTTTATAAGTGATGTTTATTGGTGAGGTTATAGCAATACAGTACATAGTTTACAAATTGTATCAACATTTGAAACTTATGTAGTGGAAAACATATTTGTAGTACAGGTTAAAGTTAGACATTCAGCTTGCATAAGTGAGTAGTTAAACTAGCCCACTACAAACAGAATTACATAGAAAAATCTTCACTTGATTTTTTAATATATGATATCTTTAAAGTATCCCCTAGGGAAACCATGGAGCTAAGCATTACAAATGTGTCCCCTTTGAAGAGTAATGGCCTCTCTTGAACCACACACAAAGTAACTTAATGAAGAATAGGGGGATAATAGGCAACAAAAATTACAACAAGGGACACTTATGGATCCAAAGAATAGAATAAAACTAGTAGAGGGTCAATCAGTCAGAAATTACTTTTTTAGATAATCTTAAAATGAACATAACATAACAAGTAAGGCAGAGATACTGATAAACATATTGACCCAAACTTCTAACATAGTTCAGCAATTGAGTAACAAAAAAGAAAATAAAAACCAGCATAGCATAGTATGGAGATAAGTGTCAAGCAAAAAGCCCAGGATGAGGATAATATAAATATGTAAGGATAATCTCAATCTAATTTACTTATTTAAATATCTTGAATTGAAAATTCCAAAAACTGCAACTGGTAAGGCTTAGTATTATTGGCAAAAAATATGCTATACACTGTAAACTGTATATAGCTAGCTCCCAAAGAGTTAACAAATTGCAATTGTATATTGAGAACATATGTCCAAGCTAAACACAGATATGGGGGAATATTAGAATATATCTTTAAGCCATATCCTGTGTTGTCTGAGATCTTAAAAGGACAGAAAACCCCCCAAATTTTTTTTCGTGATTTGGACAGAACATTCAATTTTAAACAACTTTCCAATTTACTTATTTTATCAAATTTGCTTCATTATCTTATCCTTTGCTGAAAGAAAAGCATTGCACTACTAGCAGCTAGCTAGTAACACATTTATGCTTAGATTTAGAGTTTTGTCGGTAAAGACCCGCGGTGCTAACGCTGCTTTTTTTTCCAGCGCACCCTTAAGACAACGCTGATATTTAGAGTTGTCTGAGTGGCTGCGTTAGGCTCAGAAAAGGGAGTGTTGAGCATAATTTAGCACCACTTCAACCCTCAATACCAGTGTTGCCTACGGTAGCGGTAAGATGGAAAAATGTGCTCGTGCACGATATCCCCATAGGAAACAATGGGGCTGAGCTGGCTGAAAAAAAACCTAACACCTGCAAAAAAGCAGCGTTCAGCGCCTAACGCAGCCCCATTGTTTCCTATGGGGAAACACTTTCTAAGTGTGCACCTAACACCCTAACATGAACCCTGAGTCTAAACACCCCTAACCTTACACTTATTAACCCCTAATCTACCGCCCCCGCTATCGCTGACACCTGCATTTTATTATTAACCCCTAATCTGCCACTCCGGACACCGCTACAACCTACATTATCCCTATGAACCCCTAATCTGCCACCCCCAACGTCGCTGCCACCTACCTACACTTATTAACCCCTAATCTGCCGACCGGACCTCGCCACCACTATAATGTATTAACCCCTAAACCGCCGCACTCCCGCCTCGCAAACACTATAATAAATTGTATTAACCCCTAATCTGCCCTCCCTAACATCGCCGCCACCTACCTACAATTATTAACCCCTAATCTCCCACCCCCAACGTCGCCGCTACTATAATAAAGTTATTAACCCCTAAAGTCTAACCCTAACACCCCCGTAAGTTAAATATAATTTAAATAAAACAAACTAAAATTACTATCATTAAATAAATTAATCCTATTTAAAACTAAATACTTATCTATAAAATAAACCCTAATATAGCTACAATATAACTAATAGTTACACTGTAGCTATTTTAGGATTTATATTTATTTTACAGGCAACTTTGTATTTATTGTAACTAGGTACAATAGCTATTAAATAGTTAATAACTATTTAATAGCTACATAGTTAAAATAATTACAAAATTACCTGTAAAATAAATCCTAACCTAAGTTACAAATACACCTAACACTACACTATCAATACATTAATTAAATAAATTACCTTAAATTATCAAAACTAAAATACAATTAAATAAACTAAACTATAATACAAAAAAACAAACACTAAATTACAAAAAATCAAAAAATATTACAAGAATTTTAATCTAATTACACCTAATCTAATCCCCCTAATAAAATAAAAAAGCCCTCCAAAATAATAAAATTCCCTACCCTATACTAAATTACAAAGTAATCGGCTCTTTTACCAGCCCTTAAAAGGGCTTTTTGCTGGGCATTGCCCCAAAGTAATCAGCTCTTTTACCTGTAAAAAAATAAATAAAACCCCCTCAACATTACAACCCACCACCCACACACTCCTACTCTAAAATCTACCCGATCCCCCCTTAATAAAACCTAACACTACCCCCCTGAAGATCACCCTACCTTGAGTCATCTTCAGCCAGCCGGCCACCGATGGGACAGAAGAGGACACCCGGAGCGGGGGGTAGTGTTAGGTTTTTTTAAGGGGGGATTGGGTGGGTTTTAGAGTAGGGGTGGTGGGTTGTAATGTTGGAGGGGTTGTATTTTTTTTTTACAGGTAAAAGAGCTGATTACTTTGGGGCAATGACCCACAAAAAGCCCTTTTAAGGGCTGGTAAAAGAGCTGATTACTTTGTAATTTAGTATAGGGTAGGGCATTTTATTAATTTGGGGGGCTTTTTTTATTTTATTAGGGGGTTTAGATTAGGTGTAATCAGATTAAAATTCTTGTAAGATTTTTTTATTTTTTGAAATTTAGTGTTTGTTTTTTTGTATTATAGATTAGTTTATTTAATTGTATTTTAGTTTAGATAATTGTAGGTAATTTATTTAATTAATTTATTGATAGTGTAGTGTTAGGTGTATTTGTAACTTAGGTTAGGATTTATTTTACAGGTAATTTTGTAATTATTTTAACTAGGTAGCTATTAAATAGTTATTAACTATTTAATAGCTATTGTACCTAGTTAAAATAAATACAAAGTTGCCTGTAAAATAAATATAAATCCTAAAATAGCTACAATGTAATTATTAGTTATATTGTAGCTATTTTAGGGTTTATTTTATAGGTATTTAGTTTTAAATAGGAATAATTTATTTAATTATAGTAAATTTATTTAGATGTATTTAAATTATATTTAACTTAGGGGGGTTAGGGTTAGACTTAGGTTTAGGAGTTAATAACTTTATTATAGTAGCGGCGACATTGGAGGCGGGAGATTAGGGGTTAATAATTGTAGGTAGGTGGTGGCGATGTTAGGGAGGGCAGATTAGGGCTTAATACAATTTATTATAGTGTTTGCAAGGCGGGAGTGCGGCGGTTTAGGGGTTAATACATTTATTATAGTGGCGGCGATGTCTGGTCGGCAGATTAGGGGTCCGTAAGTGTAGGTAGGTGGCGGCAAGGTGGGGGGGGGGCAGATTAGGGGGTAATAAATATAATATAGGTGTCGGCAATGTTAGGGGCAGCAGATTAGGGGTTCATAGGGATAATGTAGGTGGTGGCAATGTCCAGTCGGTACATTAGGGGTTAAAAAAAATTATTATAGGGTTTGAGATGTGGGGGGGCCTCGGTTTAGGGTTCATAGGTAGTTTATGGGTGTTAGTGTACTTTATAGCACTGTGGTTAAGAGCTTCATGTTCCGGCGTTAGCCCATAAAACTCTTAACTACTGACTTTTTTTAGCGGTTGGAGTCTTGGCGGTAGAGGGTCTACCGCTCACTTCTTCCAAGACTTGTAATACCGGCGTTAGGCAAATCACATAGAAAAGATAGGATACGCAATTGACGTAAGGGGATTTGCGGTAGCCTCGAGTCGCGGAAGAAAAGTGAGCGGTAGACCCTTTCCTGCCTGACTCGTAATACCAGCGGGCATTAAAAAGCAGCGTTAGGACCCCTTAACGCTGCTTTTTAAGCCTAACGCAGAACTCCAAATCTAGGCGTTAGACTTTGGTAAATGAAGTAGCTTATAAAATGTTATGATCACTTTTGGTCTAGATAGATTGAAGAAAAAGGAATTAGGGACTGCTAAACAATGATCAGCACGTATTCAGGACCATCTGGATAAAGCTGACAAATATGTTGGTGGGGGAACCACCTTTACTGGCCTAATTATAGTATAATTATAGTAGGTGTTGTGATATAGTGACTCCAAAGGGTATAATAGTATAGATTAGCAGGTGTAGGATGGATTCTCCCTGGTAAACAGTTGCTTACATCAGTATGGTAAGATATATTTCTACTATAAATCCTGAGCTATAAATTCAAACTTCAGAGGATTAGAATATTAAAGAACCCAATGTGTTAGGTACTCTTAACAATAAGTGGTTTCCTATAGCTTGTAATATTGATTATCTCTAGGTGCAAGACTAAGGATGTGCCACCCCGGCCACGGATAGCACATCAGCAGCATATAATGAGTAATTACACCACCCTACAGTAGGAAAAAATAGGTATACTAAGTGAAATAATATATAATGATCAAGTTTAGCTTACTTAACCTCTTAAGGACATATGACGGAATTTTTCCGTCATAAAACAATTGAGCAAACTGAAAGCTGTGTCCTTAAAGGGTTAAATAATATACACCACTTGTGTATATAAATATTGTGCACAAGAGTTTATGACTGATAGTCTAGACTTTGCTATTCTATGAAGTTAGGACTTTAATTTCACTACAGTTCTTGCGAGGTAACTGGGTTACCGCTTCTGGAAACAAAAGTGGAACTCTGCCCACATGAAAATAACCTTTGTAAAAAATAAAGCAAGTAGCTAATAGAATAACTATATTGTGTCTCACTTATTAGCCAACTATATGAACCCAATTCCAACCTAACTTAAATGTTATGGAGTCTGCAGGATATGAGTACATCATAAAGGAGGTTGTATAGTGAAATATAGCATTGACAACCCTTAATCGCAATAACTTAGCATACACAGTGAACAGAGGTATTATATATATATGTTTATAGGAGCTTAGCTGTGAAACATATAAACCAAATATGATATGTAGTACTGTTATAACTAAGAGATTTAAGACATACATGTAAATTACATTCAGTGGTTGAGGTGTATAGACAGTTTCTAGCCATTAATGATATCTCAGACTAAAACTCTTCATGAATATAACAGTCTATGAATAAACTTTAGTTGAGTTGGGATATCACTGAATAAATACAACAGTTCGCTCCTATTTCTTTAGAGCTCATTATAGCAGAGAAGGACTTCGTAAGTAGTTACCTTGATGACCAATAAAATATCCTTATGTGCATTAATGTGGAGAGGTCCTGGTTCTCATGTCTCTCTCAGCCCACTCCATGGCATTCAGAGCTGGAGATGCTAATTGGGATAATGTGCCCTGATTGAAAAAGTTGCCGGCTCCAGGGAATCAGTGATTTGTTTTCACTTGAATCTGTATCTCAGAGACAGGATATAGTTCTCCTAGTTTAACCCCAACATCAGCTGAAGTTAACGATTGATAAGGAATGACAATCCCGGAGTTTAGGCACATGATCTCCGGATCTGTAGTTCCCAGTAAGTTAAGGAAAAAGGAACTTTTCTGCTTCTCTGTTACAGTTCCATCTATCGGACGGACATCACGTAAAAAGGTACAGTCTTCTGTCACGCCTGAAAGAGTCATGATACCTTCTCTTCGACCAGGCATGATGTTCACTTGAGAGGTAGAGGGCTCTGCATTGCAGATCATGTCTATTAGGGTTTCAAGGACCTCCGTGGAATGCTCAAGGGTGAGTAGGGTTCTTTCAGAGACCAGGTTCACAGAATTAGTTGAGAGGGTAATCTCATTACTTGCCATGCTGGTTCTGGGGGGGAAAAAAACTTGAGCTGCTTTCTGGGTAGCCGTCAACGGGCCGCCGATCAATTCTCTAAAGTGGGTGTAAACCACAGATAACTGCACAGCTCCTTCTCTAAGCTCTGGAAGTGGCCTTGTATAAGCTGGTTCATCTTAGTTTCCCATCGATCTAGAGCCTCCATTTGCGTTATATGGCTCAGATGGATCCTCTTCGGTGAGATTATCTTTGCAGATAGCCCTTTAATTGCAATAAATGGTTCCCCCTTAGAGATGGTGATAGCAGTCTAAGATTGACTGTATACCCCGCTCCACGGGGTGTTGAAGCCTTGTGTTATGGCCGCCACCTGAGGTCTGAACAGTCCAGATCGGGGCCTGGCAATCATAAATCATAATAATAAATTCTGCCGAATTTAGTATCGTTCAGATCTGTGTGTCATAACCTAGCGAAAGCTGGGTAAATAGATGCTGCAGATCACTTTCGATAACCGGCGGATTAAGGAGATCACACTAGGAGCCACAAATATTGCGACCTATCAATGCCGCCGCCTAGACACCCCCCCCCCCAGATTGTTTCTTTTTAACAGATTCATAGTTTATTAAAATAATTATTGGAAATAATAAGCATTATTTGAATAAAGAACATCAATAAACATACATCATTACAACTATTTAATAATTATCAGAACTTATGAAAACAGTCACTAAATTATTTTACTTGCAGTAGCTTGCGTGTATAATAGAGAAACAGAAACAATAGTTATTAAAAGAATCAGGTAAGCTAATAATCATGACAAACCATTTGTTAATGATATTACCAGCTTCCTGATTGATTCAGTGTTATTGAAGACGGACAAGACCAGATTTACAGGAATTACTTAACAAAACAATTGTGACAATAAAAGGACAATGAGAAATTACTAACTTACCTGATTAAAATAAGGAAACTTCAAATATAAATGTAAAAAACACATATTAACAAAACTGTTTCATGTGGGTTTGTTTCATACTTCGATATTGTATTATCCTGACTAGTTTGTTTGGTCAGCTTAGCCTCCCATCTCCTCTGGACAGGGTGTGGTCATTGTGCATGCCCTGTGTGGCCCCTGCTTGTTCCCCCCTTTTGTGTGGGAGTGTGTATTTTAAGGAAAGCTCTTAACTCCACCCCAACCGATAAGGTTAGGATCACATAAATGATTGGCTAACACTAATTACGGATTTATTCACATTTTTGTTAATGATCCCTAAGTTTTTTCTCCCGGAAGATGGCACTTGTCACTAAGCTATAATAGATAAATATGTATTTTGTAAATATGTTTTGAAAAACAAGTTAGTGTCTCTATTTGACCATAAACTATGCTTAAATCCCACTAATGTTTATAGACTAAGGGACTTACTGGATATTTATAATAATATTATAATAGGAATCATGCAGCTATGTTGTGGACCGTGAATATAAAAGTAACTAAACATTAATTATTTTGTTAAAATACAAAAACTTTACCATAAGCAATTATATATTGACAAGCAACACTAGTTAATAGCTACATATCAATACTGATGAATAATATATATATATATATATATATATATATACACAGTATGTGTATGTGTACCTGAATAAGTAAATACACATGATCAGTTTTACACCTAAATAATATGACACAGACACGTGATTAATGATTAATATGCAATATCAAAATGGTTAATTGTCCTGAAAAATGACAAGTGGGTCAATAGGCATTTTTTTTTTTTTTAAACTTTATTTATAATCCAGACTCATCACAATATGGAAATCACAGTATGTAATACATCAGAATTTACATATGTAAGATACAGAAGGGGAATTCAACAACCCTCCTCCCCCACAATCTGAGGGAGAGAGCCTTCCCCAAGTAGGATATCTCCACACTGAGATGCTAATCTGGTTCTTTTCCTTTTTTTTTATAAAACATCAAACAACTAATACAAACCATAAAACAGTAAGTGTATGGCCTAAACAGTCCTATCGAATCGAATCCCTCCACTCCAGGGGGGGGGTAGGGTTTGGGGGGGGGGGGGACAGAACTCCCCGGCACATTTATCAAAGGGAGATATGGTCTACTATGGAACCAGGCGTGTGTGGTCAGGTTGGCAGAGGGGAGGGGTGGGGGGTAGTGACCGAGAGAGACACCATTTCCCTCTCAAGTTTTCCTCCAGGATAAACGTTGAATTGCGAAAGGGATAAAGTATCCTATGTCTTACTTGTGGAGAGATGTACAATAAATATGGTTCCCATTTGTGAATGTAAGATTTTATTCTTTTATCAAGATCTCCCTGTACGTCCGCCTGCTCCAACAAGGCCTGAGTGCGTATCGCCCCCAACAGTTTCTTGAAGGGCGGGGCCTTATCCTTTACCCAATACTGCATGATTAGTCTCCTAGAGAGCAGAATCACAGAGTTCAGAAATTTCTGATGTTGAGGTGTAATCCCCAGATCAGTCAGGAAAATAAAGATGGAGGGAGTTAAAGCTATCTCTTGCTGGAGTACCCTCTGGAGCCAAAACCTAATTTTGCCCCACAGTCTTTTTAGTTTGGGGCAGTCCCATATCAAATGTATGAGATCAGGTGATGTAAGGGAGCACTTGTTACACTTGTCTACTGCCTGAGGGACCCACTTGAGTCTTAGTTTAGGGAGGATATATGCCTGATGTATTAATTTAGTGTGTGCCTCTCTTGAATAAGCTGAAAGGGTAGCTGCCCTTACTCTCTGAAAGCTATCTACGATCTCTTGTGCCGTAATCTGTATGTCTCTTGTCCCCTGCCATTTGTTGTGTATTGTTTGAAGGACAGACTGTTCTAAGTGACTTGTGATTTCGTTGTATATGCGGGTTATGGAGTGTGATCCCTGTTTCGTCATGCGGACTAGTCTATCCACGCCAGAGCTTACTTTAGGAAGCTGATTATCTGAAATGAGAGCCCTGACAAAGTGCCTACACTGAAAATATGCGAACATGGTATCAGCAGGGATAGCAAAGGTTTCTCTTAGCTCCCAGAAGTGGAGAATCTGAAGCGTGCTAGGATTAATGAACTGCGCAATAGAAGTCAGGCCAGAGGCCTTCCATCTCTGAAAGGCCCTAGTGGTGAAGCCAGGTATGAACCTAGGGTTTCCCTGTATGGGCAGGTATTTGGTCACTTTATGATCTCTGTTCCAGAATCGACATAGCTTGTGCCATGCCCTCAACGGGTCTCTAAACAGTATGTTCTGAGAGATGTGATGGGGCAAGGCAGGCAAGGTAGAGTGTGGGAGATAGGCTAAGTTCAGCGGTGACGCACAGTCCACTTCCACAGCGTGGCTAAAGTATTCAGATCCGGCCAACCAGCCAAGAACTAGCTTAGTTAACGTTGCCCAATTGTACCACTGTATGTTCGGGAACCTAAGTCTCCCCGCCTCCAGTGGCATAGATAGTCTGGTTGTGTTGATCCTATGCTTTTTTTGATTCCACACAAAGGAGGCAAAAGTAGAAGAGATAACCTGTATGTCCCTGTTGTGAAGCAGAAGAGGAAGTATTTGCAAGGGGTACAAGATTTTCGGTAGTATTACCATTTTCAATAAATGGATTCTACCATGAAGGAAGAGGGGAAGACCCCTCCAACCTTGGATGGTGTCCTGTGAACAGAGTATGACTTTTGGGATATTGAGGTGGTAAATACGTGTGGGGTCCACATGTAAGTGAATCCCGAGGTACTTAAAGGACCCATCTGTGACTTTAAGACTCGTGTCCTGTAGGGAGGTGCCTCTCTGGTTTTGAAGCCAAGTGACCTCAGATTTGTCCTCATTTATTTTGTATCCAGTAAAGGTACCAAATTTTGTCATCTCCAGTATTTGAGGAGCATTAAGATCAGGATTACTAATATATAGCAAGAGGTCATCAGCGAACAGTGAGATATGTAAACACTGTGCGTGAAGTCTAAGGCCAGCGCAATGTTGCCGGATATAGCATGCCAGTGGCTCAATGGCAAGGTCGAATAGGAGTGGGGACAGTGGGCAACCTTGCCTTTTGCCCCTTTCTAGCCTAAAGGAGGGGGAAAGACCACCATTGATAATGATGGATGCCGAGGGTGAATCATATAGTCTACGTATAGCGTCTAAGAAGTGGCCTGTGATACCGAAGTTTATAAGAGTAGTGTATAGATGATCCCACTCCACCCTATCGAACGCCTTCTCGGCGTCGACAGAGAGGAAACAGGGATCCTGTAATGGGGCGTCTGTCCGGTTATTTCGGGCTTGATGGTAGTGCGCAATGACTGCCAGTGCTTTGCGTAAATTGATAACTGAAGATCTGTGACAAAACCCGTCTGGTCTGAGTGGACCAGCAGTGGCAGAACTTCTGCCAGCCGATTTGCGAGAATTTTGGTCATTAACTTATAGTCCCCATTTAATAAAGAAATCGGCCTATAAGAGGACGGCAGAGTCGAATCCCTATCCGGTTTGGGAATGACGCATATGTTAGCATCAGTAAATCTAGAGTCCGGTACAGACCTCCCTGCTAAATAATCAGAAAAAAGCCTCGCCAAGGTTGGCGCTTTCTCAGGGCATAGGATTTTATAATACTCTGCGGGGAGACCATAGGGTCCCGCCGCTTTCCCTAGTTTGATGCTTCGTATGGTATTCACGATTTCTTGTGTTTGGATAGGGGCATTAAGCGTAGCCAATTGTTCCTGTGTCATGGTGGGGATATTGACATTGCGCCAGAATGATTGCTTATTATGCTCTGATATATCTTGTTTAGTGTATAATTTAGTGTAGTATGACACAAACTCTTTCATTATCGTTGGGGTGTCACTGCAAAGCCCCTTATCTGTGATGATTGCTGGAATGTTAGATCTAGGGGTGACCACTTTGACCATGTTTGCCATTATTTTCCCCGCCTTATTCCCATACCTGTAGAATCTCCCCTGCCTATGTAGTGTGTGTATATTATCCACCATTTGGATATGGGTGTCTCTCTCTTGCTTTAAGTTGTAATAGTGTTGCCTCGATTGGTTTGTCGGATGTTGCAGATATGTATTATATGCATCTGTGAGATTTCTTAGCATTTGATCAGTGAGCCTCTTAGCCTGTTTCTTATGATGCGAAGTGTATGCTGTAATTCTCCCCCTTAGCACAGCCTTTGAGGCGTGCCAAAAGAGATCTGGGTTGTCGTGGTGTTGGGCGTTATCTGCGTTGTAGTCTATCCAGTATGAGAGTAAGTTTTGGCGGAAATCTACATTGTTGTAAAGATGGGAAGGAAACCTCCATGTTTTGTGTAGGTTTCCAGAGGGGGTAAAATCTAGCGTCAATGTGATAGGGGCATGATCTGATATGGTGATGGGTTGTATTCTAGTTGAGGGTATAATAGGGGTGAGGCCAGGAGACGTGAGGAAATAGTCAATCCTGGACAGTGTGTGGTGTGATTTAGACATGCAGGTGTAGTCTCTAACCTCCGGATTACGCAATCTCCATAAATCGACCAATCCCAAACCCTCCTTAAGTCTTAAAGTAATTTTGGATTCATTTTTCTGTCTCTGAGAGCCCGGTTTTATGTTGGAGGAGTGTGAGGGATTTAAAAATCTATCAAGTGGGGATAGTTGGGCCATGTTAAAGTCCCCTTCCATGAGGATTTGAGAGCCATTACGTTTAGTTAGGAGTGATTGTATCTGGGACCAGAAGTGGGGAGAGAGATTGTTCGGCCCATAGACACTACAAAGTATATAGGTCTTGGAAGATATATGTAAGTTAGTGATGATATACCTTCCCTGCACATCTATATGTGTGTCTGTAAAAGCTATTGGTAACCCTTTCCTGACCAGGATCGCCACCCCCTTCTTTCTGCCCGTCATTGGCGTATTTATAACTTGGCCCACCCATCTAACCTTCAGCTTGTCATGCTCTTCCTGTGTCAAATGAGTCTCCTGCAACAGTGCAATGTCTGCATGAATTGAGTTGAGGTAGTGGAGTATTTTGCTTCTTTTAGCTGGAGAGGTGATACCCCCAACATTCCAGGATACTACATTATAACGCTGCGCCATCCTCTAAAGAAAATATGGAATGTTCCACCTAGCCTTGCTATTCTAAGGGGCGGCTTGTGGAGCAGGCGGATCAGTAAGATAAAATATGGGTACCTTGAGGTATAGGGAAAAGTGTGGTATGGGGAGAGCGTATCATCAATATGTGCCAGGGAGTTGTACTCACGAATCAGCCGGGTGGGATAGAGTCGGGAAGTCAAACCACAAGGTTTCCACATGTCAAGGATTGCATGGTGCGGGGGCCCCCCAGAGTGGAGGAACATCTGTTGCCGAAGGCAGAGACACAAAAGCATTAGTGCATCACACAGTACAGATATTGAGGACAGATCACATAAACATGACAGACAAATTCTAACCAGACACCAGTAGACCTCACCAGCCTGAGAAAGAAGATGGAGTCCCTGCTTTATCATAAGAATATCTTGGTAGCAGGCTAGATACTTAACAAAAACCATGCTGAGCTCAGCATAAACATCCCTAAGGATAAACATAATAATAACAAATAGAAAGAAAGAAATGGTTAGGCAAACATAGTCTAGGAACATGAAATGAGCAGCCCCCCATACCCATCCCTCTATGGCGGCTAAGGGGGAGTGGGGGTCTATTTGGCTAGGAGCGTTGTAGTTGGAATTAAAGCCTCTTTGATCCATCTCCCAGGCTCTACCACCAGGATGACTGAAGTGGCCACATACACAGGGACTCTTGGACATTAAAATACAACAGGGGGCACAGTATGAGGGTGTTACCATAGTGAGCATTAGAGGGATGACAAGCCCACCTCCCCTCCCTTTCTTTATCATCAGGATTATGTCATGTGGCGACCCCCTTACAGTTTGACTACTGGGTATAGAAGGTTCTAAACAAGGGAAAGGGAGCTTACCAGCCGTGCTAGAGGTTAGGGACCCCACGTATGGCTCAGTTTTAAAACCTGGGAGGAGAGAAAGTGCCACCTCTCCACCATTATGCGGGGAGGGGACTAGTGCCAAACATGGGAGACAAAAAGCATAAATTGTTACCTTCAAAAATACATGTAAAACATAAAACAGAATAACACTGAGGAACCAAACCAGTAGTTTCCCAAAATCTATAGCTTTGGTCTTTGGTCTTCCTGAACCAAGAAGTGGGAGAGTGTATATGTTCCCATAGCATAGTTTCTGGGAGTAGCGGCTTATCACATACGAGCTGTTCAGGAGTTCAATCCCAGTTACTCTCCCTGCCATGGGACATGTTGCAACACCCCATCTCTCCATTATGTAATGGAGAGCTTGGAGAAAGTTGTGGCTAGAAAAGAAATCTTCTATATTCAGTGTACATCTTGTTGGTCATCTTTATCAAGATATTCTTGCAGATCTTTGGGGGAGCTGAAAAACTTGGGACCAGCAGGTGTTTGCAGTCTTAATTTAGCAGGGTACAGCAGGGAAGCCTGTCTCCCCTCCTTATGAAGGCTGGAGCACAGTGGAGCAAATTCTTTCCGGAGTTTGGTGACCTCTGCAGAAAAGTCCTGAAAAATGAATATTTTCTTTCCCTCAAAGATCAGATCTCCTGAGTGAGCCCTATAAGCTCGCAACAGTGCAAGTTTCTCCTGGTAGTTGAGGCACTTATAAATCCCTTATTGCGGGCGAGAGTTTAAAGTCTCAAGGCCTCTATCCGGGCCTATGCGATGGGCTCGCATGTCTAGGGGCAGGTGATCTGGGTTCATTTTCAGCAGCTTAGGGATTGTTAAAGCGGTGAATTCAAGCAGATCTTTGTTCTTCACTGTTTCAGGTACACCAACCATTCGGAGATTATTCCTCCGACTCCGATTTTCAAGATCATCCACTTTGTCTTGCAATATTTGGTTTTGGCGCTGTAGTTGCCTTACTGAGGTGGAGGTTGAATTTTGTCTATCCTCTACATCTGATAAACGCTGCTCCACGTGGGAAATTCTAGTAGAGAATTGGCATATTTCGCTGGTTAACGTATCAACCCCAGCCTGAAGGGACTCCATCTTCGGTAGAAAGAAAGACTTGAGTTCCTGGAGGAGAGCAGAGGAGTCAGTTGTAATTACGTGTGAGGATTTGGGAGAGGGTGGAGATTCAGTATGTGACTCCGGTGCAGGCCTCTTCTTATCTGACTGCTTATGCCTGGATGTCATTTTGTCTGCCAGTGAGCTTGATATAGGCTTGAAGTATTGATCTAGCTTCATGCAAACCTTGCACTAAGTTGCTTACAGTATAAACAAAGTTCTCTTGTTATGAGTGTGAGTCTCCTCTAGATGGCAGCATCAGCCCCTATATCAGCAAACCAAAAGGAATAAACTCCCATCCAGTGATCTGAACACAAATGCTTCATGAGACAACCATTTTTCTTCTATTCTGTTGTTACACCCTAACTTCTTGAAAGTGAATGTTCAGCATAATATGTGCAAATAGAGAAAGGGAAATTGCAGCTGGGTGAGGAGTAAGCTTCTTTATCAGAATAAAGTTTGAAGCTTCAATGTGAACAGTTCATATGCTTTACAGTAGATGCTTTGAAACTCTGCCCCTATAATTGTGTGGTGCTTATTTTACTATAGACTGTGCAGTCCAGATAAATTAAGTGTTCCCAATTACCCTAGAGCAAGTATGAATCCTTAGGGGTGTACCTTTGGCAAGATCATCTGAGTGTGCATGTGTCAGGTTTACACGTTCTCCTTCATATATCAATACCTCCGGTCCTGCACTTTTTACTTTTATACACTGCTTGTGGGGGGCTAAAATGCACTTAGTAGTGCAGCCAAGCGGCTTGTACTCACTCCCTCCGGTAATATGTAGCAACAGGGAATTCCCTCTGGTAGCCGGGTATCAGCCGTTTCCAATGCGGGGGTAGCGTGGGCCGCACTCCAAGATGGCGCCCGCGGTTTGCGTATGTGGGTAGCAGGGACCGGCAGCTTTTTAGGCTTAAACGGAGCACAATCTGAGGAGCTCTTTCACTATGCTGCTGGTCTGTAGCTCCGCCCACCGGAAGTCAGCCGGGTCATTAGGCATTTTATAGCTATTTTCAACTGGAGAATACAGATGTAATGAATATGTTAAAATATAGAATATTTATTTCATGTAATTGGCAAGAGTCCATGAGCTAGTGACATATGGGATATACAATCCTACCAGGAGGGGCAAAGTTTCCCAAACCTCAAAATGCCTATAAATACACCCCTCACCACACCAACAATTCAGTTTTTACAAACTTTGCCTCCTGTGGAGGTGGTGAAGTAAGTTTGTGCTAAGATTTCTACGTTAATATGCGCTTCTCAGCATTGTTGAAGCCCGATTCCTCTCAGAGTACAGCGAATGTCAGAGGGACGTGAAGGGAGTATCACCTATTGAATACGATGATTTCTCTAACGGGGTCTTTTTCATGGGTTCTCTGTTATCGGTCGTAGAGATTCATCTCCTACCTCCCTTTTCAGATCGACGATATACTCTCAATTTACCATTCCCTCTACTAATAACTGTTTTAGTACTGGTTTGGCTATCTGCTATATGTGGATGGGTGTCTTTTGGTAAGTATGTTTTCATTACTTAAGACACTCTCAGCTATGGTTTGGCACTTTATGCAAATTATATAAAGTTCTAAATATATGTATTGTACTTATATTTGCCATGAGTCAGGTTCATGTATTTCCTTCTGCAGACTGTCAGCTTCATATTTGGGAATATAAACACTTTAAGAAATGTATTTCTTACCTGGGGTTTAGTCTTTTTTCAATTTGACTATTTTTTGCAATTGCGGGTGCGTCAAATGTTAGACTTTATTGCGTCATTTTTGGCGCGGAAAAATACGTTTTTGACACAACTTCGTCATTTCCGGCGTCATACGTGACACTGAGACCTTTCACATGGCGGCGTCATTAGTGACGCAAGTGTGTCATTTCCGGTCATTTTTTTCTTCATTATTTCAATACCCCATTGTTGTTTGCCTCCTGCTTTCTTTTCTATCAAGAGGCCTATGCTTTTGCATTTTTTTCCCATTCCTAAAACTGTCATTTAAGGAAATAGATAATTTTGCTTTATATGTTGTTTTTTCTCTTACATTGAGCAAGATGTCCCAATTTGATCCTGCCTCTGAAGTTTCTGCTGGAACATTGCTGCCTGACATCAGTTCTACCAAAGCTAAGTGCATTTGTTGTAAAATTGTAGAAATTATTCCACCGAATGTCATTTGTAATAGTTGTCATGATAAACTTTTACATGCAGATAGTGTTTCTATCAGTAATAGTACATTGCCAGTTGCAGTTCCTTCAACTTCTAATGTGCATGATATACCTGTACATTTTAAAGAATTTGTTTCTGATTCTATTATGAAGGCTTTGTCTGCATTTCCACCTTCTAATAAACGTAAAAGGTCTTTTAAAACTTCTCATTAAGCTGATGAAATTTCAAATGACCAACAACATAATAATTCATCCTCTTGTGATGAGGATCTATCTGAAACAGAAGATCCTTCCTCAGATATTGACACTGACAAATCTACTTATTTATTTAAAATAGAGTATATGCGTTCTTTATTAAAAGAAGTGTTAATTACTTTGGATATTGAGGTAACCAGTCCTATTGACGTTCAGTCTAATAAACGTTTAAATGCTGTTTTTAAACCTCCTGTGGTTTCCCCAGGTGTTTTTCCCATTCCTGAGGCTATTTCTGATATGATTTCTAAGGAAAGGAATAAGCCAGGTACTTCCTTTATTCCTTCTTCAAAGTTTAAGAGATTGTATCCTTTACCAGCAAAATCTATAGAGTTTTGGGAAAAGATCCCCAAAGTTGATGGGGCTATTTCTACTCTTGCTAAACGTACCACTATTCCTATGGAAGATAGTACTTCCTTTAAGGATCCTTTAGATAGGAAACTTGAATCTTATCTAAGGAAGGCCTATTTATATTCAGGTCATCTTCTCAGACCTGCTATTTCTTTGGGTGATGTTGCGGCTGCATCAACTTTCTGGTTGGAAAATTTAGCGCAACATGAATTGGATTTTGACATATCTAGCATTGTTCGCTTACTGCAACATGCTAATCATTTTATTTGTGATGCCATTTTTGATATCAAAATTGATGTTAGATCCATGTCTTTAGCTGTATTAGCTAGAAGAGCTTTGTGGCTTAAATCTTGGAATGCTGATATGACATCTAAATCTAGATTACTATCTCTTTCTTTCCAAGGTAATAATTTATTTGGTTCTCAGTTGGATTCTATTATTTCAACTATCACTGGAGGAAAAGGAGTTTTTTTGCCTCAGGATAAAAAACCTAAGGGTAAATCTAAGGCTTCTAACCGTTTTCGTTCTTTTCATCAGAATAAGGAACAAAAACTCAATCCTCCTCCCAAGGAATCTGCTTCCAGTTGGAAGCCTTCCTCAAATTGGAATAAATCCAAGCCATTCTGGAAACCAAAGTCCGCCCCTAAGTCCGCATGAAGGTGCGGCCCTCATTCCAGCTCAGCTGGTAGGGGGCAGATTAAGGTTTTTCAAGGATTTTTGGATAAAATCTGTCCAAAATCATTGGATCCAGAGCATTGTCTCTCAAGGGTATCGAATAGGATTCAAAGTAAGACCTCCTGTGAGAAGATTTTTTCTCTCATGCATCCCTGTAAATCCAGTAAAAGCTCAGGCTTTTCTGAAGTGTGTTTCAGACCTGGAGTCTTCAGGGGTAATCATGCCAGTTCCTCCTCAGAAACAAGGTTTGGGGTTTTATTCAAACCTATTCATTGTACCAAAGAAAGAAAATTTGTTCAGACCAGTTCTGGATCTAAAAATTTTGAATCGTTATGTAAGAGTACCAACTTTCAAGATGGTGACTATAAGGACTATTCTGCCTTTTGTTCAGCAAGGACATTATATGTCCACAATAGACTTGCAGGATGCATACCTTCATATTCCAATTCATCCAGAACACTTTCAGTTTCTGAGATTCTCTTTTCTAGACAAGCACTACCAATTTGTTGCTCTTCCATTTGGCCTAGCAACAGCTCCAGGAATCTTTTCAAAGGTTCTGGGTGCCCTACTATCTGTAATCAGAGAACAGGGTATTGCGGTGTTTCCTTATTTGGACGATATCTTGGTACTAGCTCAGTCTTTACATACTGCAGAATCTCACACAAACCAATTAGTGTTGTTTCTTCGGAAACATGGTTGGAGGATCAATTTACCAAAAAGTTTCTTGATTCCTCAGGCAAGGGTCACCTTTTTTAGGCTTCCAGATAGATTCAGTGTCCATGACTCAGACAAGAGACGTTTAAAATTGGTCGCAGCATGTCGGCTCCTTCAGTCTCAGTCATTCCCTTCAGTGGCCAAGTGCATGGAAGTTTTAGGTCTCATGACTGCAGCATCGGATGCAATCCCCTTTGCTCGTTTTCACATGAGACCTCTACAGCTTTGTATGCTGAATCAATGGTGCAGGGATTATACAAAGATATCACAATTAATATCCTTGAATCCCAATGTACGACACTCTCTGACATGGTGGATAGATCACCATCGTTTGGTTCAAGGGGCTTCTTTTGTTCACCCAACCTGGACTGTGATCACAAGAGATGCGAGTCTTTCAGGTTGGGGAGCTGTTTGGGGATCTCTGACAGCACAAGGGGTTTGGAAATCTCAAGAGGCGAGATTACCAATAAATATTTTAGAACTCCATGCAATTCTCAGGGCTCTTCAGTTCTGGCCTCTGCTAAAGAGAGAACCGTTCATTTGTGTTCAGACAGACAATATCACAACTGTGGCTTATGTCAATCATGAGGGTGGGACTCACAGTCCCCAAGCTATGAAAGAAGTATCTCGGATACTTGCCTGGGCGGAATCCAGCTCCTGTCTAATCTCTGCGGTGCATATCCCAGGCGTAGACAATTGGGACTTTACATCCAGGGGAGTGGTCTCTCCATCCAGATGTGTTTTCTCAGATTGTTCAGATGTGGGGGCTTCCAGAGATAGTTCTCATGGCCTCTCATCTAAACAAGAAACTTCCCAGATACCTGTCCAGGTCCAGGGATGTTCAGGCGGAAGCAATGGATGCGCTGACACTTCCTTGGTGTTATCAACCTGCTTACATCTTCCCGCCTCTAGTTCTCCTTCCAAGACTGATCTCCAAAATCATCATGGAACAGTCTTTTGTGTTACTGGTGGCTCCAGCATGGCCACACAGGTTTTGGTATGCGGATCTGGTTCGGATGTCCAGTTGCCCGCCTTGGCCACTTCCGTTACAGCCGGACCTACTATCTCAAGGTCCGTTTTTCCATCAGGATCTCAAATCATTAAATTTGAAGGTATGGAAATTGAACGCTTAGTTCTAAGTCATAGAGGTTTCTCTGACTCAGTGATTAATACTATGTTACAAGCTCATAAATCTGTCTCTAGAAAGATTTATTAAAGAGTTTGGAAGACTTACATTTCATGGTGTTCTTCTCATAAATTCTCCTGGCATTCTTTTAGAATTCCTAGAATTTTACAGTTCCTTCAGGATGGTTTGGATAAGGGTTTGTCTGCAAGTTCCTTGAAAGGACAAATCTCTGCTCTTTCTGTTTTATTTCACAGAAAGATTGCTATACTTCCTGATATTCACTGTTTTGTACAGGCTTTAGTTCGGATTAAGCCTGTCATTAAATCAATTTCTCCTCCTTGGAGTCTTAATTTGGTTCTGAAGGCTTTACGGGCTCCTCCATTTGAGCCTATGCATTCTTTGGACATTAAACTACTTTCCTGGAAAGTGTTGTTCCTTTTGGCTATTTCTTCTGCTAGAAGAGTTTCTGAGCTATCTGCTCTTTCTTGTGAGTCTCATTTTCTGATTTTTCATCAGGATAAGGCAGTTTTGCAGACTTCTTTTCAATTTTTACCTAAGGTTGTGAATTCTAACAACATTAGTAGAGAAATTGTTGTCCCTTCCTTGTGTCCTAATCCTAAGAATTCTTTGGGGAGATCCTTACATTCTTTGGATGTGGTAAGAGCTTTGAAATATTATGTGAAAGCTACTAAAAATTTCAGGAAGATTTCCAGTTTATTTGTTTTATTTTCTGGTCCTAGGAAAGGTCAGAAAGCTTCTGCTATTTCCTTGGCTTCTTGGTTGAAACTTTTGATTCATCAAGCTTATTTGGAGTCGGGTCAAACCCCGCCTCAGAGAATTACAGCTCATTCTACTAGATCAGTCTCCACTTCGTGGGCTTTTAAGAATGAAGCTTCAGTTGATTAGATTTGCAAAGCAGCAACTTGGTCCTCTTTGCATACATTTACTAAATTCTACCATTTTGATGTATTTGCTTCTTCGGAAGCAGTTTTTGGTAGAAAAGTTCTTCAGGCAGCTGTTTCAGTTTGATTCTTCTGCTTTTGATTTAAGTTTTTTTTCTTTCAAAAGTGAAAATAACTTATTTTTTGGATTGTGGATTATTTTTTCAGCGGAATATGGCTGTTTTTATTTTATTCCCTCCCTCTCTAGTGACTCTTGAGTGGAAGACTCCACATCTTGGGTATTGATATCCCATATGTCACTAGCTCATGGACTCTTGCCAATTACATGAAAGAAAACATAATTTATGTAAGAACTTACCTGATAAATTCATTTCTTTCATATTGGCAAGAGTCCATGAGGCCCACCCTTTTTATGGTGGTTATGATTTTTTGTATAAAGCACAATTATTTCCAAATTTCCTTTGTTGATGCTTTCTACTCCTTTCTTTATCACCCCACTGCTTGGCTATTCATTAAACTGAATTGTGGGTGTGGTGAGGGGTGTATTTATAGGCATTCTGAGGTTTGGGAAACTTTGCCTCTCCTGGTAGGATTGTATATCCCATATGTCACTAGCTCATGGACTCTTGCCAATATGAAAGAAATTAATTTATCAGGTAAGTTCTTACATAAATTATGTTTTTGTATATGACTACAAGGGAACATATTTTTTTCCTTTAGGTTTTCAGTTACATAGATCTTGGAGTCCTTGGCAGCATCTTTGTGTAAAAATAAAACAGGAATTGCTATGAATGTCTGTTTGGATGATATCTCCGATAGATATCCTTACATAGAATTAGCATTTAGTAGATTATTTTGATACCATACATGAGCTCCCCTTATATAATGAGTTCAGGATTCCAACTATCATATCAGGCCTATAGAACTGAGAAGTAAATTTTGTGAGATAATAGTCCAATCAGGGGCAAGCTCCGTTAAGGGCCTATCAAAATCTTGTGGGAATGATTAAAGAAAAGGAGGAGGAATTTTTGGTTGCAACTCTTGCACAAACCACTAGATGGCAGAAGACAACCAGAAATGCAGTATTAATAAACTTATCTGGTCAGAATATATATCCCATTTAATATAATTGAAAATGTAGAATTTGAGATCAAACACGCGTATATTATCAATTCTATGTTAAAATATGCTTATTGGAGTCTCATTCCTTTTCAATATAAATATAGCCGACATCTTTGTACATCTCTTGATAGTGTTATTTTGAGTGCATGAAACACACAATTTAAATATAATTTATGGGACAATTTACTGTTTTCCCCTCGGTCTGAAATGAAAGAAACAATGTTGTTATTCTGAGACTCTATAGCACATTTAAAATTCACCAATGCAGCCCTTCAATACAGCAGAAATCTATCCAATACAGTAAGTTTCAGATCAATACATATACACAGAATATGAATGATAACACAAAAACTTTTCTTTCACTCATGGTTATTGTTTGGCTAAAGCCATTATCAATCAACTGTGTTTACTCTTTTTAAATCATAATGACAACAGAAACTACCCAAATGACCCTGATCAAAAGTTTACATACTCTGGTGATTTTGGCCTGATAACATGCACACAAGTTGACACAAATGAGTTTGAATGACTATTAAAGGTAACCATCCTCACCTGTGATCTGTTTGCTTGTAATTAGTGTGTGTGTATAAAAGGTCAATGAGTTTCTGGACTCTTGATAGACCCTTGCATCTTTCATCCAGTGCTGCACTGTTTCTGGATTCTGAGTCATGGGGAAAGAAAAATAATTGTCAAAGGATCTGTGGGAAAAAGGTAGTTGAACTGTATAAAACAGGAAAGGGATATAAAAAGATATCCAATGAATTGAGAATGCAAATCAGCAGTGTTCAAACCCTAATCAAGAAGTGGAAAATGAGGCATTCTGTTTGATAATATACTGCATTCATCTTGCCATCAATTCTGACCAAATTTCCTGTGCCTTTGTAGCTCACACATCCCCAAAACATCAGCGATCCACCTCCGTATTTCACTGTAGGAATGGTGTACCTTTCACCATAGGCCTTGTTGACTCCTCTCCAAATGTAGCGTTTATGGTTGTGGTCTCATCACTCAAATTACTTTGTGCCAGAAGGTTTGAGGCTTGTCTCTGTGCTGCTTGGCGTATTGTAAGCGGGATACTTTGTGGTATTTACGTAGTAATGGCTTTCTTCTGGCGACTCGACCATGCAGCCCATCTTTCTTCAAGTGCCTCCTTATTGTGCATCTTGAAACAGCCACACCACATGTCCTTTATTTCACCTGAAGTTATTTGTGGGTTTGTCTTTGCATCCCGAACAATTTTCCTGGCAGTTGTGGCTGAAATTTTAGTTGGTCTACCTGACCGTGGTTTGGTTTCAACAGAACCCCTCATTTTCCACTTCTTTATTAGAGTTTGAACACTGCTGATTTGCATTCTCAATTCCTTGGATATCTTTTTATATCCCTTTCCTGTTTTATACAGTTCAACTACCTTTTCCCGCAAATCCTTTGACAATTATTTTGCTTTCCCCATGAAAGCACTGGATGAAAGATGCAATGGTCTGTCAGGAGTCCAGAAACTCATTGACCTTTTATACACACACACTAATTACAAGAAAACAGATCACAGGTGAGGATGGTTACCTTTAATAGCCATTCAAACCCCTTTGTGTCAACTTGTGTGCATGTTACCAGGCCAAAATCACCAGGGTATGTAAACTTTTGATCAGGGTCATTTGGGTAGTTTCTGTTGTCATTATGATTTAAAAAGAGTAAAAACAGTTGATTGATAATAAATGGCTTCAGCCAAACATTAACCATGAGTGAAAGAAAAGTTTTTGTGCTATCATTCATATTCTCTGAAAAATGGCCAAGAAATCATAAATTCTGCCAGGGTATGTAAACTTATGAGCGCAACTGTATATATATATATATATATATATATATATATATATATATATATATATATATACACATACATACATACATGTTGTTAATATAATCTTAAATGAAGATTGCCACAGCATTCCCATATGTCTGTAAGTAACTTGAATTCAGATTATTTATGTATCTGAGGTTCAGGGGCAATTAACAGGCCTGTGCTAATTACTATATCCTCAGCATTTCGTTTGCATATCAGACTTATGTAGAGAATTTTGTCTCCAACACCCCAGGATGCTCCCAGGCTCGGGTAATTATCAGGCCCAATGTTTATCCTTCATGTGGAGCTATGAGATTTAAAGACTAAATGTTTATTTTATATCTTCACTAATTGAACCAAATGTCTTCCCTTTGTCCTCACTTCTCTTAAAGGGACAGTCTAGTCAAAATTAAATTTTCATGATTCACATAGGACATGCCATTTTAAACCACTTTACAATTTACTTTTATCATCAAATTTGCTTCGTTCCCTTGGTGGTATTTTTGAAAAGCTAAACCTAGGTAGGCTCAAACTGATTTCTAAACTGTTGAAAACTGCCTCTTAGCTCAGAGCATTATGAAAGTTTTTCACAGTTAGACAGTTCTAGTTCATGTGTGTTATATAGATAACATTGTGCTCACTCCCGTGGAGTTATTTAGGAGTCTGTACTGTTTGGCTACACTGTATGTCTGTCAAAAAGCACTTAAATAACGGGGAAGTCTGCAGAGGCTTAGATACAAGGTAATCACAGAGGTAAAACATATATTAATGTAACTGTGTTCGTTATCCAAAACTGGGGAATGGGTAATAAAGGGATTATCTATCTTTTTAAATAATAAAAATTCTGTTGTAGACTGTCCCTTTAAACAGCAGCGAGGGGATAGGGGTTGTAGTGAGATCCATTTATATCAAATTAGATATTAGCTAAAATGAAATATTACATTCTGGGATACATCTGTAGTTTATTCAATGTTATTTCACAGGTACCCTGACAAGCACTATATGGCAGCTGTTTTGCAACAATGTTATACAGGAGCACTAGATGGCAGCACTGTTTCCTGTCATGTAGTGCTTTAGGCATGTGCACGCTACCTATCTAGGTATCTCTTTAACAAAGAATAACATGAACAAAGCAATTTTGGTAATAGAAGTACATTTGGAACATTTTTTTTTAAATTGTATTCTCTATCTGAATACTAAACGAAAAAATTGGGTTTTGTGTCCCTTCAATACAACTTGCGCAAGATCAAATATATGCAGTTTCCTGGAGTTTGTGGTCATATGTAATCATCTGTTTAAGATATGAGTTAATAGAGCAATCTCTGGTTCTTTTGATACAACAAAATGATACATGGTAGAAATGCTTTCTTTCCCCTCTCTTGTTAACACTTGGATGGTGACAAGAACCCACAAAATAGCATTGCATGACAATTATATTGCTAATAAACATGGAACCATGAACCATATTTTTTAAAATTATACAAGAATGTAATTGTTATTCATTGTCTGAAATTTTAAAGGGACATGAAACCCAAAACATTTATTTCATGGTTCAGACAGAGCATGGATTTTTAAACAACTGTACAATTTACTTTTATTATCTAATTTACTTTGTTCTCTTAGTATCCTTTGTTAAAATTCATAATTAATAACATAAATGTGTGCCCTGTGCTTTTAAGTGGCCTGTCTTACAAGTGGGAGACTTAAGAACTGGATTTAAATCCATAACGCTATCATCCAGAATGCTTTACTAACAACATGAAGCATTGTTCTAACTATTCGTTATCTCATCTCTCTACAGGTATGCATCTACCCCTCTGCATTTTATACCTTGGTTGCCATTCCATGACCCTTTAATGTATCTTCAAATCCCTGATATGCATCTACTCCTCTGCATTTTCTACCCTGGTTGCCATTCCACGTCCTTTTAATGTATTTTCAATTCCCTGGTATTCATCTAATCTGAATTTATGGCTTTTCTGTATATTTTTTATCAGCTCCTTTGTATAATTTATCTGTGCATCCCCCAGTCATTTGTTTCTCCCCCACCTAATTTACAAGTGTGTAACTCCAGTCTTTCTAACTAGTCTACTTGTAACACAGCTGCCTTGAATGAAATCATTCCAACTCTGATTTCACTGCTATATACAGCTGAGAACAGGCTATCTGAGCCATGGATATGTGTGCCCTGTGATTCTAAGTTCCCTGTCTTACAAGTAGCAGAGTTAAGAACTAGAGTTAGAAACTGGAGGGGGAAACTGCAGACCCCACTAACGGGTAATACTTACTAACTATACACCTGCACAATGCTCTCTATGTCCTTTCTGCTCTTTCTGTCTGCCATTTTCCTAAAACTCAATGCATGCCCCTATAACATCAATAATCCCTGCAATATCCGTATCTCTCCCTCCCTTCTCTCATTCCCCTATGATGTCCTCTCATGAACTACTCTGCCTCCTTAGAAATACTTCCCCATCTAACTCTCCTGTCTCTAATCATACACGCTCCTACTAGTCTCACTCCCCTTCTGTCACTCACACTCCTACTACTACTTGCTGCTGGTGACATCTCTCTAACCCTGGCCCTGCAGCAATCACCACACTTCTACACTCTTGCTCAGTCTCTCACAATACAAATTCCAGGTCATGCAATCCTTACAATCTCATCTCCATTAACCCACAGCGCTTATCCCCTCTCTTTTCTTGTGCCCTCTGGAATGCTCGCTCTGCCTGTAACAAACTTACAACTGTTCATGACCTGTTTGTTTCTAACGCTTTCAATCTTCTAGCAATTACTGAAACCTGGCTATCTTCCTCTGACACTGCTTCCATTGCTGCTCTCAAGCAAGGAGGTTTCCATTTTGGCCACACACCTAGGCCAGGTGAGAGACATGGTGGCGGTGTTGGTACCTTACTAACCCCTCCTGCTCTTATCAGCACCTGCATCCTCATTCATCTGTCTCCTTCTCCTCCTTTGAAGTCCACTCTCCCTCAAGGTGGCAGTTATCTATCGCACCCCTGGACCAACCTCCCAATTCCTTGACAAATTTGCTGCCTGGCTTTCCCACTTTTTTTCTCTACAAATACACCTGCTCAAATCCTATGGAATTTCAACATCCCAATTGATAACCCATCTGTCCCTGATGCCTCTAAACTACGTCTCTCACAATCCACCCTATTCCCTACTCACCGTGACAGACATCCTATTGATTTGGTATTCTCCTACCTCTGCTCCCTTTCTGATGTCACCTGTCGCCCATTTCCTATCTCAGACCACCATCTGCTCACCTATAATCTCAACGTACATGCTAAACCTATTTCTCCCCCTGCCCCTGCACCTGTAGAAATCTGCACACTGTGGATCCTCTCCAACTTTCCAACCTTATTCAAAAAGCCTCCCCGACACTTCCACGGTATCCTGCCCTGACCTTGCTACAAACCACTATAACAATATTCTCCTCTGCACTCGACACCCTTGCTCTTCCACAAATACGCAAAATTCCACGTTGTTAGCTCCAGCCCTGGCACTCTCAGCAAACACGCTATCTACAAAAATGCTCACGTGCTGCTGAACGTACCTGGAGGAAATCCTGCTCTGTACCTGATTTCCTACACTATAAGTTAAAGGGACACTGAACCCAATTTTTTTTCTTTTATGATTCAGATAGAGCATGCAATTATAAGCAACTTTCTAATTTACTCCTATTATCAAATTGTCTTCATTCTCTTGGTATCTTTATTTGATATTCAAAAATGTAAGTTTAGATGCCGGCCCATTTTTGGTGAACAACCTGGGTTGTTCTTGCTGATTGGTGAATAAATTTATCCACCAATGAACAAGTGCTTTCCATGGTACTGAACCAAACAAATAGCTTAGATGCCTTCTTTTTCAAATAAAGATAGCAAGAGAATGAAGAAAAATTGATAATAGGAGTAAATTAGAAAGTTGCTTAAAATTGCATGCTCTATCTGAATCATGAAACAAAAAATTTGGGTTCAGTTTCCCTTTAATTATTTATTCTTACTCCTCTGCCCTTCACTTAGCCAAGCAAAACTACTTCTCTTCTCTTATATCTTCTCACCTAAATGTCTCTTCTCCATTTTCAGCTCTCTCCTCTATCCACCTGCACCACCCTTTCTTTCATGTAATTAGCAAGAGTCCATGAGCTAGTGACGTATGGGATATACATTCCTACCAGGAGGGGCAAAGTTTCCCAAACCTCAAAATGCCTACAAATACACCCCTCACCACACCCACAATTCAGTTTTACAAACTTTGCCTCCGATGGAGGTGGTGAAGTAAGTTTGTGCTAGATTCTACGTTGATATGCGCTCCGCAGCAAGTTGGAGCCCGGTTTTCCTCTCAGCGTGCAGTGAATGTCAGAGGGATGTGAGGAGTATTGCCTATTTGAATGCAGTGATCTCCTTCTAAGGGGTCTATTTCATAGGTTCTCTGTTATCGGTCGTAGAGATTCATCTCTTACCTCCCTTTTCAGATCGACGATATACTCTTATATATACCATTACCTCTGCTGATTCTCGTTTCAGTACTGGTTTGGCTATCTACTATATGTAGATGAGTGTCCTGGGGTAAGTAAATCTTTTTTTTTGTGACACTCCTAGCTATGGTTGGGCACTTTGTTTATAAAGTTCTAAATATATGTATTCAAACATTTATTTGCCTTGACTCAGAATGTTCAACTTTCCTTATTTTTCAGACAGTCAGTTTCATATTTGGGATAATGCATTTTAATTTAACATTTTTCTTACCTTAAATTTGACTTTTTCCCTGTAGGCTGTTAGGCTCGCGGGGGCTGAAAATGCTTCATGTTATTGCGTCATTTTTGGCGCAGACTTTTTTGGCGCAAAAATTCTATTTCCGTTTCCGGCGTCATACGTGTCGCCGGAAGTTGCGTCATTTTTTTGACGTTATTTTGCGCCAAAAATGTCGGCGTTCCGGATGTGGCGTCATTTTTGGCGCCAAAAAGCATTTAGGCGCCAAATAATGTGGGCGTCTTATTTGGCGCGAAAAAATATGGGCGTCACTCTTGTCTCCACATTATTTAAGTCTCATTTTTTATTGCTTCTGGTTGCTAGAAGCTTGTTCTTTGGCATTTTTTCCCATTCCTGAAACTGTCATTTAAGGAATTTGATCAATTTTGCTTTATATATATGTTGTTTTTTCTCTTACATATTGCAAGATGTCTCACGTTGCATCTGAGTCAGAAGATACTACAGGAAAATCGCTGTCAAGTGCAGAATCTACCAAAGCTAAGTGTATCTGCTGTAAACTTTTGGTAGCTATTTCTCCAGCTGTTGTTTGTATTGATTGTCATGACAAACTTGTTAAAGCAGATAATATTTCCTTTAGTAAAGTACCATTGCCTGTTGCAGTTCCTTCAACATCTAAGGTGCAGAATGTTCCTGATAATATAAGAGATTTTGTTTCTGAATCCATAAAGAAGGCTATGTCTGTTATTTCTCCTTCTAGTAAACATAAAAAATCTTTTAAAACTTCTCTCCCTACAGATGAATTTTTAACTGAACATCATCATTCTGATTCTGATGATTCCTCTGGTTCAGAGGATTCTGTCTCAGAGGTTGATGCTGATAAATCTTCATATTTATTTAAAATGGAATTTATTCGTTCTTTGCTTAAAGAAGTCCTAATTGCTTTAGAAATAGAGGATTCTGGTCCTCTTGATACTAAATCTAAACGTTTAAATAAGGTTTTTAAAACTCCTGTAGTTATTCCAGAAGTTTTTCCTGTCCCTGATGCTATTTCTGCAGTAATTTCCAAAGAATGGGATAATTTGGGTAATTCATTTACTCCTTCTAAACGTTTTAAGCAATTATATCCTGTGCCGCCTGACAGATTAGAATTTTGGGACAAGATCCCTAAAGTTGATGGGGCTATTTCTACCCTTGCTAAACGTACTACTATTCCTACGTCAGATGGTACTTCGTTTAAGGATCCTCTAGATAGGAAAATGGAGTCCTTTCTAAGAAAAGCTTATCTGTGTTCAGGTAATCTTCTTAGACCTGCTATATCTTTGGCTGATGTTGCTGCAGCTTCAACTTTTTGGTTGGAAACTTTAGCGCAACAAGTAACACATCGTGATTCTCATGATATTATTATTCTTCTTCAGCATGCTAATAATTTTATCTGTGATGCCATTTTTGATATTATCAGAGTTGATGTCAGGTTTATGTCTCTAGCTATTTTAGCTAGAAGAGCTTTATGGCTTAAAACTTGGAATGCTGATATGGCTTCTAAATCAACTTTACTTTCCATTTCTTTCCAGGGTAACAAATTATTTGGTTCTCAGTTGGATTCCATTATTTCAACTGTTACTGGTGGGAAAGGAACTTTTTTACCACAGGATAAAAAATCTAAAGGTAAAAACAGGGCTAATAATCGTTTTCGTTCCTTTCGTTTCAACAAAGAACAAAAGCCTGATCCTTCATCCTCAGGAGCAGTTTCAGTTTGGAGACCATCTCCAGTCTGGAATAAATCCAAGCCAGCTAGAAAGGCAAAGCCTGCTTCTAAGTCCACATGAAGGTGCGGCCCTCATTCCAGCTCAGCTGGTAGGGGGCAGGTTACGTTTTTTCAAGGAAATTTGGATCAATTCTGTTCACAATCTTTGGATTCAGAGCATTGTTTCAGAAGGGTACAGAATTGGTTTCAAGTTGAGACCTCCTGCAAAGAGATTTTTTCTTTCCCGTGTCCCAGCAAATCCAGTAAAAGCTCAAGCATTTCTGAAATGTGTTTCAGATCTAGAGTTGACTGGAGTAATTATGCCAGTTCCAGTTCCGGAACAGGGGATGGGGTTTTATTCAAATCTTTTCATTGTACCAAAGAAGGAGAATTCCTTCAGACCAGTTCTGGATCTAAAAATATTGAATCGTTATGTAAGGATACCAACGTTCAAGATGGTAACTGTAAGGACTATCTTACCTTTTGTTCAGCAAGGGAATTATATGTCCACAATAGATTTACAGGATGCATATCTGCATATTCCGATTCATCCAGATCACTATCAGTTTCTGAGATTCTCTTTCCTAGACAAGCATTACCAGTTTGTGGCTCTGCCGTTTGGCCTAGCTACAGCTCCAAGAATTTTTACAAAGGTTCTCGGTGCCCTGCTGTCTGTAATCAGAGAACAGGGTATTGTGGTATTTCCTTATTTGGACGATATCTTGGTACTTGCTCAGTCTTTACATTTAGCAGAATCTCATACGAATCGACTTGTGTTGTTTCTTCAAGATCATGGTTGGAGGATCAATTTACCAAAAAGTTCTTTGATTCCTCAGACAAAGGTAACCTTTCTGGGTTTCCAGATGGATTCAGTGTCCATGACTCTGTCTTTAACAGACAAGAGACGTTTAAAATTGATTACAGCTTGTCGAAACCTTCAGTCACAATTATTCCCTTCGGTAGCCTTATGCATGGAAATTCTAGGTCTTATGACTGCTGCATCGGACGCGATCCCCTTTGCTCGTTTTCACATGCGACCTCTTCAGCTCTGTATGCTGAAGCAATGGTGCAAGGATTACACGAAGATATCTCAATTAATATCTTTAAAACCGATTGTTCGACACTCTCTAACATGGTGGACAGATCACCATCGTTTAATTCAGGGGGCTTCTTTTGTGCTTCCGACCTGGACTGTAATTTCAACAGATGCAAGTCTCACAGGTTGGGGAGCTGTGTGGGGATCTCTGACGGCACAAGGAGTTTGGGAATCTCAGGAGGTGAGATTACCGATCAATATTTTGGAACTCCGTGCAATTTTCAGAGCTCTTCAGTTTTGGCCTCTTCTGAAGAGAGAATCGTTCATTTGTTTTCAGACAGACAATGTCACAACTGTGGCATACATCAATCATCAAGGAGGGACTCACAGTCCTCTGGCTATGAAAGAAGTATCTCGAATTTTGGTTTGGGCGGAATCCAGCTCCTGTCTAATCTCTGCGGTTCATATTCCAGGTGTAGACAATTGGGAAGCGGATTATCTCAGTCGCCAAACGTTGCATCCGGGCGAATGGTCTCTTCACCCAAAGGTATTTCTTCAGATTGTTCAAATGTGGGAACTTCCAGAAATAGATCTGATGGCGTCCCATCTAAACAAGAAACTTCCCAGGTATCTGTCCAGATCCCGGGATCCTCAGGCGGAGGCAGTGGATGCATTATCACTTCCTTGGAAGTATCTTCCTGCCTATATCTTTCCGCCTCTAGTTCTTCTTCCAAGAGTAATCTCCAAGATTCTGAAGGAATGCTCGTTTGTTCTGCTGGTAGCTCCGGCATGGCCTCACAGGTTTTGGTATGCGGATCTTGTCCGGATGGCCTCTTGCCAACCGTGGACTCTTCCGTTAAGACCAGACCTTCTGTCACAAGGTCCTTTTTTCCATCAGGATCTGAAATCCTTAAATTTAAAGGTATGGAGATTGAACGCTTGATTCTTGGTCAAAGAGGTTTCTCTGACTCTGTGATTAATACTATGTTACAGGCTCGTAAATCTGTATCTCGAGAGATATATTATAGAGTCTGGAAGACTTATATTTCTTGGTGTCTTTCTCATCATTTTTCCTGGCATTCTTTTAGAATACCGAGAATTTTACAGTTCCTTCAGGATGGTTTAGATAAGGGTTTGTCCGCAAGTTCTTTGAAAGGACAAATCTCTGCTCTTTCTGTTCTTTTTCACAGAAAGATTGCTATTCTTCCTGATATTCATTGTTTTGTACAAGCTTTGGTTCGTATAAAACCTGTCATTAAGTCAATTTCTCCTCCTTGGAGTTTGAATTTGGTTCTGGGAGCTCTTCAAGCTCCTCCGTTTGAACCTATGCATTCATTGGACATTAAATTACTTTCTTGGAAAGTTTTGTTCCTTTTGGCCATCTCTTCTGCCAGAAGAGTTTCTGAATTATCTGCTCTTTCTTGTGAGTCTCCTTTTCTGATTTTTCATCAGGATAAGGCGGTGTTGCGAACTTCTTTTGAATTTTTACCTAAATGTTGTGAATTCCAACAACATTAGTAGAGAAATTGTGGTTCCTTCATTATGTCCTAATCCTAAGAATTCTAAGGAGAAATTGTTGCATTCTTTGGATGTTGTTAGAGCTTTGAAATATTATGTTGAAGCTACGAAATCTTTTCGTAAGACTTCTAGTCTATTTGTTATCTTTTCCGGTTCTAGAAAAGGCCAGAAAGCTTCTGCCATTTCTTTGGCATCTTGGTTGAAATCTTTAATTCATCTTGCCTATGTTGAGTCGGGTAAAACTCCGCCTCAGAGAATTACAGCTCATTCTACTAGGTCAGTTTCTACTTCCTGGGCGTTTAGGAATGAAGCTTCGGTTGACCAGATCTGCAAAGCAGCGACTTGGTCCTCTTTGCATACTTTTACTAAATTCTACCATTTTGATGTATTTTCTTCTTCTGAAGCAGTTTTTGGTAGAAAAGTACTTCAGGCAGCGGTTTCAGTTTGAATCTTCTGCTTATGTTTTTCGTTAAACTTTATTTTGGGTGTGGATTATTTTCAGCAGGAATTGGCTGTCTTTATTTTATCCCTCCCTCTCTAGTGACTCTTGTGTGGAAAGATCCACTTCTTGGGTAGTCATTATCCCATACGTCACTAGCTCATGGACTCTTGCTAATTACATGAAAGAAAACATAATTTATGTAAGAACTTACCTGATAAATTCATTTCTTTCATATTAGCAAGAGTCCATGAGGCCCGCCCTTTTTTTTGTGGTGGTTATGATTTTGTATAAAGCACAATTATTCCAATTCCTTATTTTATATGCTTTCGCACTTTTTTTCTTATCACCCCACTTCTTGGCTATTCGTTAAACTGAATTGTGGGTGTGGTGAGGGGTGTATTTGTAGGCATTTTGAGGTTTGGGAAACTTTGCCCCTCCTGGTAGGAATGTATATCCCATACGTCACTAGCTCATGGACTCTTGCTAATATGAAAGAAATGAATTTATCAGGTAAGTTCTTACATAAATTATGTTTTTCATCTCCTTTAGTGCTCAAGACTTGGCAGACTACGTTTTCAACAAAACATTTACCATCCAAAATAACATCCCAACACAAGACTGCAACCTTCCATCTCCCCGGTCACCCCCTCCACCACTCTCAATACCTTCCCCCCAACCACTGAGAATGAAGTGAGTTCCCAAATGTCTTCCTCACACCTCACTACCTGCCCACTTTACCCTATCCATTCACATCTAATACCTTTTCTGTTTTCTACCCTCACTCCAGCTCTTACTTACATATTCAACCGATCCCTTACTACTGGTTAATTTCCATCTTCCTTCAAACATGCAAAGGTCACCCCCATCCTCAAAAAAAAAAAATGCCTCTGCTAGGCCAATCCACCTCTCCCGACGCTCTGTATCTACTGCACCCCTCTGTGAGTCCCTTCACTGGCTCCCCATTCACAGCAGAATTTAATTCAAAATTCTCACTCTAACCTACAAAGCCCTTACCAAAGCAGCCCCCCTTACCTGTCCTCACTCACCAGCAAATATACTCCCACCTGTCCACTAAGATCCAGCAATGATTGAATCCATGCATCTTCTACCATCACCTACTTCCATGCTAGACTACAGGACTTCTCTCGTGCAGCACCAACCCTCTGGAACGCACTTCCTCGAGCTGTCAGACATTCCCCCAACATCTCCTCATTTAAATGCTCCCTAAAGACATTCTTGTTCAGGGAAGCCTATCAGCAAATCAGTAATTAATTAATTCCACTTGCCTAATAGTTGCCCTCATCTAACTCCACACTATCATCATTCCCACCTTTGCAGTTTCCACCTCCTGTTTCTCACCCTCCTTCCTACCCATCTAGATTGTAAGTTTTCAAGGGAACAGGGCTCCCAATTCCCCCTGTATTTGTTTGTTAAATTTTGTCTGGTGTATCATATTGTACTGTCCTTTTATCTTTGTTACCCATGGACAGCGCTGTGAAATCTGTTGGCGCTTTATAAATAAAGAATAATAATAATTACTAGGTAGGTTTAGAAGCTGGGAGCTTGCTGCTGATTGGTGAATTCACATATATACCACTTATCATTGGTTTACTGATGTGTCCAGTTAGCTCCCAGTAGTGCATTGCTGCTCCTTCAATAAAGGATACCAAGAGAATGAAACAAAATTGATAATAGAAGTAAATTGGAAAGTTGTTTAAAATTGCATGTTCTATCCTAAGAAATGTTTGTGTTTCATGTCTTTTTAAATGCTTTGATTAATCTCATCATTAAAGTGTATCTGCTTTCAAGTGGCAACCCTCTTCCAAAATGTTTTTTTAACTGTGCTTTATGGCATTAAGATCAGGCAGTAGAAGGTCATGTTCTCATTCAGAAACAGGGTTGGGTTTTTACTATAACCATTTCATAGTTCCAAAAGAAATGTATGTTCCATTCTGAGTCAAAGAAGAGTATAAACATTATTTTCATAGGAGATATAAACCAAAAAGGTCATCAACTCTCTATATAACGATTTAAATATGTATATATAAATACATACTTTATATCTCATATACACATATGCACATTTATATATGTGTGCGTAAACACCAGTTATATATGTGGTTCAATGAGGTACACAATTAAATAATTTTATATTCTATAATATTTAATTTTGTATAATGTATATACCTCTAACCCTATATGAAGTGGACAATGTATTCCTTAGTTCACTTAGTATCTATAATTCATTTTCTACTGGTATGATTTGAGAATCTCAGGGCAACGTTTTGTATATCATGAAATGACTTGCAGGACTTTTTCAACCCTTAAATTTAATATATATATATACACATTTCTAAGCATGAATCCGCCCTCCTGGTACAACCACCTGGGTAAACACTCAAAGTATATATATCAAAAAACAATGATGTCTCAGGATTTTGCAAACATAAGTCAAGTTTATTTGGGGAGTACAATCCCCTTCTTCTTTCAAATAACCTTGTTAAAAGGTATTGGTGCAGACCCTTTAAAATCAATATGTCAGAATCTAAGAAAGAAAGTTACAAAGAGAATAGCTATATCCTCTTTTCTAAAGAAAGGGAATTCAGCACTCTTTTAAACTTTGTAATACAGTCAACATTTTTATTCCAAATATATATCTATAAGACATTGCCAGGTTTCTGTGTGATACAACAATAAAGGATTACATTCCCTTGTGACTGAAATTAGTATGGATTAAACCAAGTTTCTTGCAACATTATTCAATGTATCAAATCCTGCTTTAAGCAAAATACTTGCAAGCCTTAGTTATCTTCATTTAGAACCTGCTGCTTGTTAAAACAAAGTATCAAAATCAGTATCGAAATACAAGCGGTTATCACCTTCCAAATTTATCGAAAGCACTGTTAGATTCCAGGAAGTGAAATACTGTTAAACACACAGGCCTAGAAGTTAAACACACAGGCCTTGGAGTTCGGCGGTAGCCGTCAAAACCAGCGTTAGAGGCTCCTAACGCTGGTTTTGGCCGCCCGCTGGTATTTGGAGTCAGTGATTAAAGGGTCTAACGCTCACTTTTCAGCCGCGACTTTTCCATACCGCAGATCCCCCTACGCCATTTGCGTATCCTATCTTTTCAATGGGATCTTCCTAACGCCGGTATTTAGAGTCGTTTCTGAAGTGAGCGTTAGAGCTCTAACGACAAAACTCCAGCCGCCTGAAAATAGCAGGAGTTAAGAGCTTTCTGGCTAACGCCGGTTCATAAAGCTCTTAACTACTGTACCCTAAAGTACACTAACACCCATAAACTACCTATGTACCCCTAAACCGAGCTCCCCCCACATCGCCGCCACTCGATTAAAATATTTTAACCCCTAATCTGCCGACCGCATTCTGATCGGAACAGCCAATAGAATGCGAGCTCAATCTGATTGGCTGATTGGATCAGCCAATCGGATTGAACTTGATTCTGATTGGCTGATTCCATCAGCCAATCAGAAAATTCCTACCTTAATTCCGATTGGCTGATAGAATCCTATCAGCCAATCGGAATTCGAGGGACGCCATCTTGGATGACGTCCCTTAAAGGAACCGTCATTCGTCGGGAGACAACGGAAGAAGAGGATGGATCCGCGTCGCCTGCTTCAAGATGGACCCGCTCCGCACCGGATGGAAGAAGATCGAAGATGCCGCTTGGAGAAGATGTTTGCCGGTCCGGATGTCCTCTTCTTGCCGGATAGGAGGAAGACTTTGGAGCCTCTTCTGGACCTCTTCAGCCACCGGATGATGGATCGCCAACCCCCGCTTGGGTTGGATGAAGATGTTGGAGCCAGGACGGATCGGTGATACCTGGATGGTGAAGACAAGGTAGGAAGATCTTCAGGGGCTTAGTGTTAGGTTTCTTTAAGGGGGGTTTGGGTTAGATTAGGGGTATGTGGGTGGTGGGTTGTAATGTTGGGGGGGGGGTATTGTATGTTTTTTTTTACAGGCAAAAGAGCTGAAATTCTTGGGGCATGCCCCGCAAAGGGCCCTGTTCAGGGCTGGTAAGGTAAAAGAGCTTGTAACTTTTTTAATTTAGAATAGGGTAGGGAATTTTTTATTTTGGGGGGCTTTGTTATTTTATTAGGGGGCTTAGAGTAGGTGTAATTAGTTTAAAATTGTTGTAATATTTTTCAAATGTTTGTAAATATTTTTTTATTTTTTGTACTTTAGCTAGTTTATTTAATTGTATTTATTTGTAGGAATTGTGTTTAATTAATTTATTGATAGTGTAGTGTTAGGTTAATTGTAGGTAATTGTAGGTAGTTTATTTAATTAATTTATTGATAGGGTAGTGTTAGGTTTAATTATATCTTAGGTTAGGATTTATTTTACAGGTAAATTTGTTATTATTTAAACTAGGTAACTATTAAATAGTTCTTAACTATTTAATAGCTATTGTACCTGGTTAAAATAATTACAAAGTTGCCTGTAAAATAAATATTAATCCTAAAATAGCTATAATATAATTATAATTTATATTGTAGCTATATTAGGATTTATTTTACAGGTAAGTATTTAGCTTTAAATAGGAATCATTTATTTAATAAGAGTTAATTTATTTTGTTAGATGTAAATTATATTTAAGTTAGGGGGGTGTTAGTGTTAGGGTTAGACTTAGCTTTAGGGGTTAATCCATTTATTATAGTAGCGATGAGCTCCGGTCGTCAGATTAGGGGTTAATAATTGAAGGTAGGTGTCGGCGATGTTAGGGAGGGCAGATTAGGGGTTAATACTATTTATGATAGGGTTAGTGAGGCGGGTTAGGGGTTAATAACTTTATTATAGTAGCGGTGCGGTCCGCTCGGCAGATTAGGGGTTAATAAGTGTAGGCAGGTGTCGGCGACGTTGAGGGGGGCAGATTAGGGGTTAATAAATATAATATAGGGGTCGGCGATGTTAGGGCAGCAGATTAGGGGTACATAGGGATAACGTAGGTTGCGGCGGTTTACGGAGCGGCAGATTAGGGGTTAAAAAAAATATGCAGGGGTCAGCGATAGCGGGGGCGGCAGAATAGGGGTTAATAAGTGTAAGGTTAGGGGTGTTTAGACTCGGGGTACATGTTAGAGTGTTAGGTGCAGACGTAGGAAGTGTTTCCCCATAGGAAACAATGGGGCAGCGTTAGGAGCTGAACGCTGCTTTTTTGCAGGTGTTAGGTTTTTTTTCAGCTCAAACAGCCCCATTGTTTCCTATGGGGGAATCGTGCACGAGCACGTTTTTGAGGCTGGCCGCGTCCGTAAGCAACTCTGGTATCGAGAGTTGCATTTGCGGTAAAAATGCTCTACGCTCCTTTTTTGGAGCCTAACGCAGCATTTGTTTGAACTTTCGATACCAGAGTTAAATTTATGGTGCGGCCAGAAAAAAACCCGCGGAGCGTTAACAGCCCTTCTACCGCCAAACTCCAAATCTAGGCCACAGTTTCTTCAACTTAGTATCCAGCAAGCGACCACGGTTAATAACTGCACTCAGGGTCAGGCTAGATATATCCTAAGACCAGGTTTTTGAAAGTGGATAAGGAATACCTCTTTACAAAAGGAAGTTTGTTTCCATCAGAGTGGCTCACTTAAATGCCTTCAGGGCCTCTCTTTGACGAGAGCTCGTACACCGAATGTTTGTTAGAGTAACCTGCTGTAAGCGCTCCTCCTGTGACGACACAGCATTTCTAATCATGGTCAGCAAATAATCTTTTTTACATGTGGATATCCCTGTAGCAAATAGCTGTATGCATGAAACGCCTTTATTTAATGTTAAGGTTTATCTCTTTCTCTATCTTTATTCCCTGTTGCAAGGGTTTTTCTTTTCCTCCAAATTAGATTGATACTTTTTTTTAGCCAATTTCACCTAGAACATATATATATTATAGGGATCATCATATAAAATATTTAACCATTTCATGTAATTCCACATTTTTAGGTCTGAGTGATAAATTAACAAATGTGTCTCTTTTCAAACCAGACAGAAATGTGTATCAAACTGCATACTCTGTGGCACACTCTAGACTTGTATCAGGGAAATCAGGTAAGTGCAAAACAGCAAATTGACGGACTGTCAGGAAACTGCTTTGACTGCCTCGTCGGCATCCCAGCCTGTCAGAATGTTCAAAGAAAAGGGGCATGTCCGAGCTATGCCGATGAGCACCGATGTCTTTCCCATAGAAGTCAATGGGAGCGTGACTAATGCCCAAATCGTCGACATCACCGTTCATCTGCATTTCACTGCGGAGGGGGGGCTATTTAATGTGTACTTACACAGTGCAGACATTGTGCTCACTGAAACTAAAATTAGTTTCAGTGAAGGCACACTTCAAATATTGCCATGGGGATCTAAGTTTTATTACAACTACAGAAACTAGGTCAGACGATGTTTGTCTTGGCAGCTGATGACTGGGGAGACAAACATGGCTGCTATCGTCCTCGCAACCTGCACTGTGTGTGTGTGTGTGTGTGTGTATATATATATATATATATATATATGTATATATATATACATACAAAGGGCTTGCGATATGGGAAAAATGAATATCCCGATTTTTGGCCATGAAATATCGCGATCACAATTTTTAACAGCGATTTTTTAAAAATAACTGTTAAACGTACATTTCTCAATGAAAAATGCATTAAACTGTACAGAATCTTATAAATAAATATATGCTCACAATAAGGTTGTTGTTCCTAATTTTGACCGCGTGGAGACCGCCAGACGCCCAAATCCTGACACACACACTGTAGAGCATACAAATAAACATGCGCGCACACACTACACAAAAAACACACACTACACAGTGTATTCACATTTGTACACAGTCTCAAATACCCAGCAACACACAGCATACACACTGCAGAGCATACAAATAAACATGCACCCACACAACACACACCACATTCATGCAGACACACAACATACACACATACCACATACATGCAGACACACAACAACATATACACACCACATACATGCAGACACACAACATAGACACACCATATTAACAGCCTACGCACACTACACAGCTTTCACATACATGCAGACACACAACATATACACTGCAAAGCTTACAAATAAACATGCACCAACATAACATTCATACACCACATATATGCAGACACACAACAACATACACACACCTTATACATGCAGACACACAATACCATACACACACCACATACATGCGGACACACAACAGCATATACATACCACATACATTCAGACACACAACATACACACAAAACATGTACATTCAAGTACAACTAGGCATAGCATACACATTTATATAATACAGAAGGGACAACTATGTAGCATCTCACAGCTTTAATTTAAATGGGCTGTTATTTGGTTTCAGGCATTGTACAACTGTGTTTAGTATTGTGTGCCTGCAACTAGGATAAATAAGAATGTTAGCTATGTCAGCCCTGTGTCTCTAACCTGTAAGTGCTGAGTCCCAGGAAGAACAAAACTGCTACAGATATAATGTGCTTCCATGTTATGTGATTCACAGATAGACCTCACTCATTCGATCAGCAAATACTAGGAGCATGGTGGAGCAGGAAGCAGAGAGAGTGCAGCGTGGTGGTGCTGTAAGTATGTCAAAACAAAGTAAAACTAGTGCGGCAGCTCCTGCTGATAACCAAACGGCCGAGACTGATAGTGAGAAGCTTAAACAAAACGGATGTGCTGAGTGACATACAGCAGGAGCAGCTCATCAGCCCCTCCTGCTTATGCTCCAGATCTGTGGGTGATGATGCATGTAGCCACTGCTATGACAGTAACAACCTATGCTGGAAACAGAGGAGTCAGATATCAGGCTTTGCACTTCAGTCACTCCTAACAGTTAACAGTCCCATTTATGAATTAAATAGCCCGCCACTCACTGCAAGCCTGACTAAGCAGAACAAAATGAACTCCGCCCCTATTCCTCTGCTAAAGACTAGAGCCAACTACTGGCTCTGTGAGGAGGAGGGCTCTTCCAGGGCTGCCATAAATACAAGAGCATCTGTGCAGCATGGTATACTTGGCAGGACAGAGGGACAGACAGGGTTTGTTTGTTTTTTAAATCGAAAGGCAAAAAATCGTGTCAGGTCTGAAGGTGAGCTAAGTATTCTAGCGCAGTTTTGGCTTTTGCTCGAGTACAAACTATAACTTTCTACGTAATACCAGTGCAAATTACCTCAGTCGCAATATCTATTGAAAGTAATAGTTTTGCTCTATCGAAGTTGGCTGCACTAACCCTTTTCTGGTTTGCACACTTTACTATAGACTTGTAGTATCAAAGCTGAGTGCTAATGGTAGCACAGTCAAGCGAAACTAGATATCGCGTGCACACTATCATTAGCGTGCCACAGCCACTTGTAATATAGTCCAATATATATATATATATATATATATATTTCTCCCCTACAGTAGTGGACCTACTCAGCATAGGGTGCCCAAAGGTAACTCAGTAATAAGCAATAGTAATCAAATACATGCTGCTCTGTATAATGATTTTGAGGATAGATAGATAAGATGGACCTAAGATGCAATAATAAAAGGCTCCCTGCCTTAGGATTGTGAACCTTCTTCACCAGACTATGTGTAGAATAGCTGCTATGGGCCCCCTCCAGCACTTGGGCCGTAGTGCCGTGGTCACAGCCGGCGTTTTGTATTAGGCAGAATAGGCAGCCGCCTTAGAGCGCATTAGCAGGGGGGCGCTAAGAGTGGTGCCAACTGCCTACTATGATTTAAAAAAATATATATTTTTTTTTAATTTTGAATATCGCTTCTTGCGTGGTGGTTCTGCGCCTGCCGGCTGCCGCAACTAAACTTATTTTCAGTGGTGTGTGGAGTCACAGTGTGTCAGACTCTCAGAGTCATAGTGGAGAGGAGGACAGTGGACTGGAGGCAACAAGGCGGAGCTCACTTGCCTTGCGCAGCTGCTGCACTGCCTGCCTGCCGCTGCCAGAGTAGTGAGATCACTCAGGGAGGGGAGAAATCTTGCAGCAGCAGCACTGCCACCATCCATCTGAGGCTGAGCCCTCAGCCACGTGAGTGAGGTGGCAGTGGTGACTGAGTGAGCCTGCCCGCCCGCGGCGCTGCCCACCACAGTCTAGCAGATGACAACGAGTGAAGAAGACTGGAGCAGGTAGGAATGGTGCGTGGCACTGTGGTGGCCTGGGCTGGTGGGCGTCTCTGAGGAGGGATCCGGAGGCATTTAGGAATGGGGGGAGCTCTGAGGAGGGGTCCGGCTGGAGACTGGAGCTGGCATTTCTACTAGTAGAAGTACCAACGAATGGTGGGGTGGGGCACAGTTCCTTATAAATATATTTTATATATGGCTGACCTGAAGGCTGAAGCAAGCAGCCAGATCCCAGCACGGACCGGACCGGTCACCTAATACATCCTTAAAATATAATTTCATTTCTGTGAGTGAGTGTCACACAGACACAGTAGACACAAATCCTTGTATAGGTGCTGGCCTGGGGCTGGTCTGGGCGCTGGCTGCTGTTCAGGAATCAGGTGGCCATATTACATGGAGTGCCTGTGAGTGTGTGTGACATAGAAAATAAACCACCACTGGTAATAAAAGGTCTAGCCCTGTGAAAAGGAAGACGTTATATTATTGTCAGGCTAGGCTATTTGATACTGATAACAGGCAGATAGGTCTTAGGAGCCACGAAGGTTTAGTGCTGAACAAGTAGTAAATCACAGTTTCCAGATGTGATAGTGTCTCCTAATAACTTAACTGACTTGCAGATATCACAGAATTGTTCCCTTCTTTAACCTTCCCCCTATAACACTTCTCTTATCTTTGAGTGTGGGAAGAGGGGGGTCTAAAAGAATTACTTTTGCTGAGCCCTATGTACTCTAGGCAGCTTTTTTAAATGTTTAGAGGGTATTGTCCAAATGCATTACATATTTGGGGTTATTTAGGGGCATTGTGGGTTTTGTGGCTTCCCTTACATCTGAAAATCTAGTCATATTGGTAACATGCATGCAACGCTGGCCTGGCTCTCTCTGCTATCTTACTACATACTCTTTATGTAGTCATTTAAATATTTGCAGTGCAGCAGCACTTTTTTGTGTTAGAGTGTGTCTGTATATGTGTATTAGTGTCTGTGACTGTGTGTTAGTGTGTGTCCGTATATGTATATTAGTGTCTGTGACTAGGTTTACGTGTGTGTCTGTATATGTGTATTAGTGTCTGTGTCTGTATATATGTATTAGTGGTGTCTGTGACTGTGTAATTGTGTGTGTGTGTGTCTGTATATGTGTATTAGTGTCTGTGACTGTATGTAAGTGTGTGTGTCCATATATGTATATTAGTGTCTGTGACTGTGTTTAAGTGTGTGTTTGTATATGTGTATTAGTGTCTGTGTCTGTATATATGTATTAGTGGTGTCTATGTGTGTGCCTGTATATGTGTATTAGTGTCTGTGAATGTATGTAGGTGTGTGTGTCTGTATATGTGTATTAGTGTATGTGACTGTGTGTTAGTGTGTGTGTCTGTATATATGTATTAGTGGTGTCTGTGACTGTGTGTTAGTGTGTGTGTCTCTATATATATGTATTAGTGGTGTCTGTGACTGTGTAATTGTGTGTGTGTCTGTATATGTGTATTAGTGTCTGTGACTGTATGTAAGTGTGTGTGTGTATATGTGTATTAGTGTCTGTGACTGTGTGTTAGTGTATGTCTGTACATGTGTATTAGTGTATGTGACTGTGTGTTAGTGTGTGTATTGTCTGTGACTGTGTGTGTGTATTGTCTGTGACTGTGTTAGTGTCTGTGACTGTGTTAGTGTGTGTATATGTGTATTAGTGTCTGTTACTGTGTGTTAGTGATTTGCCATGCAGCACTACCACTGTTTGATTTGCTATGCATCACTACTACTGTTTGATTTGAATTTAGCCACCAATCAGCAAGCGCCACCCAGGATCTGAACCAAAAATAGGCTGGCTCCTAAGCTTACATTCCTGCTTTTCAAATAGAGATACCAAGAGAACCAAAAAATTGATAAAAGGAGTTAATTAGAAAGTTGATTAAAATGTCATGCTCTATCTGAATCATGATATAAAAATTTGGGCTACATATCCCTTTAACTAGCAATGGAATGGTATGTAATCGGGGGGGGGGGGGGGAATGTATCCTCGCCTTTGTGGCCAAAAATCCTAGCACCGGCCCTGGCACAAGTGGTAGTTCCAACCATGCCCCCCTGTGAGTTAATATTACACTATAAATAGTCTTGCTACTTGTGCACTAATCCATCCTCTCTTTTTTGTCTCATGAGATCCAAAGTGGTGGAGTTGGGAAGTTGTCAGGGAGTGAGGTTTGTTTGCTCCACCAACCTTCATAAATACAAGCCACCAATACAAAACATTTTATCTTTGCTCCTTTACCTAGGAAAGTTAGTAACAATTATGAATGATCTTCAAGAGTAACTATTTAATAGTGTTTAATGTCCCATTAGTAAAAAATGAAAAACCTTCAGCAGTATTGTTAGCATACCATTAGTCAACTAGGCTTTCTGAAATCTCAAAATTCCTTTAACATTTTACTATGCTGGTAGTCATGTGATAAACAAAAATTAACATAAAGACAGGTTTTGCGTGTGTATTAAAAGTTGAAAGTAATTGGGTGTGCTCAAACGCAGACAAAATTGGCACTCATCGCATTAGTGCGACTGAAAAACTAGCGTAAGGGGTAAAAAAAAATGTGCACCAAGCCCAACATAAGTACATTAAAATAAATTGTTACACTTATACATAAACTATCTGATAAATAATATTCATCTAAATATAAAAACAAATATAAGAGTAAAGGGTATATGGTAGGGTGTCTGGAAAGGCTATTATGTACAGTATGTATATATACATAGTCACGGTCATGCCCAGGATTGAACCTGAAACCTCTGCTGCTGATTCTCTCCCAGCCTGTTGTTCTGTCACTGTGCCACTGGCTCAGTCTAATAGTTTCTTTGTGCTGTTACCTGCACTGACTAGCTCTCTAGCTCCAGCTGCAGGTAGTTTCCCAATCAGCACTGCTATTTGAGGCAGCCCTACAGACCACTCCCTGCTATGACATTGTGGTTTACCAGCTTTGTTTGTGCCTCTGTCCTGAATTCTTGTATCTGGCTTGTCGTCTGACCTCTCTCTTTTACCTTCTCAGTGTACTACAAAGGATTAGACTGCTTATCTGGTACTTGATAAAAAATCAAACAGTTCTTAGATAGTATCACAGTTAAAGGGACAGTTCACCCAAAAATATTCTCCCCTTTAAAATATTCCCAATGATCCTTTTAACCTGCTAGTGTATTAAATTGGTTACAAGTAGCTCCTTTACTCCTATTTCAGCATTTGAAATAGCTGATTTAGCCTGTGGTATCGCCACCTACACTGAACAAATTAATACTGGAGTATAGGCTATTGAAACGTCTAAGTATACACAGCCAGTAGAAGAGATTACACTCTCAGTGGGATGCAGGATAGTTAAGTAATAAAATGATAATTTTCCATTGTTCTCTCTATGTATTGAGCTTTGGTGTTCCAGCAAAATAAATGATAAGGAAACAAGTCTGTTTACACAAACTTAGAACATAATGAGATCTGATATCACCTTTAAGTTCAACCCATTGTAATAGGCTGTGGTTTCAAAGCACAAAATCTGCTACTTTATATACACAAATAAGCATGAAAATGGAATTTCTCAAATATTTTATACCCTGCAGTTGGTATAACAAGTCATTTAAAATACATTAATGGAAAAACAATTTTACAGTGTACTGTCCCTTTAATAGTGATGGTTAATAGAATGAAAATATACACCCAAACAAGGATCCAACAAAGACCTCTAATATTGGAATTACAAGTTTAAAGCAAAAGATATGGATTGGGTGCGCCCAGAGACACTGTAAGAAATGCTTTAGTCTTAAATTTCAGTTTATCCCAGTATTATAAGCAAGAAAATTAATTTACTATTATAGTAACATTTTTGTTTCATAATATATTTGAGAAGTCATGCATTTAACCACAACCAATAGAGTGTTTAAAATGTGTTCAAAATAAATTTTACTTCATTGAAAGATACTATGTACACGTAGTTAAACATCAGAGCAAAAAAGAAACAACAGTTAAAATCAACAATTTATTACGTTCCCTGTGGATACCGTACAGATGGGGATTCCCAGTATCCTTACTAATCAACAAAAATGGCAAAATACTTATCTATCAAGATCCAGCTGATACAGACACTTTCTGCTTTCTCCTGAAAAACGCTGTATAGCTTTACACTACCTTTATAAACAAAAAGTAGACATTGCACTTATCCAAGAAACACACTTTCTAAAAACCAAAGAGCCAAATATCTCCAAGCTCTACTATGACCAACACTTCCTCAGCTCAGGGTCAAACAAAAAAATGGAATGGAAATCTTGTTCAAAAAGGTTCCTCCTTTGAGCTATTACACAAATATTCAGATTTAGAGGGAAGGCTTTTGATATAAGTAGGACTTTACTATGGCAGACCGCTCACATTGGCAAACCTCTATGCACCCAATCGCCCAACATCCTCCTTTTTTCACACAGTCATCAATCGCTTATAGGAAAAGGCCCAATGATACTAGGCGGTAACTTTAACTTTCCCATTTGCCCTCATCTAGACACCTCAACAGGTCACTCATACATGAGCAAAAGCCAAATAAAAGCCAAGTGGTCAACGACCACACACCCCAAAACCAGAGACTACACCTTTTTCTCAAACCCCCAACACACCTACACTCGACTTGACTACCTTTTTTGTGACCAAACCACTCTATCATCACTGATTAGCTCCCGTATATCCCACACAACATGGTCTGACATAGCATGGTTTTCAACTCCTTCTCCTGGTCCTCTAATCCACAAAACAACTGCACATGGAAACTAAATGACTATATCTTCGCGATGTGCAACTAATCACTTAAATGGACAGTCAAGTCCAAAAAAAAAAAAACTTTCATTTTCCAAATAGGACATGTAATTTTAAACAACTTTCCAATTTACTTTTATCAACAATTTTGCTTTGTTCTCTTGGTATCCTAGTTGAAAGCTAAACCTAGGAAGGCTCATACGATAATTTCTAAGCCCTTGAAGGGCGCCTCTTTTTTATTTACTTTTCAAAACAGGGGAGAGCTAGTTCATGTAAACCATATAGATCAGTGTTTTTCAACCAGTGTGCCGTGGCACACTAGTGTGCCGTGAGAGATCCTCAGGTGTGCCGCGGCAGACTGACAACAGTGCAAGGGTGTCCCTCTTTCAAATTTTGAAATATTGGTAGGTATGTGACAGGCTCATCGGGCATCATTTACAACCATGACATTGACATTAATTCACAGACAATCATTATGATTGTTTGTGAATAAATGTCAATATGTCATGTATAGTTTGTAGGTACTAGGAGGCATGGCATGACAGCACAGTACAGTGTGTATATTATATATATATATATATATATATATATACATACACACACACATACTGTATATATATATCCTGTATTAGGCTACAATGTGTGATTTTGTAAAATTTTGGGATGGTGGTGTGCCACAGGATTTTTTTATGTAAAAAAGTGTGCCACGGCAAAAAAAGGTTGCAAATCACTGATATAGATAACATTGTGATCCCGCCCGTGGCTAGTGGCAGACACTGCACTAATTGGATAAAATGCAAGTCAATAGATAACTAAAAGTCATGTCATTAGGGGCGGTCAGAAGATGCTTAGATACAAGTTAGTCACGGAAGTAAAAAGTGTATTAATATAACAGTGTCAGTTATGCAAAACTGGGGAATGGGTAATAAAGGGATTATCTATCTTTTTAAACAATAAAAATTCTGGTGTTGACTGTCCCTTTAAATTACTGAAAAAACAACTTAATTTGTCACCCATAACAACCCTGACACTACCTCACCCTTGAATAACTGGGAAGCCTACAAGTGCTACATAAAAGGCAAGCTCATGCAACACACGCACAGACAACGCAAGCTCAGATCAGGATATTACAACACGCTCACAAAAAGACTCCTAGTGTCAGAGGAAGCTCTTAAGAAATATCTTGACTCGGAGCAATACTTAACAGACCTACAGCAAGCTAGGGAAGAACTGAACAATCACCTAGTTAAAAATGCACACTTACAAGCCCTCACAACAAGAGCTAAGTACTTTGCTGAAAATAACAAGGCAGGCTGTTTAATGGCCAGATCTCTGAAGAAACAATATTATAAATCATCTATTCGGCAAATAACAGGGACAAACAAAAATAACCTCTTTCATAGCACTGACATAGAGGCTCAATTTGCAGAAAACTCAATAGATCAATCAGCTAGTCTCGCAACATCCCTACTAGAAGCCACAATTTCAGTTATCCCAAAACCAAAGAAGGCCCAAGACTAGTAACTAATTAACGACCCATATCACTCCTCAATATTAGAATTAAAACTGTATGCCAAGATATTAGCACAATGGTTAAACAAAGCATTACCTGATCTGGTCCACACCGATCAAGTAGACTTCATTCCTGGCAGAGAAGCCAAAGATAATACAATACATGTATTACAAACCCTATTTTCCATTACAAGCAATAAAATACCCCTAATCTTACTCTATACCAATGCAGAGAAAGCCTTCAACAGGGTGGACTGGAAGTTCATGTGGTCCACTCTGTCGAAATTCGGTATCCCAAAAATGTTCCTCACCCGCATCCAAGCTCTATATACAGATCCAACAACAAGGGTCCGAGCCAATGGAACACTCTCTCACAGCTTCCCCATTAAAAATGGCACACATCAAGGCTGCCCACTATCACCACTTCTATTCGCCCTCACAGTCGAAACCTTTGCTGCCCGTATCAGACAAAACCCTGATTTTAGAGGGATAGATTTTGGACGCATACACCAAAAATGCCTATTATATGCCGATGACATTATATTAACATTACGATCCCCCACCCTCTCCATCTCTCCCCTCCTCAAAGTGTTTATGACATTAAAAAAAGTCTCAAACTTTTCCATCAATATGGATAAATCAGTTCTCCTGCCCGTCAACTTACCAGACTTTGACATCCAATATCTCACAGACAACACAAATTTTCTAATCAAACCTCTATACACTACTTAGGCATATACATAACCCCGCCCACACCCAGTTTACATAATTTAAACTACATCCCTTTACAAAAAGAAATTCAGAAATTATTAGACTCATGGCAAAAAAAAAGGACATCTTTCCTGGACAGGCAGAGCCCACGCTGTCAAGATGACTATCCTGCCTAAATACCTTTATACATTTCAGACACTACCCCTACATTTACCCAAATCCTATATTCACACACAACAAAAAATTATAGATTCCATTATATGGTCCCACCACAAAGCGAGAATACCGAAAGAAACACTGTACTTAGCTAAAGAACATGGAGGAATAGGTGCCCCAAACTTACTAGACTATTATAGAGTCACTCACCTTGCCTGAATAGTGACGTGGAATCACTCATCACCTGCGAAACCCTGGACCCACATAGAATTCCAGATGATAGGGAGAGAAAACCTAGGTGAACTGTGCTGGACCCCAGTGAAACACAGACCTACTGACACATACTCCAACTATTACATAGCCAGCAAATTAAAAATATGGGCCAACCTAATCTCTACCACTCAAACAATTTAGAGTCAAATGTCCCCAATGACAACATTGATAGACAACCCAACTTTTGGCCGACTTAAGTTTTCACAAATCCCTAAACTCAATGACAAACCATCGAACTTTCCGGTTCACCTTCTCCTGTTGGATGAACAAATATGCACACAAACAGATATTGCCCAAAGAATAGGTCCCCCTTTCCAAAATTGGTACCCTTATTTTCAAGCGCATCATGCCATAAACACCAGCCCACAAAGATTAGATCTAATCAGTCCACTCACACAATTTGAAACATTCTGCTTCAACCCAAGAATCCCCAAATCCCACGTTTCCTTGATACATAAAATAATCCAACATTCCTTCCCCGGCTGCAGACCATTTTACATACAAAAATGGGAAAGAGAACTAAATACTACACTATCTGATACACAGTGGAAGAAAGCCTTCATGACGATTAAAAAAAATCATCACTCTCCCAAACTATAATAGAAATTAACTATAAACTACTCTCGCGATGGTACTTAACACCACAAAGACTACACAGTACATACCCACACGCCTCCCCACTTTGTTGGAGACACTGTGGAGAGATAACTAACCTGTATCATATCTGGTGGACATGTCCCCTGATCCAGAATTACTGGAGCGAGATCACTAGAAGCATAAATAGCACTTTAATGACTATGACAAGTACGAGGCGATGAGCAGCGGACTGTTGTTAACTAACAGTCATCGATCTCACTGCTCTTCTGCTTTTTCCCAGCTTTATTTATATACTGTCACTAAACACCGCCACTATACTTAACTGTTTAACCCCTATGCCGCCGCTCCCGGAATAGGTCCCCCTTTCCAAAATTGGTACCCTTATTTTCAAGCGCATCATGCCATAAACACCAGCCCACAAAGATTAGATCTAATCAGTCCACTCACACAATTTGAAACATTCTGCTTCAACCCAAGAATCCCCAAATCCAACGTTTCCTTGATACATAAAATAATCCAACATTCCTTCCCCGGCTGCAGACCATTTTACATACAAAAATGGGAAAGAGAACTAAATACTACACTATCTGATACACAGTGGAAGAAAGCCTTCATGACGATTAAAAAAAATCATCACTCTCCCAAACTATAATAGAAATTAACTATAAACTACTCTCGCGATGGTACTTAACACCACAAAGACTACACAGTACATACCCACACGCCTCCCCACTTTGTTGGAGACACTGTGGAGAGATAACTAACCTGTATCATATCTGGTGGACATGTCCCCTGATCCAGAATTACTGGAGCGAGATCACTAGAAGCATAAATAGCACTTTAATGACTACGACAAGTACGAGGCGATGAGCAGCGGACTGTTGTTAACTAACAGTCATCGATCTCACTGCTCTTCTGCTTTTTCCCAGCTTTATTTATATACTGTCACTAAACACCGCCACTATACTTAACTGTTTAACCCCTATGCCGCCGCTCCCGGACCCCGCTGCAACTAAATCAAGTTATTAACCCCTAAACCGACGCTCCCGGACCCCACCGCAAATCTAATAAAGTTATCAACCCCTATCCCGCAGCTCCCGGACCCCGCTGCAACTAACTAAAGGTATTAACCCCTAAACCTCTGGCCTCCCAAATCACTACCACTTACTAAACCTATTAACCCCTAAACCGCCAGCCGCCCACATCGCCATAAACTAAATAACTTATTAACCCCTAAACCTAACAACCCGCTAACTTTATATTAAATATTAACTCATCCCTATCTTATAATAAATTTAAACTTATCTTTAGTTTTAAATTAAACCATATTAAACTAATAATTAATCTACCCTAACAATTATACTAAAATTACATTAAACTATATTAAACTATTAATTAATCTACCCTAACTATTATACTAACATTACATTAAGCTACAAATTAACTTAAACTATATTTTATATATGAAACAGCTAACCCTACTCAAATAATGTAAATCTACAATAAAAAATTACAAAGTTACAAAAACTAACAACTAAGTTACAAAAAATAACAAACACTAAGTTACAAAAAAAATAAACATTGTTACACAAAAAAGCCCCCCCAAAATTAAAAAAACCCTAACCTACAAAAAACTACCATTGGCCCTTAAAAGGGCCTTTTTGCGGGGCATTGCCCCAAAGAAATCAGCTTTTTTACCTGTAAATAAAAAATGCAAATACCCCACCAACAGTAAAACCCACCACTCACACAACCAACCCTCCCAAATAAAAACCTAACTAAAAAAAACCTAAGCTCCCCATTTCCCTGAAAAGTGCATTTGTATGGGCATTGCCCTTAAAAGGGCATTTAGCTCTTTTTCAAAAGCCCAAACCCTAATCTATAAATAAAACCCACCCAATAAAGCCTTAAAAAATCCTAACACTAACCCCTGAAGATCCCCTTACAGTTTCTGAAGAGCCGACATCCATCCTCAACGAAGCGGCAGAAGTCCTCATCAAAGCCGGCAGAAGTCTTCATCCAAGCAGTCGAAGTCTTCACCCAGACGGCATCTTCTATCTTCATCCATCCGGCGCGGAGTGGCTCCATCTTCAAGACATCCGACGCGGAGCATCCTCTTCTTACGACGTCTTCTTCGGAATGAAGGTACCTTTAAATGACGTCATCCAAGATGGCGTCCCTTAGATTCCGATTGGCTGATAGAATTCTATCAGCCAATCTGAATTAAGGTTGAAAAAATCCTATTGGCTGATCCAATCAGCCAATAGAATGCAAGCTCAAACCTATTGGCTGATTGGATAAGCCAATAGGATGAAATCTCAATCCTATTGGCTGATTGCAACAGCCAATAGGATTTTTTCAACCTTAATTCCGATTGGCTGATAAAATTCTTTCAGCCAATCGGAATCTAAGGGACGCCATCTTGGATGACGTAATTTAAAGGAACCTTCATTCCGAAGAAGAAGTCGTAAGAAGAGGATGCTCTGCGCCGGATGTCTTGAAGATGGAGCCACTCCGCGCTGGATGGATGAATATAGAAGATGCCGTCTGGATGAAGACTTCTGCCCGGTTGGATGAAGACGTCAGGCCCGCTTGGATAAAGACTTCAGCCGGCTTTGATGAGGACTTCTGCCACTTCGTTGAGGATGGATGTCGGCTCTTCAGAAACTGTAAGTTGATCTTCGGGGGTTAGTGTTAGGATTTTTTAAGGCTTTATTGGATGGGTTCTATTTTTAGATTAGGGTTTGGGCTTTTGAAAAAGAGCTAAATGCCCTTTTAAGGGCAATGGTGAGCTTAGGTTTTTTTAGTTAGCTTTTTTTGGGGGGGGGGGGGTTGGTTGTGTGGGTGGTGGGTTTTACTGTTGGCGGGGTATGTATTTTTTATTTACAGGTAAAAGAGCTGATTTCTTTGGGGCAATGCCCCGCAAAAGGCCCTTTAAGGGCCATTGGTAGTTTATTGTAGGTTAGGTTTTTTTTATTTTGGGGTGGCTTTTTTATTTTCTTAGGGCTCTTAAATTAGGTGTAATTAGTTTAAATATCTGATAATTTATTTTTTATTTTCTGTAACTTAGTGTTTATTTTTTTTTGTAACTTAGTTGTTAGTTTTTTGTAACTTTGTAATTTTTTATTGTAGATTTAAATTAGGGTTAGGTGTTTAAATATATAATATAGTTAATTTAATTTGTAGTTTGGAGATTCAGAGCTACAGGATATCACGACGGGGATTGCCCTATACAGCCAGCTGGTTTGCTGTTAGAATACCAGCCTGCATCTACAGGCACAATAGAGTGCCTTCACGTTTGTGAGTACCCTGTATCTATTCTCGTTTGGTTTCCCGTGGTCCTTATTGATCTACACATGTGGCGCCTCTGTTTCTGTTTCCATTACAGTTTTCCATCATAGAAGTTTCATCATCCTTTGGGTGAAGACTGAGAGCTGCCTGTTCTACATATGGACTTTTGTGACACTATTTGAACTTATCTATTGCCATATTGGTCACGTGCTACGTTTGTATACATATATTTTACAATTTTAACTTCTTTACATTATGTATATGGTGTTATGATATGCACACTCAGCATTTTTTAATATCTATCATCGCTTTCTAGCGCCTCCTATAGGAGACCTGTGGTACTTAGTATCACAGATATTCCTGTATTAGTATTTTAATTTGTAGTTTAATGTAGTTTTAGTATAACAGTTAGAGTAGATTAATTATTAGTTTAATATAGTTTAATGTAATTTTAGTATAATAGTTAGGGTAGATTAATTATTAGTTTAATTTAAATCTAAAGGTAAGTTTAAATTTATTATAAGATAGGGATGAGTTAATATTTAATGTAAAGTTAAGGGGTTGTTAGGTTTAGGGGTTACTAGGTTAATTTGGTTTATGACGATGTGGGGGGCTGTCAGTTTAGGGGTTAATAGGTTTAGTAAGTGCTAGCAATGTGGGAGGCCAGGTGTTTAGGGGTTAATAACTTTATTTAGTTGCGGTGGGCTCCGGGAGCGGCGGGATAGGGGTTAATAACTTTATGTAGGTGGTCGGCGGTGTCGGGGCAGCAGATTAGGGGTTAATAACATAATGTAGGAGGCGGCAGAATAGGGGTTAATAAGTATAATGTAGGTGGCGGCGGTGTAGGGGGCAGCAGATTAGGGGTGTTTAGACTCTGGGGTTATGTTAGGGTGTTAGGTGTAAACATAACTTTTATTCTCCCATAGTAATCAATGGGATATCGAGCAGCAGAGAACTTGAGCTTTCGCTGCTTTCAGACTCCCATTGATTCCTATGGCATCCGCTGTCTCCAGGGCGGCGGATTGAAAACCAGGTACACTGGGCCGGAATAGTGGTGAGCGTACCTGTTAGATATTTGTTAACTAGCAAAAGTAGTCAGATGGTGCCGAATTTGCATTCGGAACATCTGTAATGACGTAAGCATCGATCTGTGTCGGACTGAGACTGGCGGATCGTATGTTACGTCACAGATTTCAACTTTTGCCAGTCTGTAGGCTTTGATAACTAAGGGGAATCAAGCTCACCACGATTACGCTGTGGAATTCCAGCGTATTTGCGGTTGATGGATTGATAAGTAGGCCTCTAAGTCCCAAAAATAAGAAATAATATAAAGGAGTTCCCAACACCTCCCCTTTCCCTTCCACTCTTTGTTCCTTAAAGGGACACTCAGGCTTTATTAAATTTTCATGATTCAGATAGAGCATTTAATTTTAAACAACTTTCCAATTAACTTCCATAAAAAAAAATGTGCACAGTCTTTTATATTTACACTTTTTTTTGAGTCACCAGCTCCTACTGAGCATGTGCAAGAACTCAGACTATACGTATATGCATTTGTGATTGGCTGATTGCTATCACATGGTACAGGGGGAGTGGAAATATACATAACTTTAAAATGTGTTAGAAAAGAATCTACTACTCATTTGAAATTCAGAGTAAATGCTATTGTATTATCTTGTTATCTTGCATTTGTTGATTATGCAAATCTGCTGTGTTTACTGGTCCTTTAACCCTCCTTCCTCTCCCTCTCTTCCCACTTCTCCCTTCCTTTTTCTGGAAGAAATGGTTAAATGGATACACAAAGAGACAGTCTGGTATTGTTTGTATCCTTTTAATAATTTTCATAATATATCTGTTAAACAGTTTATGATGTAAACAAGTATGATAATGTAACAGCTTCTAATGGATGTTAACATACCTGTTTTGATAAGTACATTACAATATTGTTAGACTGTTTTTCTCGCTTAAAATGTCACAGTTTTATGTAAAAAACAATAAAAATATTTATTAAAAAAATTCAACAATTCATAAAAACAACAATACATAAAAGCAATCACTAAAATGTTACAGAGCACTTCATATCAAAACATCATATAAAAGTCAATAATGATAATGAGATATTTATGTATCTCTTTTTTTACAATATATGCCCTGGACTTATTGCGTTCTGAAGGGGATTCCTTAGTATGATACTGATTACTTAGGATATAATTGTTGCGAGATTAAAATATTGCAATTTTGCAAAGTGTCAGTTACCGGTAAAGGTCGTTAGTGGTATAAATCTTTCCCAAGCCGTTCCTGTAGCTTACTTTGAATCACCTCCTTGAGCTACGATCCTCACTTCCCTCCGTCCTGGATCCTGCGAGTGCCATGAAGCCGCCTTACTCTCACGTTACTCACTGCGATCTCTGGACTTTAAAGGGTATACAATTCTGGATCTTTTTGCTCCTGTACTGCATACGGTGGCTCTATGGGTGACTGATTAATTAGTCTCTGCTATGCATTTCGGCTGGGACTTCAGCCTTTCTCAAGCAGCTAATCCTGTTTGCCTCATTTTCACCTTTAAATACCTTTCTTATGCAGGTCATTTAAATTAATTAATTGGTAGAGGACTTATTTTGGTGATGCAATTATATCCAATCTAATGCCAGCAATTAGTCTCTGCTAAAGCACATGAACCTCATTTTCATTGTAAAATGTGATATGGTGTTTCATAGATAAATATGGTTTAATGTCAGAAACATTATTTGGAAATAAGAAATACAGTGAGTGCAGAATTATTAGGCAAATGAGTATTTTGACCACATCATCCTCTTTATGCATGTTGTCTTACTCCAAACTGTATAGGCTCGAAAGCCTACTACCAATTAAGCATATTAGGTGATGTGCATCTCTGTAATGAGAAGGGGTGTGGTCTAATGACATCAACACCCTATATCAGGTGTGCATAATTATTAGGCAACTTCCTTTCCTTTGGCAAAATTGGTCAAAAGAATGACTTGACAGGCTCAGAAAAGTCAAAAATAGTGAGATATCTTGGAGAGGGATGCAGCACTCTTAAAATTGCAAAGCTTCTGAAGCGTGATCATCGAACAATCAAGCGTTTCATTCAAAATAGTCAACAGGGTCGCAAGAAGCGTGTGGAAAAACCAAGGCGCAAAATAACTGCCCATGAACTGAGAAAAGTCAAGCGTGCAGCTGCCAAGATGCCACTTGCCACCAGTTTGGCCATATTTCGGAGCTGCAACATCACTGGAGTGCCCAAAAGCACAAGGTGTGCAATACTCAGAGACATGGCCAAGGTAAGAAAGGCTGAAAGACGACCACCACTGAACAAGACACACAAGCTGAAACGTCAAGACTGGGCCAAGAAATATCTCAAGACTGATTTTTCTAAGGTTTTATGGACTGATGAAATGAGAGTGAGTCTTGATGGGCCAGATGGATGGGCCCGTGGCTGGATTGGTAAAGGGCAGAGAGCTCCAGTCCGACTCAGACGCCAGCAAGGTGGAGGTGGAGTACTGGTTTGGGCTGGTATCATCAAAGATGAGCTTGTGGGGCCTTTTCGGGTTGAGGATGGAGTCAAGCTCAACTCCCAGTCCTACTGCCAGTTTCTGGAAGACACCTTCTTCAAGCAGTGGTACAGGAAGAAGTCTGCATCCTTCAAGAAAAACATGATTTTCATGCAGGACAATGCTCCATCACACGCGTCCAAGTACTCCACAGCGTGGCTGGCAAGAAAGGGTATAAAAGAAGAAAATCTAATGACATGGCCTCCTTGTTCACCTGATCTGAACCCCATTGAGAACCTGTGGTCCATCATCAAATGTGAGATTTACAAGGAGGGAAAACAGTACACCTCTCTGAATAGTGTCTGGGAGGCTATGGTTGCTGCTGCACGCAATGTTGATGGTGAACAGATCAAAACACTGACAGAATCCATGGATGGCAGGCTTTTGAGTGTCCTTGCAAAGAAAGGTGGCTATATTGGTCACTGATTTGTTTTTGTTTTGTTTTTGAATGTCAGAAATGTATATTTGTGAATGTTGAGATGTTATATTGGTTTCACTGGTAAAAATAAATAATTGAAATGGGTATATATTTGTTTTTTGTTAAGTTGCCTAATAATTATGCACAGTAATAGTCACCTGCACACACAGATATCCCCCTAAAATAGCTATAACTAAAAACAAACTAAAAACTACTTCCAAAACTATTCAGCTTTGATATTAATGAGTTTTTTGGGTTCATTGAGAACATGGTTGTTGTTCAATAATAAAATTAATCCTCAAAAATACAACTTGCCTAATAATTCTGCACTCCCTGTACATATAATACAGTGAAATTAACAGAAATAAAATAATAATAATAATAATAATAAAAACAAATAAATTATCTGAACGTTATGAAAAACAGAACCCACAGTAATTCTTAAATACAAATATAGGACACAATCGTGATCTCATTATTTTTAAACATTTTAAGGAATCTATTCTCATGCTCTAAATATGAATATTTACAATATAGATTTTACACATGAGTTGTGCACAATAAATGGAAGGAAAATGCACAGATAAAGTTGTCTTTATAAGTCTTTATAAGTATTTTTAAGAGGAGAGTAATATAACTATATTCAAGTTTTAGTCTTATAATAGGTACACATATAAAAACGTTTAACTGTATATATACTCATAAAATTTTAAATTTAAATGGAAAATTATAATAGAAAATTATAAATAAATTAAAACAAGAGGACCATTCTTTATCCAATTATAGAGGCTTATCCAATCATTTACAAAAGCACAAAAAAATCTAAAAAATATAAACAGTATAGGGAAAAAAACTTTTTAAAACATATATAAGAACATAAATAAAAAGAGAAAAATGCTCAACCTGGGAAAACGAACAATAGCATAATAGCTTGTTCTATGGCTAATTAACACCCAAGAAGCAGCCTCCTTTTGCTCAACATGTGCCTTTCACAGAGAATGTTCCTGTAGCATATCAGTCTGATCCTGACTTAACAGTACAGTCCAGCCCCGAAATACCAGGCAATCCCTCTCTGAACGTGTCAGGTTTAAACATTGAGTTAGACCTCGTAGTATTTCTTTAAGGATCTCAACTGCAGAATCCTTGTTAGTTTGAAAATGGATCACTTTGCACTAGATCAAATTATGAATGAGACCTGAATGTGCTTTAAGTGAAGTTGTTCAGAAGCACCTGAATGTTATGTAGCAAAGACAAGTATCAACTTGTTGCTATCAATATGATTTTGTTTGATAAAAGGTTGCACAATCTCAGACTGGCAGACTAATCAGCGTTTCTTACACAGAACCTGCAGCTTCAGTCTACACTGACAAGATGACGTGAGAGGTGGGTGTGACTCAGGTCCGATCACGGAGCGCTTCTCTTCAGTGCACCAGCTGGTCTCCAGAATCATAAGGAGGCTGTCATAGGAATTGGTGTAAGTGATTCCTATTCACAGAACAATTCTTTTCAGAGTTGGGGGAGTGGCCAAACTCCGGTTACGGAGCGCTATTCAGGATTGAATCAGAGGATGCGGCTCAGTCACTTTGTAGGAGCGGAACAGTCCGGTAAGTTAGATGCTGATATCCGTAGGAGAAATCCTCTCTTGTTAGAGGAAACAGGAGGACGAATGAATGACAGGAAGGTTGTAGTTCTCCAGAGAAGAGTGTGTGTAAGTTTTAGCTGAAAAGCCAAGACTTGTAAACAAAGTTAATCCTTTAAGGTATCTGCTAATAAGCAGGAAGATGGAAACAAGTTGTAATCCAATTGAGTGGAATAATTCGATATCTCTCTAGTCAGAGAGTAGAGGAGTCGATGAGCTCAGCTAATTGCTTGAAACAAAATTAACTAAGCAGCTGTGAATGTCTGCATGAACATTAAGTAAAGGAAGTGGGTTCGGTTACACGGACACATACGTGACAGGCAGGAGAATAAACAGTGAAGCATAGATTTCTGACAGAACAAGAGAAACAGCAAAATGCCAGACGTACGATTCGGCCTAGTGTGGGCCTCATCAGTGAGGTGCAGCCATATCCCTCTAAGCACACTGCGTAAAGGGTCCACGTCTGGATTCCTGCATCACACTTAGGGAGACTTCCCTAAGAGTCATAATTTGCATAAATAAAAAGAGAGAAGTGCTCAACCTGGGAAAGAACAATAGCATAATAGCTTATTCTATGGCTAGTTACCACCCAAAAAGCAACCTCCTTTTGCTCAACATGTGCCTTTTCAAAATGGAATAAAAATGGCATTAAACACCTAGGTGTTTATCTCTCCCACAATCTCCCATAAATGATTACCACCAACCATCACCACTTGCTTCACACCCTTAAACATGACCTGTCACTGCTTAAATACAAAGAAGTCTCCAGGATGGGTAGGATATCAGCTTTTAAAATTATGCTTTACCCAAATTAACCTACCTGTTCCGAGGCTTAACCCTAAAACTTCCTTCGAGCCTTATAGATAGTTACCAATCCCTTCTCAACTCCTATGTATGGGCAAATACCCGCCCCCGAATATCTAGACACATGCTCCAAGCCCCAATAGACAAAGGTGGTCTGGGCTATCCCAATATTAAATTATACTATGAAGCTGCAATGCTTTCTCATATCTCTGCTTGAGGCAACTCAGGCGAATGCCCAAGATGCAAAAGAAATCCAAGGTGTAGTGCGCTCCAACTCCCCAAACAAAGGGATCAATCCACTCCGAGAATAAAAGTTCAACAAATTTATTAGAAAATTGCAGGTAAAAACAAATCTTTGGTGAAGAAAAACAACACAGGTAAGTGTGGTTTAGTCAACGAAGACTAGTTTCGTGCGCATGCGCACTTGGTCACCGCATGTGTGTGACCAGACCACACACCTTTAAATACCTTTATTTTTAAAGGGATATACATCATTTTTCTATAATGCCTATGGCCCCTATTTAAGAAAGGTCTTGCAGACCTGATCCGACACTGCGGATGAAGTCCGCAAAACCTCGTTGAATACGGAGAGCAATACTCTCTCCGTATTCAGTATTGCACCAGCAGTTCACAAGAGCTGCTGGTGCAACGCTGCCCCCTGCTGACTCACGGCCAATCGGGGGGTGTCAATCAACCCGATCGTACTCGATCGGGTTGATTTCTGGCGATTTCTGTCCGCCTGCTCAGAGCAGGCGGACAGGGTTATGGAGCAGCGGTCTTTAGACCGCAGCGCCATAACTTGTGTTTCTGGCGAGTCAGACTCGCCAGAAACACAGGCCATCAAGCTCCTTTCAGAGCTTGATAGATAGGCCCCTATGTGTCTTCTATCTAGATAACATTAATAGATAAAACACAGATTATACAAAGTATCTATTATCATATAATTAGTGATATATATATTACATTTGTTTAGTGTTACAATTGAAATATTCTTTTTATAGAAAAGCAATAGAAAGAAATAATCCCTAAGAGACAATTTTTAGAACTTATAGTAGTAGTATACATTTTCATAATTAAATTCATTTCAAAAGCATTTACCTTCTTATGCCATCAGAATATATATATATATATATATATATATATATATATATATATATATATATATATAACATTTGTTTAGTGTATTTGCAATTGAAGATTTTTTTATATATAGAAAAGCAGTACAAAGAAATGATCCCTGAGAGACAAATTTTAAATGCTTATATATTTACATAGTCAAATTCATTTCAGAAAACATTTACCTTCTTATGCCATCAAAATAGATTTAAGAATGATGAGAATTTACCTTATTATACACATTGTCATCTATAATTTACCTGCCTCTCTGGCTATATATTCTATAGCACTAGGTTTATGTCTATATGAAAAGGTCTAGGTCTCTCCTCATATTGATCCCTAGGGGACTTAAAGTCTGACATTGATTACAAGTTAATAAGTAAACTACATGTTTAGTATAACAATTGATAAAATATTTAATTTTATGTTCATGTCCTGTTGTACTTGATTTGAACGTATCTCCTTCAGTGATATATTTACAAGTTTTACATGCAGTCCTTCTACATTTAAAACAACCTTTCTTGCCTTTTAACCATGTAGATTTAGTATTCTTAGATACTTCAGAAGGTGACCAATAATTTGCCAGAGTTTTCGCTTTTTTGGAAACAAATTCAAAACCTTTTTGTGTAATTTGTTTAGTAACAGTATCCGCGTGTAAAATATGTATATTCTCCTTGATTATATTACAGAGTTTACTGAATTCTGTACTATAAGTTGTAATGAACTTTACTTTCTCATGTCTATTGATGTTTTTAGGTTGTTTATATTTTAAAAGTTGATCTCTGGTCATTATATCTGCACTTGCCTTGGCCTGACTTAGTAACATTTCTGAATATCCTCAAACTTTTAGTCTTTCTGTAATAATTTGTGCTTGTTTAACATATTCCTCCTCAGTTGAGCAATTCCTCTTTGCTCTTATGAATTCTCCTTTGGGAATGCCTCTTATTACATGTTGAGGATGGCATGAGTTAGATTGAAGTATTGTGTTACCTGCCGTTGATTTTCTATATAATTTAGTTTCAGCTGTCTGTTGTTCTTTATTTACATAAATAGTAATATCCAAAAAGTTAATGGATTCAGTGTTATGCTCTCCTACCAATTTTATTCCACATTGATTGTCATTCAGATATTGACAGAAAAGATCTGTCTTCTCATTGTCCCCATCAAAAATGAAGAACAAATCATCAATGTATCTGTAGAAGTATTTTATATCCATTTTGAAAGGATTTCTCTCCCCAAAAACATGGGACAGCTCCCACCAACCCATAAAAAGGTTGGCGTATAAGGGGGCAATTTTGGCCCCATAGCTGTCCCACGTTTCTGTAGAAAGAAATCACTTCCAAACATGAAAAAATTGTGTGTCAGTAGATACTCTACTGCACTTACTAAGAAGCGCTTAGTAGCTGGTTCATAGTTACTATATGTATCTAGAAAAAACTCCGGGAGATATTTTTACTAACGGTTGAAGGAAAGTATCTATCAAATCAGAGAGAAGTTCATTGACCGGGAGGATGTAGAGGATCCTTATGAAGTTTAGGAAAATAGTGAAAGATAGGAGTGACTGGAAATGATGGTATAAGAGAATCTTTTGTTTGTTGGTTTATTACTCAATTATGTTTTGCTAATAAAATTATTCCTACCTTTTCATTTTTAAATTGCTGAGTTGGATTTGATTTTAATTTCATATAAACCTCCGTATCACTAAGTTGTTTAATTGTTTCTGTAATGTAGTCAGATTTATTTAGAATAACCACATTACCTCCTTTATCAGAAGGCCTGATCACTATCTCCTCATTTTCACTTAAGTCTTGTAAAGTTTGTTTCTCTTTAACTGTAATGTTTCGCTGACTTATTTTAGATTTTTTGACTTGTTCATCAAGATTTCTTAGTTTGTCTTCTATCGTTTTTTGAAAGACATCCAGGACCTTAGGTCTCGTGTGAACAGGATAAAATTTACTTTTTGCTTTTTTATGTAGATGTTGCACATCTTTGTCTTCAATGAGGTCAATAGCCTCATTTGTACTCTCTTTAGCCAGATGTTGTAAATCCTGTACTGCACACCAATCAGAAAACATTAGTATTTCATCACTGTTACACCCTACAGTTTCAATGGTATTAGTTTGTGTCATCTGTTCATTCATACCAAAAAAAGTGTTTATTTAAAGTGATTTTTTGGACAAATCTGTTAACATCTAGTATTGTTTCGAATAGATTAGAATGAGTAGATGGCACAAAATGTAACCCTTTTGATAACATATTTCTGATTCTTTCAAAGTAATCAGCGCTGCGGAATCTGTTGGCGCTCTACAAATACCTGATAATAATAATAATAATAATAATAAAGTAATTGTTGATAAATTAATTACATTCTTATCTAAATGTATTTTTGATTTGTTTGGCTTTGCGATCTGGTTGCATATTTTTTCTGTGTCCCCTTGTGGTAAGATTGCCGGCGGGCAAGATATTTCTGAGTATTGAAACTGCTTTTGTTTTTGTTTTTGTTTGAGCTTACTGTCTTTACCCCTGTTTCCTCTGTGTGTTTTTTTCTTGTTGATAATGTCTGGGGATCCCCGTTTTTTGACTGTTGGTTTGCGTGATTTGTATATCTATATTTTCTGGTGTTTGTAATACAGCAGGAGTTACATCCTCATTGTTGTATTAATTATCAGATGAGTCAACATCATAATCTGTATCTGAGAATGTTACTGTTTTATCATTTTTCTTATTTCTGAATCTCCTTTGATTTTTAAAATATCTAGGCTTCCCCTGCTCCTCATAAGTCCATCTATATACTTGCTTTGAATCATAATCTCTCTTGTCTCTTTGCATTTTCCTAGATTTGAATAGCCACATTTCTTTTTTAAAAGTATTTATCTTAATTTCAAATTGTTTGCAATAACTCTGAAATTCTATATCCTTTTGGTAAGTTTTTTTTTTTTTTTTTTTAAATACTGTTTTTATTGAGGAAATGAAAAAGAATTAGCAAGTACATCTTGAGGTGAGACAATCATAGAGGTTTGATACAAAAAGTCAACAAGTACATCACAATATTCTTCTCCATCCCCTCATTTTTTATTTTTTTTTAACCTCAACATCCGTCCTCCTCCTGTACAATGGAAGCTCATGTAAACCTAGCTAACATAAGTAATAACAACATAACTCAACTAATAACCTTAAACTCAACTGGCTGATCTGTCAAAACAGAAAATTAGTGCTTCATATACGCTCTCTGTGGAAAAAAAAAAAAGAAAAAAAGAAAAAAAAAGGGGAACCGAAGAAGGGAGAAGACCGCACCCTATATGGTAATTCTCTCCCCCCTTCCCCCCACACCACCCTGAGTCTGGTACAGGAACCCCCATTCACCCCTCAAAGAGGCAGCGAGCATGAACTCCGTATCTGCAAAAGGGGCCAGCAGTTGCCGTTGTGAGTCTAAGCTCAGAGTCACAATATATGCCCGCCATTTATTTATGAACTGTTTCAGTCTTTTATTGGTGTCCATCCTAGTGTCTAATTGCTCTATGAGCAGCTGCTTGTGTAGGGTGTGTTTGAACATGCTGAAAGCAGGAGCCGTACTCTCTGTCCAAACCCCCAGGATAACCTTTCTAGCTATCAGGACTATGGTAGTCAACAGCGGGGCTATTCTGGAGTTTTGTTCTGTCCACTCTAGAAAGCAAATCTGTGCTAAGTCAATCCATACTTTGAGTTTAACTACATTGGTGACCCAGAAAGTGATCTTACCCCAGAACTGTCGAACCCGTGGGCAGGTGAGGAAGTAGTGGAGAAATTCCGGGTCGCTAACTCTACACTTACTACACTCATTTATCACTCTAGGGTTCCACTTAGCCAACCTCCGTGGGATAATGTAGTCTCTATGCAACAATCTTATCTGAGATTCCCTGAGAGTCATGGATAGCGTCGCCCTTCTAACATTCTCAATACTCTGTTGTATCACCAGTGTCAGATTCTCTCTTTCTAGGTTCTCATTCCACTTTTCCTCCAGTAGGGCTAGATTTTTAACTTCAATTTGATTTAGTAGTGTTTTGTATATTACCTAGATTGTGAAGTTGCCTATTTTGAATGAGGTCACTGCTGCGCCCAAGGCATGTGGCTTCCAGAAGTGTGGGTCATCTCTAATCAGCAGAGCAATGTAATGCCTCATCTGGAGGTAAGCATAGAAGTGCGCCCTCGGTATCCCAAATTGGGTTTGTAATTCAGCAAATGATTTGATACATTTTCTAGAAAGGTCCAGAGCATCTCCTACACAGCATAGTCCCTTATCCCATGCGACAAAAGGGGAAGTATCAATCCCGGGGGTTAAACTCGTATTATGTCGCAGCGGGATCGTCCTTGGGGATACATACCGGCGACCGATATGGTCAAGAGTTAGCCGCCATGCCCTCAGCACATCCCTATAGAGAAAGTTCTCCCTAATCGTTGCAGGAATATTGTTCGGTAGAGCATAGGGCAAAAAAGAGAGATCAAACGTCCCCAAAGCCTGGCTCTCCAATGCAGGTGAATAGAAGTGCCTTCTTTTTAACTGCCAGTCGAGCAGGAGGCGGTCAAGCGCTGCCCAATTGTACAGTTGCCCAACCCACCATGCATCGGCTGCGCGTAAAGCTTTGTGAGTGCTATTCTAGGCCTTCCCCCTTTCCACAAGAAGTTCGAGAGAGCCTTAGTGTAAAGTGCCATGTCTTTTTTAGTTATTAAAAAGGGTACCATTAAAAGGGGGTACAAAATACGTGGAAGAATCACCATTTTTATTAGGTTAACCCGTCCCGTAAGCAAGACAGGAAGGCGTTTCCACCCTTCCAAGGTCTGTTCAATGTCCTGGCACACCTGCGAGATGTTAGTATGGTATAGAGTTTGGACGTTGGTGGACAACTGAATACCCAAATAGGTCATGGTGGGGCTAGCCTCCTGGAAAGGATAAGCAAATGTTCGAGCCCGATGCCTCCGAAGCCACAGAATTTTGGTAAGTTTTTAATTTTTCTTGTACTTCCCTCATTTCATTTAGTAAGTCTGACCTTTGATTTTTTTTTGTATTCAACCAACAGGTCCATTAAAGTAAAAGAACACATGTCTAAAATGTTGTTCCATTTTATAATAAAGTCAGAATCACTAACAATGAATGAGGGAAATTTCCTCATTCTTAATCTTCTAGGGATTCGTTTGTCATGTTTATATAAAATGAATGATTTGATGTCTAGTTCTAATTTGATGTCTTTTTTCCTTAACATATCTATTTCAAAAAATAAACTATCCAATGTGTGGACAATGTGCTCATATTCATTATCATTTTCCTCATTAAATTTCCCTAAAACATATGAATTTTCTTCTAATTGCTCCATTGTATGATTTTATTTAGTGTTTTGATTTAGAAATGGCAAATTTAACTCTATATTGTAATATAGTAAATTTAAAGATTGTCTAAAGATTTAACACTAAAAAATGTATCAAAAGGTATTTTTGGGAAAACAGTTTCACTTTTGTGGTAATTATATATTATATATTAACAGACTTATTTCTTAACCAAAATAAACTCTCACATCCTGCATCTATATATAATATATCAAAAGCTAATGTGTTAACCCTTGAAAAGACCAAGCAGAGATTACATGAAATAATTATATTTCTATAGGTTTACAGTTCTATATATTGAATTATATGCACATGCAATAGAGTGATAAAACTATAGATTAATCAGGTCTTAATGGAACAAAGCTGAGTTAGATCTATCATTTGTGTGATTAACCAAAATAAAACACCTAAGCATGAACAATAATCTACATATATAAGGTTTCTTAATCTAAATCAGAACATAGATTTACACATAGAATACACTGATCTTTATCCCTAACAGGAGATCCCAGTTGTGTATAGATAAATCTCTACTCATTAAGATTATAATACAATTTCCTTAAATATTAATTAGTTGCTGTGAGTTATTTTTAGTTAATATAAATCTTATTTTGTTCCTTAATTAAATCATATAAACCATCAGCTGTAGTCTAATGATTAAAGTTCGTTAATCGAATGCCCAAGATGGTATGACCTCAAACAAGCCTCTTTTCCACACAGTATTCTATTACCTGACCTAATATGGGTCCCACAACACTGCAAATCCTAGATTGCCACCACCAACCCAATAATGAGCGATTTCCTGTCAATATGGTTCAGACTTCGACCCTCATTTTTGATCGCCCACTCCCCTCCCCAATACAAAGTATCAAGGTTCTTGTGCAAGGCCTCCCTGAATCAAACACCAGTGAAACAGATAGAAAATTGCGCTGTAGATAAGTTGCCAAAAGCAGAGCACAAAGACAGGGGATCCCTAAATCCCCTTAGACAATACTAGTAAGAGAAAATAGTCTCCCTATAACAGGAGACAAAATGCAATGTGCCACTGAAATGGCTTAAAAGACAACAAGAATGGCAGAGATATATGTATAATATTCAATGAGTGAAAAAAATGTGATAAAAAATTGTGTGCACTAAGATTAATGGGCACTGTGATATGTTATTGTGCAGACTAAAATAATAAATGTGTATAGAATAAAATGAATGTGAATTACACAAAATAATGATGAAAAGGTGGGTTGATAAACGTGGGATAATGTAAGATCGTAGATCACAGATCTTATACCATAAGGATAAATATTCTAAATAAAATGTGAAATGATATACAGTAAAAATGTGATCAATTTGATATCTCACAATAAAAAAGGAATTCATAGAAATAAACATATACGAATGTTGCAACATTAGTATCAGATCGATACTTAAAGCATTACAAATGCCAAATGTAACAAAGCATAGTATCTGATTTGTATTGGATTAAAATACAGCTGTTGGAATCCAAACAACATATAATTAAAAAAGTATTTGTAGTCTGTGGGGTGACAGTAGAGCGCTGGTACAAAGAGGATACCACACAACTTACAGAATGAGAAGATCCTTCGTTCTTCTCAGTGTAGTTTTAATGTTAGAGGGGGTGGAGTAAGTGCGCTAAAAAAAGCTAAAGGTATCAGAAAAAGTTTAATTTCTTCTTAGTGATCGTTAGTGTTAAATTTGAAAAGAATTGTTATTTTTTATTTATTTTATAAAATATTTTCTTTTAAAGGACCAGTCAACACAGTAGATTTGCATAATCAACAAATGCAAGATAACAAAACAATGTAATAGCACTTAGTCTGAACTTCAAATGAGTAGTAGATTTTTTTCTGACAATTTTAAAAGTTATGTCTTTTTCCACTCCCCCTGTACCATGTGACAGCCATCAGCTATTCACAAATGCATACACGTACCATGTGACAGCCATCAGCCATTCACTAATGCATGCACACTTATTCTTGCACATGCTCAGTAGGAGCTGGTGACTCAAAAAGTTTAAATATAAAAAGACTGTGCACATTTAGTTAAAGGAAGTAAATTGGAAAGTTGTTTAAAATAGCATGCTCTATCTGAATAATGAAAGTTTAATTTTGATTGAGTGTTCCTTTAAAGCAATACAACCTAAAAAATTATTTATGCTCTGTAACGTTAACCAGTGATAGAGGAAAAAAGTGTATTCTTATAAATTATATGTGCTAAAATTGCTCAAATAGTAATTAATAAACTTATCTAAGTGATGTTGTGAGAAAAAAAGGGCTAAAGTGAAAGAATTGTTAAAAAGTTATTACTAGTGTTAGAAAAATCCTTATGTGTGAAGACTCCTCACATGGAGTGATACAACTTATGAAAACTAAGTAGTCAAGAAGCTAATGATACATGATGGTAGTAATATCAAATGGCAATATTTGAGAATATCTTTTAATGGGTTCAAAGCTGCATAAAAATGGCAAGTTCCCTAAAATCTCTTAGAAGATCCCTTATACAATAAATGTGCACAGATGTAAAAATCTCACTAATTTATTATCAAATAAAAAGTATAAAATTTAACAAGGGGACGTCCCCCCGGATTTCAACAAAAAAAATGTAAAAAAGTGAAAGTCTCTTTTGATTTGAGTTTAAAGATTTCCACCTTAAGACTCTGGCCATGTATAAAGAGTATGATACCTGTATGGAGATAACACCTGTGATTCCACCTTAACAAAAAAGCATTTGGAAGGAAACAATCAGAACTACCTGCAACCTATATAAGAACACCTTTTGCCAGTCACCTGCATCTTGATAAAGCTCCCTGGTGAGTGAAACGCGTCGATCTAAGTGACTGTGCCCACTACAGATGATGACATCTGAACTTTACAACAACTTTTAACTAATTTTTGAGGTAACCCGGGTTATTTTTCTACTTTTTGGATCATTAATATTTGAGCTCCAATTATCCCTGCGTGCATCAGCACTAGGTGCAGGGTGTGATATCTACTGTTAAATAACGGACTTATCTTCCAAATCATATCTGGATATAACATATATCCCAGCTGAAAGTTTCTCTTTGACAACCGGTAAATTTACTGATGACGTCAGAAGCCAAGACCCATGTGGCGTACTGACCCAGCTTGGAGATAGCCGTCGGATACAGGCTCCAGAGTTTCTTCTAAGAATCAGAGGATACAAGTAAGCGTTACAACTTGACTTTACTATAACAAAAGGAAGTGTGTGATCACTCCTATAAAGCATAACTTTGTCCGTTAACATAACCAATTACGGTACTTGCATAGAAATTCTGTATTATCTACCTGTACTGCTAAAGTGGTAATAACTTTAATCCGGATAACGAATCCACTATATAAGAGTCATCACCAGAGTTTATAATACAGCAAAATATTGTGCTTATATGATACACAGTCTCTGATTATTTGTTGATTACTACAGAGATCGGTTCACTTTTTTACATTTTTTTTGTTGAAATCCGGGGAGACGTCCCCTTGTTAAATTTTATACTTTTTATTTGATAATAAATTAGTGAGATTTTTACATCTGTGCACATTTATTGTATAAGGGATCTTCTAAGAGATTTTAGGGAACTTGCCATTTTTATGCAGCTTTGAACCCATTAATAGATATTCTCAAATATTGCCATTTGATATTACTACCATCGTGTATCATTAGCTTCTTGACTACTTAGTTTTCATAAGTTTTATCACTCCATGTGAGGAGTCTTCACACATAAGGATTTTTCTAACACTAGTAATAACTTTTTAACAATTCTTTCACTTTAGCCCTTTTTTCTTACAACATCACTTAGATAAGTTTATTAATTACTATTTGAGCAATTTTAGCACATATAATTTATAAGAATACACTTTTTTCCTCTATCACTGGTTAACGTTACAGAGCATAAATAATTTTTTAGGTTGTATTGCTTTAAAAGAAAATATTTTATAAAATAAATAAAAAATAACAATTCTTTTCAAATTTAACACTAACGATCACTAAGAAGAAATTAAACTTTTTATGATACCTTTAGCTTTTTTTAGCGCACTTACTCCACCCCCTCTAACATATAATTAAAAAACACATATACCACAAAATACCTTTCATGGATGATGCCAAAAATAGTCTTTGGTGTTCCTTCCAAAGTGTGAACAGGAACACTGGAAAATAAGGAGCTTCGAATGAGAAGCACAAACGGATCCACAATTAAAGGTGACAAGTCTTACTTACACCGAATGTTGTGGCTGGAACCCCAAGTGAAAAGAATCATCCAGTCATGCAAGCAGCAACACTGTTCTGTCTCTGTATTATTCCAGCAACAGGAACCGGAGAAAGATGCTTTACAGCGTCTGTTCAGTTAAGAGACTTGGCGCTTCACAGGATTCAAAATACAGGATTGTGAGATATTAAATTGATTGATTTGTTTACTGTATATCATTTCACATTTTATTTAGAATATTAATGCCTTATGGTATAAGATCTGTGATCTACGATCTTACATTATCCCACGTTTATCAACTCACCTTTTCATCATTATTTTGAGTAATTCACATTCATTTTATTCTATACACATTTGTTATTTTAGTCTGCACAATAACATATCACAGTGCCCATTAATCTTAGTGCACACAATTTTTTATCACATTTTTTTCACTCATTGAGTATTATACATATATCTCTGACATTCTTGTTGTCTTTTAAGCCATTTCGGTGGCGCATTGCATTTTGTCTCCTGTTATAGGGAGACTATTTTCTCTCCCTGAATTTAACCCCAAATGCTGGGATTGCCTTGGCATACAAATGGTTAGTGAACTATACTTTGGACAAAAATGGCTTTCTCCTGCAGAACTAAGTGTATTCCCCCAAAACTAAGAAAAACCCAGAATAATGACTCCCTGGGAATCCAGATGGAAAGCGGGTCTTCAGGGATATAAACCATTGACCTCACATTACCAACTCCTATTAGATTGCCCTGCCATGCTTAAAACTCATAATATCCTTGCCTGGGAAAGAGATTTACACAAAGAAATACCACCTAAGCATTGGTCACTGGCTATTACTGACACTAAAAAGGCTATACATTGCATAACCTTATTTGAACTCTTTACAAACTCTTAACAAGATGGCACTGGATCCCAAGCAGATTACATAAAATGTCTCCCCAAAACCCCTCAACTTGTTGGAGAGGTTTTGAAAATCTAGATGATGACCTCCACATCTGGTGGAAATGCCCTACAATTCAACGCTTATGGTATAAAGTTCTTGACCTTTGCTCCCGTTTAGGACTCCCTGCAGGGAATATACCAGAAATGCACCTATTACACCTAGAACTTCCCAAACTATAAACTGTAAATCACATACATATCTCTACATATATATCATGATGGCGCAGTTATCTATAGCTAGACATTGGAAACAGCAGGCAGCCCCCACCATAACCAAAGTTAATGAAATCTTAGTATATATTAGAAACATGGAAGAGGCGGTATTCCTTAATAGAGGAATTCTAGATCTACATTGTGCGATTTGGGAACCCTGGGACTCTCTACCTCCTACTCCCTAACTACTAAATCTCTGCTTACATTATTAATAGTTCCTCCTCTTACTCTTCCCCTCTTGGTTTTTTTCTCTCTCCTCCTTTCTCCCCCTGCTCTCTCTTTCTGAGCATCCTGAGGAATATTGACCCTAATACTATGCTTATTTCTTAGAAATTATCTGGAAACAGTTCTCATAGAGTAATCCAATCTCCTCATAGAAATACACCCTACTTATACAAACTGCTTTTTGTGAAAACGATTACTGTTTAAAATTGTTTGTTCTTAGAGTGGTACCCAATCTCAACGGTACCCTAATGACTTTAAACAACTACTAACAACATAAGATTTCGAGGTTAAGAAAACCAGGAAAATCTGAAATACCACCACGTAGCTTCACCTATTAGAGACGCTTTAACTTGGACTCTTAATGACTGTGTATTGTGGATAGAATTAACTAACTGTCTCATGTTTGTATATCTGTTTATTTGGTGTTTCAGTAATAAAAATTACTTTAAAAAAAAAATAACTCCCACAGAATTACATAAAAAGCAAAATGAAGATAGAGACCTATTCGGCAAGGCCCTAAAAGGTTTCTTTCCATGTTGTTCATGCAAAGATTGCAGACACTCACAGAAACAAAAAAGATTCCGGTCAAATGTAACAGGCAAAGAATATGAAATTAAGGACATCATTGGATGTACAGACATAAATATAATCTAATAGACTGTAGCTGTGGGAAGCAGTATGTAGGCGAGTCAACTAGAGAAAGGGTCAGAGAACACATCCTGACTATAGAAAATGCCTCTGAGGACAGAAACAAGGACCTCCCAGCCCCAAAGCATTTTGTTTAATGTAATAACTGTAATCTAAAGAATTTCAGATATACAGCAATCGCAAAACTCAAACCAAATTGGAGGGGAGGAGACATAGAAAATGAATTTTTGAGATTAGAATTAAAATGAATATATGAGTTAGAGACATTACACCCAAAAGGGTTAGACATCAATTTTAGTATAACCCCTTTTCTAAAAAAAAAAATAATTAACAAATAAATAATAACTACTCAAGATAGAAAAGACTTGGCACAAACATGTTCTCAAAAAAAAGGGTTAAATTAGATCTCTTTAGTCGTATTTCATATAGTTCTCCTCATAATTCTCCTACTTACAAATGTATCAGTTATAGTCTCATGTGGAGGACTGAAAGTTATCCTGCAACTTCCTGCATTAAAGTTCTCCATAGCTACAGTGGAGAACAGTATTAGAAATCTATTCTCTACCAATTGTAGAAGCAGTTACAAAAAAAGGGTTGTACAAGGTACAAAAATTATCTATAACAAAGCACAATAATAATGGTTATTGGAGCACAATAATAATTTCTGATGGAGTGAAAAAATATATATAATGGAGCGCCAAAAAAATAAGATATAAAAAGCGCTAAAATTGAAGCACAAAAACAATGAAAATGTAGATCTATTTTCTTATAGGAAAGTTTTCTGAAGAGGGGCGTTAACAAAGCTACTAGGAAGGCTGTATAAATATTTCTATTGGTTTATATATGATTGACATGGAGAATAGTTGCTTATTTTTAGTGATAAATAAGGAGAAGATACTAATCCGACTGGAGAAATTTATAATTATTTCTCCTCAGCTCTCCTATGAAGAAAAAAACTACTTTTTTATGATAAATACGGGCGCACATGTGCGCCTCTCCATAGGCGAGATGCGGAGAACTGATAGGAGAACAGAAAGGAGAATTCCCCAAATGATTGATAAATCGAGCCCGAGTCCAGAGGTCGCAGTGAGTAACTTGAGAGTCAGGCGACTTCCCAGCACTCACAGGATCCAGAACGGAGGGAAGTGAGGATCGTAGCTCAAGGAAATGCTTTAAAGTAAGCTGCAGGAATGGCTTGGGAAAGATTTATACCACTAACGGCTTTTACCAGTAACTGCCACTTTGCGAAATTGCAATATTTTAAACTTGCAACATTCATATCCTAAGTAATTAGTGTCATACTAAGGAATCCCCCTCAGAATGCAATAAATACAGGACATTCATATCATGAAAAGAGATACATAAATATCTCATTATCATTATTGACTTTTATGTGATGTTGTGATATCTTTAACATTTTAGTGATTGCTTTTATGTATTGGTGTTTTATGAATTGTTGATTTTATCTGTTGTTTCTGTTTTGCTCTGATATTTAACTACGTATACATAGTATCTTTCAATGAAGTAAAATGTATTTTAAACACATTTTAAACTCTCTATTGGTCATGGTTAAGAGCATGACTTCTCAAATATATTATGATACAAAATTTTTACTATAATAGGACATTAATTTGCTTGGTTATAATACTGGGCTAAACTGAAATTTAAGACCAAAGCATTTCTTCCAGTGTCTCTGGGTGCACCCAATCCATATCTTTTGCTTTATCTGGTACTTGTCTTGACTTATTACTACTCTTCCAAATTCTCCAGTGTTTGATGACTAATCAGACTGCCTTCTGGTAACTGACCTCGGCTAGACTTCTGATTACTATCTCGTTACCTGCCTGTCTCAGCTACCTGTTATCCTGTGTCACCATCGTATAACTCTGGTACCCTGCTCCTGTACCAAAGCCATGCAGAGGGCACCTGCCAAACCCTTTGGTATCCTGCTTCAGCACCAAATCCTGCAGAGGGCATCTACCAAGCACTGGTTCCCTGTTTCTGCACTAAGTCTTGTGGGGGGAGCCTGCAAGCACCAGTTTCAAGCTTCAGTGACCAAGTTCTGTAGAGCGTATCTGCCAAGTACCAGATTCCAGCCTCTGTACCCAAATTCTGCAGAGGGCGTCTGCCCAGCTTCTGTATCCTGTTCCTGTCTCAGCCTCAAGCGGGCACTCCTATCTCGGCCTCAAGTGGGTACTCCTGTCTCAACCTCGAATGGGCACTCCTGTCTCGGTCTTAGAGTGTGCACTCCTGTCTTCATCCCATGTGGGCACTCCAATTCTTCGGCTCCCTGAAATGGACACACCAGTTCCTGGCCCTAAAGTGGGTAGGGCTTTTTCCATTCCTGTGTGGACATTGTGATGGACCCCGGATACCCCGACTGGGTATCTCCGCCAAAAGATCCTGCTTGAGTCCACCCTAATAACCAGACAAGACTAGTATTAAGGTGAAACATGAACAGACTTTATTGGGAAAACCACACAGCTTATATACACCATCTTTTATATATATATATCTATATATATATATCTATATATACATACAGTGGATATAAAAAGTCTACATACCCTGTTAAAATGTCAGATTTCTGTGATGTAAAAAAATGAGACAAAGATAAATCATTTCAGAACTTTTTACACATTTAATGTGAACTATAAACTGTACAACTCAATTGAAAAACAAACTGAAATCTTTTAGGTAAAGGGAAATAAAAAAATAAAATATGTTTGCATAAGTGGGAACACCCTTTTATAACTGGGGATGTAGCTGTGTTCAGAATTAAGCAATCACATTCAAAATAATGTTAAATAGGAGTCAGTACACACCTGACATAATTTAAAGTGCCTCTGATTAACCCCAAATAAAGTTCAGCTGTTCTAGTAGGTCTTTCCTGACATTTTATTAGTCACATCCTACAGCAAAAGCCATGGTCCGCAGAGAGCTTCTAAAGCATCAGAGGGATCTCATTGTTAAAAGGTATCAGTCAGGAGAAGGGTACAAAAGAATGTCCAAGGCATTAGATATACCATGGAACACAGTGAAGACAGTCATCATCAAGTGAAGAAAATATGGTGCAACAGTGACATTACCAAGAACTGGATGTCCCTCCAAAATTGATGAAAAGACGAGAGGAAAACTGGTCTGGGAGGCTGCCAAGAGGCCTACAGCAACATTAAAGGAGCTGCAGGAATATCTGGCAAGTACTGGCTGTGTGGTACATGTGACAACAATCGCCCGTATTCTTCATTTGTCTGGGCTATGAGGTAGAGTGACAAGACGGAAGCCTTTTCTTACAAAAAAAAAAAAACAATTTTGCAAAAACACATCTGAAGTTTCCCAAAAGCATGTTGCAAAAGGTGTTCTGGTCTGATAAAACCAAAGTTGAACTTTTTGGCCATAATTCCAAAAGATATGTTTGGCGCAAAAACAACACTGCATATCACCAAAAGAACACCATACCCACAGTGAAGCATGGTGGTGTCAGCATCATGCTTTGGGGCTGTTTTTCTTCAGCTGGAACTGGGGCCTTAGTCAAGGTAGAGGGAATAATGAACAGTTCCAAATACCAGACAATATTGACACAAAACCTTCAGGCTTCTGCTAGAGAGCTGAACATGAAGAGGAACTTCATCTTTCAGCATGACAACGACCCAAAGCATACATCCAAATCAACAAAGGAATGGCTTCACCAGATGAAGATTAAAGTTTTGGGATGGCCCAGCCAGAGCCCAGACCTGAATCCAATTCAAAATCTGTGGGGTGATCTGAAGAGGGCTGTGCACAGGTGATGCCCTTGCATTCTGACAGATTTAGAGTGTTTTTGCAAAGAAGAGTGGGCAAATCTTGCCAAGTCAAGATGTGCCATGCTGAAAAACTCATACCCAAAAAGACTGAGTGCTGTAATAAAATCAAAAGGTGCTTCAATAAAGTATTAGTTTAAGGGTGTTCACACTTATGCAACCATATTATTTTAGTTTTCTATTTTTATTTCCCTTTACCTAAAAGATTTCAGTTTGTTTTTCATATTTTTATATTTTTCATATATAGGTATATGCAGGGGTCAAGTTAGACGGGAACGCATGGGAACGGAGTTCCTGCACTATTTTTGCAGGGGGAACTATGTTCCCTCTGGACAGAGAACAGAAACACTTCAGTAAACACTGCTGCTGCTGATGGGAGGAGCTGGACCACAGTCTGGTTAGAGGGATAGTGAGATCCTCTAGTAATAGGCAGTAACACTTCCTACAATACACTATATGTAAGACTGTCAGCAGTCCTGCTGTGTTATCACCCATGTTATGAATATTATCTTTATTATATTTAATTACACATGGTGGTTACATTTCTGTGTGGTTTGCTCTGGGGTTATTTAGCTCCCCTCAGCAGAAATATAAAAATTGCACCTTAAGTGGGTGAGACTCTGTGACAAAGGAGGATTCTCAGGCCCAAAGGCAACCATTCAATGCTTCATTGAATTTAATTTGCTTTCATTAACCAAAGTCTATAAATTATAATACATATAAATAGAGTGTGTGTGGTCAATTTATTATTGGTCGAATTGGGCCAATTCACCTTTTAGGCTTGCCGGGAACAGGAGTTCAGAAGCAGCAGTCTATAGACCGCTGATCCTTAACTCATACGCCACCTCTGAGGCTGCGTACAGCAATCCGACCGATCCTATACTATCGGGCTGATTGACATCCCCTGCTAGCGGCCGATCTGTCGCAAATCTGCAGGGGGCGGTATTGCACAAGCAGTTCACTAGAACTGCTTGTGCAATGCTGAATACGGACAGCGTATGCTGTCTGTATTCAGCGATATCTGGTGGACATGATACGCTGCAGCATATCATGTCCACCAGACTTTAATAAATTGACCCCTGTGTGTGTGTGTATGTATGTATATATATATATATATATATATATATATATATAAAGGAGGGTGGAAGTCTTGGTGAGTTTCCACACTTTATTTTGTAGGACTTGACCCCTGGGTATATGTGTATATTTAAATATTTAATTTATCAACCAAAGGATTGCAAAAAGTAAAGGCTTTGAAAGTGATGAAAAGAAATCTTACCGCTCTCTGTGACACCCTCCGATCCTCACTTGACGCCTGTGAGTGTTCCTCTTCAATGCAGTGTCCCCTCTTACTCCAGGTAATGTTGGCGATTTGTCTATAAACTTTCAAGCAGCTCACCTGCTCTGGTTGTACGGTTTCCAACCGAATGCTGCCGCTGCACTCCGTTTCCTCGCACCAGTCTCGGCGTCTGACGTCACACGACCCTCCGGTCACGTGACTTGCCTCTGCCTCTGGTATCGGGTAGCTGCAGTTATCTCTACTCGCCTCACTGAAAACGGGGTATGTTGCTATGCAGGCTTTACAGGTTGGGTGTCACCGGTCCTGGCGGTTCCTCAGCAGATTGTTGTGGGATAATCCTCCATCCGTGGGGAATAATAGAAATAGTTTAGGTAGCCAGGCCAAAACGGCACTCTCCAATGCCGTAAATGTAACTCAAACCAAAAAAGAGATATATGGCAACTGGTTTAAAAACTAAAAAAAATCTTCTTTATTTCTTCCAATTAAAAACATGACTTTTAAAATCAAAATAACATGGCACAGACAGTAGACACGTCTAACATGTTTCGGCCCTGACTGGCCTTATTCATAGACACTCCTTGTCAGTCTCAGCTGTGTGGTTTTATTCCACTCTCTCTTATTTGATTGGTAGTCTGTGCTATGCCTCCTTTCTAATATTAACCCTTGATGTTGTATTTACTCACTACATGTACTCATATTCAATTCATTTAATTTGTGAGCTATGTTTGATTGCATAATAATAAAAGATGTGTGACACCTTCTTATTAATGTATATGCACTATTGAATGAATAAAGTAGTTTATATATTATTGTTACCTTTTTATAGCTAGTATTATTAGTTGCATCCCTGCTCATTGTTCATCTAAACAATCTCTATATATTTGCAGTTTCCAATAGATCTTATTTCTATATTACAACTTCAGATCACTTTTGCTATAAATTTAACTAACTTTATACTCTATGTCTCACATTAAAAATTCAAAATCAAAAAATTATTATTGTGTTGAAATAAATAGCACTTATGAATCACTTCATTATTGCAATCATGTGGGGTCTTATTTGTTTATGTGTATTATTAGCTTATCCTATTTAAGAAAAGCATGTCACAAACCTCCACAATTATTTCTTTTCTAGTATCTATGTTTTTAATAGATTAACTTAGTCCTGATATCTATAAGTATAGCAATGTTAAGACATAAGTGGGCCTTATTTGATAAATAAACAAGGAGGCTTTGGATTTGCAAGCATATGATTACCAATGGTTAATCAAATCCGTCTCAATATTCATGCCATTTGGCATACGTGTGTATAGCTTGTAAATCCAAAATGCCTCCTTTTTGTAGAGCTCCTTGATTTTACTACCTCCCCTAGGTTTATTCTTTATGATGTCAATGATCATCCAGGTGAATGTTTTAGCACTACCGTCATGTTCATGAATGAAATGCTTTGATGCCCCTGTTGCTGTTCTTCCTCTCTCAATATCATTGAGATGCTCACGTATACGTTCTCTTGTTTCTCGCGTTGTACACCCTACATACTGTTTCTGGCAAGAGGAACAAGTTATCAGATATATTGCAAACTCTGAACGACAGTTCGTGCAGAAATTGCAATCAAAAACCCGTTGCGAGTAGCTTGACTGGAAAACTTTACCAGTTCCAGTGTAACTACAGGCTGTACAACCATGTGAGCCACATCTGTAATGGCCTTTACAGCTGAGCCAGCTGCTTTTTTTCAGTGGTTTTCTGAGAGCGCTAGGTGAGATGATGTTCCCTAGTGTTAGGTTCCTTTTAGAAACAAATCGGCAACCCTTATCTATCACAGCCTTTAGCGCTTCATCAGCCCTCAGAATCGGTAAATTTCTCTTGATAATGTCACAAACTTGTCTATATTGGTTGGTATAGTTAGTAACAAAGGTTATTTCACTCTTCTCTCTATCTTTTTCTTGTGTTTTAGATCTCAGCAGGTCTGCCCTTGGAATTCTCTGGACCTCCAAATACGCTTTGCGTAAGGGCCCCTCTGGATAACCCCTTGCTTTGAGCTTTTTCCAAAGTATCTTACTCTCTGCTTGGTAATCAGATTCTCTTGAGCAATTTCGTTTCAACCTAATAAACTGGCCCTTTGCCACGCCATAATTCATATGGCGCGGATGACAGCTCTTGGCGTGTAGAAGGGCATTGGCAGCAATAGGTTTTGTATAGAGGGTCGATATTACTGTTCCATCTTCTATGCTTCCCTCTAATTCCACATCTAAGTATGACACCTTTTTGTTTTCAAAGATATATGTAAATTGTAGCCCTGCCCTATTGTGGTTCAGATGTTCTACAAAGGAACTACTTTCTTCCTCTGTACCCGACCAAACCATTATAAGATCATCAATATAGCGCTTGTACGCTATAATTGAGCTCCTAAATGGATTGCTATCTGCATAGACATGGGACAGCTCCCACCAACCCATGTATATGTTGGCAAAAGCTGGGGCAAATTTTGCCCCCATAGCTGTCCCACGCCTCTGCAGATAAAACAATCCATTGAACTCGAAAAAGTTGTGTGTCAATAGGAATAGGAGTGTACGCAATATGAAGCTTTTGAGATTATCATCATATTCACTAAAGCAATCCAACATATATTTCACAGCCTCTAGACCTTCCTTGTGTGGTATTGCCGAATATAGGCCCACCACATCTATGGTGAGCCAACTATAGTTAGGCTCCCAAACAAATTTATCTGTCAAATTTAACAGGTGCTTGGTATCTTTAAGAAATGATGGTAATTTCCAGACGACGGGCTGGAGTAGAGATTCAATCCAATTGGACAGGTTTTCAAATAGTGAACCTATACCTGACACAATTGGGCGTCCCTTAACATTGTCCAGGGACTTATGCACCTTTGGTAGATGGTGGAAGATCGGAGTGACCGGTTCCTCCACCATCAAATACTCAAAAGTGATAGAGTCTATTACACTACACTCCAGTCCGTCGTCCAGTAGATCCCTCATTTCTCTTTGATAGGTCTGGACTGGGTTCCCTCTTAACACGAGGTATACCTCCTTATCCTCAAGTTGCCTTAACGCTTCCTGAACATAGAAGCTCCTGTCCATGACGACAATGGAGCCTCCCTTATCCGAATTCTTTATTATCAGACTCTCTCTCTGCTTCAAAAGCTTTAGGCCTCTTTTTTGTTTCAATGTTAAATTCTCTCTATGGTTTGTTTCTTGTGACTTTAATCTCACTAAATCCTCTTCCACTCTCTTGTGAAATTGTTCAAGTATATTGCCCCTTTTCTGGGTAGGGTAAAAATCTGACTTAGGTCTATATCCTGTATGTGAGCCTTTGATTGTCTCTGATGTATTGCTATCTCTTTCTAACTGATATAATGTTATGAAATCTACAGCTTCATTCACCTGAAAATGATCATTCTCCACCAATCTCAATATTCTGTAGTGGTACACCCTCTTGTTCGATATTTTCTGCATTGAAAAACTTTTTTAATGTAAGCTTACGTACCAGCTTATTCACATCTAACAATGTTTCAAACACATCAAAGTCTACTGAAGGCACAAAGTTAAGTCCTAATCCTAGAACTTCTAATTCTGATTCTTCTAGAGTGACAGAAGATAGATTAATTACTTTCACACCTTGTATCTGTTCTGTTTCCCTCTCCTTAGTGTATCTCTCTCTCTCTCTGTGCTAGTGGTTGTTCTCCTCCCTGTGATGTTTAGGGTCTGTGTATCCCTCCTCTCCCCCTTCCCCTTCCTCCCCCTCCTCCCTGTCCGGCCACGGCCTCTTGAAAAACCTGCGGCTGCTCAATATTAACCCCTTGTCTAGATTGTTCTTCATTATTTATGGCTCTGACATATCTATTTTTATTACTAGTCTGTCTAGATTTATGTTTGAGTATGCCCCCACTAGTATTGGCCTGTAAGGGTTGAGTAAGGTGTGGGTCTGGTGGATACATTATAACAATTTCATTATTCAATTCAGCCTCATCGGATGAGGGACCACTTGTCATAAAGTCCACAAAGTCTTGTACTTCTATTTCGTCATTAGACTCTGGGTCAGTATCAGAAAAGGTGACTTGTTTTTTATTTGATATAGACTGTTGTTGTTGTCTATTTGTCTCTTGAGGTTCTTGATCTCTCCCTTTGTGCTGTCTGCGTTGTCGTCTGTGTCTCCTATTCTGCTGGGAATTCTTAAGATAGACCCTATTGTAGGTATAGTCCTCAGAGTCCCTTGTAAATTTCCGAAACTTAAGTTTATCAATGTCTCTTTTCATAGTGTCCACTGTCTGTTTAAGTAGATTATCAAGTTTCTCATACTGTTTATGTCCCACAAATTCATTTAGGTCTTTTTGTATGTCTTGTATGTGTTGTCTTGCCTCTATCAACTTTATTTCCTTATGTTTAATGATTAGATTCATAAGTCTTATAGAGCACTCTGTGAGTATATCATTCCATTCTGCGAGAAATGCATCATCAACCACTAGGAGAGTAGGCCTTTTCTTTAGCCTCAGACCCCTAGGTATCATATTTAAATCAACATACTTTTCCAGGGACTTTATATCCCACCATGTTTGATATTCTCTCATTAGTGCTTTTTCCATTAATAGAAAAACCTCTGAGATTTCTTTAATTTCATTTTCAGGATTAAATATGTCCTTCAGTGTTGGTCTGCTTCTCTCTAGTTCCTCAAGAGTTAATAATGAATAAAAATTACTGGTAGCCATGTTAATGTACCTTATAACACTTCTATCAATATATATATAAGTAGTGTTAGGTATGAAGCTATATAAAGAATCCTGACAGTGACTATCGTTTGTATTGTCAGTAGTTTCTATTTTATTCGTTTAATCGTCCCACAATCTTAGCATTGTTAATTGCTTGTCTCCAGACTATGTCCGTTATTAATCTCTGCTAATTGTCCTTTCCTTTCATAAGTCCTCTATTTCTGCCAGAGATATGCCAGAAATATCGAACAAGAGGGTGTACCACTACAGAATATTGCTGAGAGATTGGTGGAGAATGATCATTTTCAGGTGAATGAAGCTGTAGATTTCATAACATTATATCAGTTAGAAAGAGATAGCAATACATCAGAGACAATCAAAGGCTCACATACAGGATATAGACCTAAGTCAGATTTTTACCCTACCCAGAAAAGGGGCAATATACTTGAACAATTTCACAAGAGAGTGGAAGAGGATTTAGTGAGATTAAAGTCACAAGAAACAAACCATAGAGAGAATTTAACATTGAAACAAAAAAGAGGCCTAAAGCTTTTGAAGCAGAGAGAGAGTCTGATAATAAAGAATTCGGATAAGGGAGGCTCCATTGTCGTCATGGACAGGAGCTTCTATGTTCAGGAAGCGTTAAGGCAACTTGAGGATAAGGAGGTATACCTCGTGTTAAGAGGGAACCCAGTCCAGACCTATCAAAGAGAAATGAGGGATCTACTGGACGACGGACTGGAGTGTGGTGTAATAGACTCTATCACTTTTGAGTATTTGATGGTGGAGGAACCGGTCACTCCGATCTTCCACCATCTACCAAAGGTGCATAAGTCCCTGGACAATGTTAAGGGACGCCCAATTGTGTCAGGTATAGGTTCACTATTTGAAAACCTGTCCAATTGGATTGAATCTCTACTCCAGCCCGTCGTCTGGAGATTACCATCATTTCTTAAAGATACCAAGCACCTGTTAAATTTGACAGATAACTTTGTTTGGGAGCCTAACTATAGTTGGCTCACCATAGATGTGGTGGGCCTATATTCGGCAATACCCCACAAGGAAGGTCTAGAGGCTGTGAAATATATGTTGGATTGCTTTAGCGAATATGATGATAATCTCAAAAGCTTCATATTGCGTACACTCCTATTCCTATTGACACACAACTTTTTCGAGTTCAATGGATTGTTTTATCTGCAGAGGCGTGGGACAGCTATGGGGGCAAAATTTGCCCCAGCTTTTGCCAACATATACATGGGTTGGTGGGAGCTGTCCCATGTCTATACAGATAGCAATCCATTTAGGAGCTCAATTATAGCGTACAAGCGCTATATTGATGATCTTATAATGGCTTGGTCGGGTACAGAGGAAGAAAGTAGTTCCTTTGTAGAACATCTGAACCACAATAGGGCAGGGCTACAATTTACATATATCTTTGAAAACAAAAAGGTGTCATACTTAGATGTGGAATTAGAGGGAAGCATAGAAGATGGAACAGTAATATCGACCCTCTATACAAAACCTATTGCTGCCAATGCCCTTCTACACGCCAAGAGCTGTCATCCGCGCCATATGAATTATGGCGTGGCAAAGGGCCAGTTTATTAGGTTGAAACGAAATTGCTCAAGAGAATCTGATTACCAAGCAGAGAGTAAGATACTTTGGAAAAAGCTCAAAGCAAGGGGTTATCCAGAGGGGCCCTTACGCAAAGCGTATTTGGAGGTCCAGAGAATTCCAAGGGCAGACCTGCTGAGATCTAAAACACAAGAAAAAGATAGAGAGAAGAGTGAAATAACCTTTGTTACTAACTATACCAACCAATATAGACAAGTTTGTGACATTATCAAGAGAAATTTACCGATTCTGAGGGCTGATGAAGCGCTAAAGGCTGTGATAGATAAGGGTTGCCGATTTGTTTCTAAAAGGAACCTAACACTAGGGAACATCATCTCACCTAGCGCTCTCAGAAAACCACTGAAAAAAAGCAGCTGGCTCAGCTGTAAAGGCCATTACAGATGTGGCTCACATGGTTGTACAGCCTGTAGTTACACTGGAACTGGTAAAGTTTTCCAGTCAAGCTACTCGCAACGGGTTTTTGATTGCAATTTCTGCACGAACTGTCGTTCAGAGTTTGCAATATATCTGATAACTTGTTCCTCTTGCCAGAAACAGTATGTAGGGTGTACAACGCGAGAAACAAGAGAACGTATACGTGAGCATCTCAATGATATTGAAAAAAAACATTCACCTGGATGATCATTGACATCATAAAGAATAAACCTAGGGGAGGTAGTAAAATCAAGGAGCTCTACAAAAAGGAGGCATTTTGGATTTTCAAGCTATACACACGTATGCCAAATGGCATGAATATTGAGACGGATTTGATTAACCATTGGTAATCATATGCTTGCAAATCCAAAGCCTCCTTGTTTATTTATCAAATAAGGCCCACTTATGTCTTAACATTGCTATACTTATAGATATCAGGACTAAGTTAATCTATTAAAAACATAGATACTAGAAAAGAAATAATTGTGGAGGTTTGTGACATGCTTTTCTTAAATAGGATAAGCTAATAATACACATAAACAAATAAGACCTCACATGATTGCAATAATGAAGTGATTCATAAGTGCTATTTATTTCAACACAATAATAATTTTTTGATTTTGAATTTTTAATGTGAGACATAGAGTATAAAGTTAGTTAAATTTATAGCAAAAGTGATCTGAAGTTGTAATATAGAAATAAGATCTATTGGAAACTGCAAATATATAGAGATTGTTTAGATGAACAATGAGCAGGGATGCAACTAATAATACTAGCTATAAAAAGGTAACAATAATATATAAACTACTTTATTCATTCAATAGTGCATATACATTAATAAGAAGGTGTCACACATCTTTTATTATTATGCAATCAAACATAGCTCACAAATTAAATGAATTGAATATGAGTACATGTAGTGAGTAAATACAACATCAAGGGTTAATATTAGAAAGGAGGCATAGCACAGACTACCAATCAAATAAGAGAGAGTGGAATAAAACCACACAGCTGAGACTGACAAGGAGTGTCTATGAATAAGGCCAGTCAGGGCCGAAACATGTTAGACGTGTCTACTGTCTGTGCCATGTTATTTTGATTTTAAAAGTCATGTTTTTAATTGGAAGAAATAAAGAAGAATTTTTTTAGTTTTTAAGCCAGTTGCCATATATCTCTTTTTTGGTTTGAGTATTTAAATATTTATAAATATATTTATAAATATATATATATAGGTACTATAGATATATATTTTACAAAAAACAATCATATATATAAATAATTATATATATATATAAATATATATATTTTAAAAAAAGAACATTTTCTTCTATGTGAAGAACATAGGAATGTGAAATATTCATAACTACCTTCGGGATTAGCACTGTAGGTCTTACATGGTGTTGGGTTAGCACGTGAGCAATAAGTGTTAGGTTTTTATTTGACAGCACGCATTGAAGTCCTATGGGAGTTAATGTGGCTGTGATATCTGAAGTCTTGAAGTTAGCACACATTGGGTTTTGCTTGCACGCAAACAATTTACTTTCAACTTGTAAAAAAAAAATTTTAGCACGACACTCGTAATCTGGCCCTATGTACACCAAATAAACACTATTGTTTCTATCAAATAAATATAAATGGTTAGAGTATGAAATGTTAGTATTAGCGACTGTGCAATTCTATGTGTTTAACCCCTGTTTGGGAATAGCAGAAAACTACTGCTTCTGATCAGAAGAAGGAGAGATACATAAATTACAATATAATGTTAAAAAAGCTTTTGCCTGATTTCTCCCCATGCTGGCAAGTTTTTGATAATAGGGCCGTTATAGGTAAAGTAGTAGTAGATAAACTGTGTTTTACATTTGTATTCTTTCAAATACACCAAACTTTCAAGCACAATATATCTGTTTATCCCATTTTGCCACATTTCTCTAAAATACTATCCATTTTCTGTAAGTGATAGGGCTGTGTTTGCCTAGCAAAAATATGTATTTGAAACATTAGATTTGTATTCTTATGTCATAATTTATGTACAATTATAAAGTATGAGACAGGTGTGCGTTTTTGACAGCAATCTTATTCCATATTGTGAGAGTTGCACAAGCAACTTTTTTTTTATATGTAATATCTGTGATTAGTAGATTGGACAGTAGGTGGAGCTGTAGGGAACTTAGCTTATCACCATATGATACTGGAAAGCAATAAACTCATCCATATCAGAAAAGAGAATAGCTAAAGATATGTCTACCTTATCAGAGAAAGTCCCAAGTGTTTTTCTTTAAAGCTATTGATACTGAGAGCACAGTGTCAAGTTATTTAACATATGTTGAAATGTGAAAAACATTAAATGAAAAAAGCAGACATAATATATCAGTCAAAGTGACAATATAATGTTCAAATTCTCCAAAGCAGTCTTTTTCTATAGACCTCCAAGAGAAAAAAAAGTGTAGGACAGTAACATAGTGTCAAAATGTACGTATTCCCACTGGTGAAGAAGGTTGCACTGCATAAAGCAATAAATCAGATGTAAGTACCAAAGACTGTCGAAACCAAAGGCTTCCAGGTCTTTGGCAGGTACTGTAATAAAGAAATTGTTTGTAAAACAGCTAATAACTAAATACAAATAAAGCATAACATAGAGTATATGCTGCATACAGGGACAAGGTGTTGTATATCAGGGCTTGAGCTATGATGTCCCTTTTTATGCTTTTACATATATCTATTTTTATATTATATCTATTATACCTTTTATTTGGCCTAAAATTTCTATGGCTAGCTCCAGTTTTTCTGGTTCACTAAGTTTCACATAAAAGATATGCTAGGATATTACAGAGGGAAGGGAGTAACGTGCTGGAATAAATAATGGATACAATTTTACTAAAACAGAGTGACTCATTATTCAGTGTTGAATATGTTGGTCTCTGTAATCTAGAACAGAGAATGTTGTTTATCTCACATTGACCTACAGATCAATACAATGTCACTTGCATTTAACCGTTTGTATTCTATTTTACTGTAGCTGTTGTATCCTATATATCTTTATATGTATAGCACAACCCAATAAAGAATTATTTAGGATTTCTAGACGTATGTGAGAGGGTCGTAAATATAAAACATAGGGAAAAGGGATGGCATCTCCTTCCTTTTTTGGGGTAGGGAGTTAAAAAACAGAAACCAAGAATTAATTCAAAGTCTGTCATTAATGGTTTTTTATTTTTACTCTTTATTTACTTTCCTAAACTTTAAAAAATAAACATAATACAAAAAATAGAAACAAATTTACACTCACCTTTGATTTCGACTGTAAATGTAAAAACTAAAACCAGCACTGAGGCTCAAGGAGAAACAATAAAAAGTTGTAGCAATTAACGCTCTTATGGTATTTTTAATATGCCATCATTGTTTTTAGAAGCCCATCTTTCAGACGTGGTATATCACACGTGTTTTTGGGATACTGGTTATTTAAATGATACAGAAGTTGAATATATTTTATTAAGATTTAAAAAAGTATTTCTGAAATATCATTTTTGCTTGATCATTAAGGGATCGGGAGCTAATATAGTTCTGTACATCTCATCAGTGAAATGCTACAGTTACACTACAATTGTCACACAGTGGTATCTGGCATAATGGTGAGTGAGTGACTATGACTGTGATAAAGGGTTTATATGGTAGAAATGAGGGTTTGTCATAATATGGAGAGGAAAATTGTAGGATTATTGAATAAGTGTATGTAAGAGGGCAATGGCATGCAAGGATTGGGGGGTTATTAACCCCTTAATGACCGGACCATTTTTCAATTTTCTTACCCTTAATGACAAAGGCTATTTTTACATTTCTGCGGTGTTTGTGTTTAGCTGTAATTTTCTTCTTACTCATTTACTGTACCCACACATATTGTATACCGTTTTTCTCGCCATTAAATGGACTTTCTAAAGATACCATTATTTTCATCATGTCTTATAATTTACTACAAAAAAAATAATAAAATATGAGGAAAAAATGGAAAAAACACACTTTTTCTAACTTTGACCCCCAAAATCTGTTACACATCTACAACCACCAAAAAACACCCATGCTAAATAGTTTCTTAATTTTGTCCTGAGTTTAGAAATACCCAATGTTTACATGATCTTTGTTTTCTTTGCAACTTATAGGGCCATAAATACAAGTAGCACTTTGCTATTTCCAAACCACTTTTTTTCAAAATTAGCGCTAGTTACATTGGGACCCTGATATCTGTCAGGAATACCTGAATATCCCTTGACATGTATATATTTTTTGTTAGAAGACATCCCAAAGCATTGATCTAGGCACATTTTGGTATATTTTATGCCACCATTTCACCGCCAAATGCGAGCAAATAAAAAAAAAACTTTACATTTTTCACAATTTTAGGTTTCTCACTGAAATTATTTACAAACAGCTTGTGTAATTATGGCATAAATTGTTGTAAAAGCTTCTTTGGGATCCCCTTTGTTCAGAAATAGCAGACTTATGTGGCTTTGGCATTGATTTTTGGTAATTAGAAGGCCGCTAAATGCTGCTGCGCACCACACGTAAATTATGCCCAGCAGTGAAGGGGTTAATTAGGTAGGTTGTAGGGAGCTTGCAGGGTTAATTTTAGCTTTAGGGTAGAGATCAGCCTCCCACCTGACACATCCCACCCCCTGATCCCTCCCAAACAGCTCTCTTCCCTCCCCCACCCCACAAATGTCCCCGCCATCTTAAGTACTGGCAGAAAGTCTGCCAGTACTAAATAAAAGGAGTTTTTTTTTTTTATATAAAAAAAATAAAATATTTTAGCTGTGATGGACTCCTGCCTTAGCCCCAACCTCCATGATCCCCCCCCCCAGCTCTCTAACCCTCTCCCCTATCTAATTGCGGCCATCTTGGGTACTGGCAGCTGTCTGCCAGTACCCAATTTGCCCCAAAAACAAAAGTGTTTTTTGTTCTTTTGGTTTTTTTTATGTTTTCTGTAGTGTAGCAGCCCCCCACAATCCCCCAATCCCCCTCCCCTTCCCAGATCCTTTTATATTATTTTATTAAAACATCTTTCTCCCCCTACTCTTCCCTCCTCATTGGTGTCAGTGTCAGTGCCAGGTAATGCGCGCGCACGCACGCACATGCACGCGCACGCGCGCCCCCGCATGCTCCCGGCACCCGGCGTGCACATTGCACTTCTAGGAACCGGATGCCGGGTAGCGATGGGCCGCCCACCCGCCTCCCTGTTACGCTCCCACCCACCAACGAACCGGCACCATCGCTACCGGTGCAGAGAGGGCCACAGAGTGGCTCTCTCTGCATCGGAGTCTTCTAAAAAGGTATTGCAGGATGCCTCCATATGGAGGCATCACTGCAATACCCTGAGAGCTGCTGGAAGCGATTGCGATCGCTTCCAGCACTCTCTTAGACAACTGACGTACCAGGTACGTCCATTGTCATTAACTACTTGTTAATGCATGACGTACCTGGTACGTCAGTTGTCATTAAGGGGTTAAAGGGACACTGAACCCAATTTTTTTTCTTTCATGATTCAGATAGAGCATGCAATTTTAAGCAACTTTCTAATTTACTCCTATGATCAATGTTTCTTCATTCTCTTGTTATCTTTATTTGAAAAGCAGGAATGTAAGTTTAGAAGCCAGACCATTTTTGGTTCACAACCTGGGTTGTGCTTGCTGATTGGTGGCTAAATGCACCCGCTATTAAAGAAGTGCTGTCCAGTGTTCTAAACCAAAAAGTGGATGGCTCCTTAGCTTAGATGCCCTATTTTTTTTAAATAAAAATAGCATGAGAACGAAGAAAAATTGATAATAGGAGTAAATTAGAAAGTTGCTTAAAATTGCATGCTCTATCTGAATCGTGAAATAAAATTTGGGTTTAGTATCCCTTTAAGTAAGAGAATAAGTGACAATATACAACATATCCAAGGGACTAACCAGCAATCATGAGATCAGTGCAAAGTGTAATTATGATTATTACTGTATTATATTGGTATTGTGTTATATTTACTTTACAATTCATGAGATCAGTGCAACGTGTAATTATACTTATCACTGTCTTTAAAAAAGAGCTAGCAAATGGTTGTTGGGGGATTTATTTGTGTTTGGCGGAGGCCATTCTAATTATTCTTATTGTGTGTTTATATTTGGAGAAAAGAAAGAAAGAGAGAAATAAATAACTTTTTATTATAAATGTCTTAAACTTTAAATCACTATTTTTTCATACATAAACATAATTAAAAATATTAAAAGTTTAAAACCTATTCTTTGAGATTCAATGTGGAAATTGTTGGACTAGAGCTGGTAACACAGAAGTGTGTTATTCAAACAGAAAAATAAATGTAGCCAAATGTAATGTTCTGGTTGATACATACAAAATCTGGAGAAATTACAAATGTTGTGATCAGTAGCATAACCCTGCATATAATATGATTTTATACATAGCTAATTAGATCAGATGTCACATGACATCTCCAGTTGCACTGACAATTATGTAGTTCACTAAAGAGAGATTTCTCCAACCATGAAAAAAAAAAAATCAAATGTCTGTTTTTTCTTCTTCCCCAAAACATACTAGGGAATTGATACAGTGAAATGGTATTGACGATTATTTTTTTTCAATGTTATTTATAAGACCCAAGTGATCACGCCACCAAAAACACAACTCAAAGCCTATAATAATTTATTGTGAGTGCTCTGAGCTTGGTGACAAATAGCAATATTCATCTATGATATTAGCCAGTGTCATCATTACATTCAAAAGGAAAAGTGCACATAAAATTGACTTACTTACAATTATTGATCATATCATTGGCAGCGCTTCCATGATAAAATGTCTGCCTGTGGAGTAGTATTGCTACTGTGTGTAATATAAATATCAAGATTGTGAATGCCTTCATAGGTTTACATTATTTTTTTAAAGCAAAATATACATTTTATTTATTTATTTTTCGTAGATTTGTAGATTTTCTTACTACCATAAATTTTAGTATCCAACATTGCATTTTCCATCAGATTTTGTAGTGACAGCATGTACAGAAAAGATTAATAAAGGGACATGAAACCGAAATTTTCTGTCATGGTTCAGATAGAGCATACAATTTTGAACTTTCCAATTTACTTTATTTTAATTTATTTTGGTTTCCTTTCTTAAAGGAGCAGCAATGCACTACTGAGAGATAGCTCAACACACCAGCAAGCCAATCACAAGAAGCATATATAAGCAGCCACCAATCAGCAGCTAGTTTAGTAAATTGGAAAGTTGTGTAAAATTGTATGCTATATCTGAATCACAAAAGAATTTTTTTTTTTTTCATGTCCCTTTAATGTTTCCACCTGTTTGTAGATGGTATCGTGCTGGGGGTGTTGTACCTTTTGTATATATATTTTTTTTATTTAATAAAGACATTTTAGCTGTAAAAATCACTTTTCAAAACCAGGTGCTTATGTTGAACAGTCCTGGATATGTTCCTGTGGCTGGGTAACGTTTATAGCAGGACTCTGTAATTATCTCTACAATAAGTATTTCTAATGATTTCTATTGTAATAAAGTTAAAAATAAAATTCTCACTGAATATGATCTCAGTTTTAATTTACAAAATTGCCACTTACATGCTGGAAAAAACATTGCATCATAATAAATAATGTGTATGTGTATAAAAGAATCTCTTGTGGTTCCTACGGTAATCTAAAGTACCATAAGACATATTCTTCTTTTGCTAAAGATGAAAGTCTTCAGTCATTTCACGACAAAAAAAGTAGTCACACATTTCATTTCATATAGAGACCAATCAGATTAAAGCCTAATCCATTTTGCAGCCTTTTCATGCCACTTCCTATCTAAAGTATTATTTTTTTAATACATTGTCAGTGTCCCCGCTTCTTTACCTGCCAGTACCCTGGACTACTCCTTGTGGGATCCACAGCCCTAAATGCGGATTTATCTGCCAATCTCCTGGTTTGTAGAATGCTGTTACTTGTAAGCTCTGCCTCGGATGGGCCCATCTACTGGAAGCAGTTACTGTAGCTAAGGTAAGCACAGTAGACAAGAGTGCTGACAGGTAAGTACTTTCTGCAACAATGTAACATGAAACACAGCACTCACTGCACAGCCAGGAACAGGTTCACCAAACCCAGCATCGATACAAAGAAACAAAAATGTTCCATCTGGTGCAAAAAGACTTTTTATTGTGCAAATAGGGATACAAAAAAGCAACGTTTCAGGCCCTCACTTTGCCCTTTCTCAAGCTTGACCATTGATTAGTGAACAAACATTTAAATAGCCATAATGGCGCCAAATAATTGTGATTGAAAGGGATACAATGTTGCCCTCTAGTGACGAGCAATAATATAACATACAAATGTGTATTAAAGTGCATTTTGATGGCTAACAATATCGCCACCTAGTGAAACATCATCATATTGTCTTGCAAATATATCTTCATTTCATATGTGAAAAATTCATATATTAAACATTAAAAATAATAAGTGTTAATCAATCTATCAATATATAAATGACAACAATTTATATTAATAAGAATTTAAAAATGCATTGAAAATTCAATTAATCATTGTTTTGATAACCACAATATATTAAATTAAAAACATATATATGTCAAGTGTATCTAACTACAGATGGATGAATTGTTTTTATTTCAATTTTATTTCATTTTATCAGTTAACTTGATTTTGTAATATCTAAATTCACTATCCATCAGTAGACCGACACACCTACATATTTGGTCAATATTGGATATTCAACATTAGGTACTTATTCACGAACTCTCAGAGACATCAAATCTCACGTCAATATGTATATGTGGGCGCACATACTTCTATATATGATTTTAACAGTACAATACTATAGAGGGAGACCTTTTATTTATTTTAACAGTACAATACTATAGAGGGAGACTTTTTATATCATTCCGTTTTATTGAATTACCAAAAGGCAGTCCAATTACATTCCCTATTCAAGCCTCTCGGCCAAAAAGTGCATAATTAATTTATCCAAAATGTTTCTCTCCTAGTCAGTATATTTTCCTTATCACCACCTCTTCTGGGTGTATTAATCTTTTCAATGATTTGGAAACGCAATTGACTTATTCTGTGGCCTGCCTCTAAAAAGTGGCCAGCTACTGGAGCATCCTTCTTTCCACAACGAATATTCGACTTGTGCTCAGAGATTCTTTCTCGTGCCTCCCTAGTCGATTGACCAATGTACATCAAGGAGCACGGACATTTAATTGCGTAAATAATATACTCTGACCTACAAGTCAAATATTCATTTATAGAATATTTCTTACCCGTATAGGGGTGACAAAAAGTGTCACCCTTAATCATAGAATTGCAATTAATGCAAGATAGACATGGGTAACATCCCTTTCGTTTTTGACCAGTTATTGTGCTCTGTACTTTTTTCTTTACCCCAATATCAGCTCTCACCAATTTATCCTTAATGCGGACAGGAGATTTCCTAATGTCATATTCCTACGATAGGAACATCTGGCTCCTGTATGTACACAATTGATTAGTCTGTCATCTGCAACTAACATTCTGAAGTGATGTTTCACTATTATCTCATAATATTGGGAGCTAAAGTCAGTGACAAAGGTAATCCCAGTATGGAAATCTACTTTTTCATGCTTTTTGTCTAGAAGTAAGCTTACCTAGTCATAAATGAAACCTCCCTGTTTCCTGACCACTTTGTCATGGTATCCCCTTTGTCTCAAACGTTGTGTTACATCCCTCATCTGGGTCTGGCAATCACCCTTATCCGAACAATTCCTCTTTACCTCTCTGCATCAGCTGACTTAAAGTATACTTAAAACAAGTCTAAAGAACATTTCACAGACCAACATATTCAGCTGACACTGCTCTCTGCATCAGGTAGCTAAAGGATGATAGTTACCCTCCCACCCTGCCCCTCACCCCACCCACCCCAGGTTCATTCTCCCATTTATAGATAGTCTCCCACACACCTTTCATTCTCCTAAACTGACAGCTGCATACACTAATCAGCACATCCTTCCATTCACTTAACCCTTTAGAATACATACCCTCCCTCCCTACAAATAGCTATATATCCCACATCAATAGTGTGTGAATATATATGTGTGTGTATGTGTATATACATATATATATTTCTTTTTTATATTTTACTATTTTTGATTTATTTTCACCTACACACTCCATAGCACTAACATGTATCAAAATATGACCATACTGATATTTGTGACAACCGTTTTCTCACTCCAATTTTGTTCACTTCATTACCGCCATAATCACCCACCTCAAACTGGAAAACAAATTATCATACACCATGGCCTGCTCTGTTGCTGTAACTTATCTGCTGAGTGCTGGTGGAGAGTTATAAAAAATAGCACTCCTACCCCCACCTCACAAAATTATAAAGTATGCCATTCACTATATAGCAAAAAAACTATGTCCAAATTCCTATTCCTTATGCTACTTGCCCTTGCAAATGATGTAGAGTCTAACCCTGGTCCCCCAGCAAATTCCATTCCTAGCTTTCCAGCTAAAAAAGGCCTCTCCTTTGTGCACTGTAATATACGCAGCTTATTTCCAAAAATCGATGCACTGCAAGCTTGGTGTTTACAATACAAGCCAAAAATCATTGTTATCTCTGAATCATGGCTAACTGCAAAAATACCTGACTCTGCCATTGCAATACCTGGGTATTCATGCCATAGAATTGACAGAGCAAAGAGAGGAGGCGGCATTGTAATCTATGTTGACAACTCCACAAAGTTCACCCCCATACAAAAATCTAGCTCTCCTGCCAACTTTGATTTCCTTTCTGGCAAAATTGAGATCCCGTGCAGTAAATCAATCATTGTTGCAGGAATCTACCGCCCACCAAGCTCCCCTGTGCATTCCATTTCGGACATAGCACAGCTCCTTAGTGAATCCATAACTCAAAACCCAAAAAGTGAAATTTTGGTTTTTGGAGATTTTAACATCGATTGGCTGAATCCAAAAAATAACAGTTGTCGCTCGCTGTTTAAATCTTTGCAGCTAACACAATTAATCTCCTCCCCAACTCGCATAAACATCAAAAGCCATAATCATACCCTGCTCGACTGGATTCTCTCCTCTTCTCCCAACCGAATCCAGGAGGCAGGTGTTCTCCCTAACAATTTCAGTGACCACTGCTTAGTGTACTGTGTGCGCAAAATAAAGGCTACTAAATCCTCTCCCAAGGTTAAAATCACCAGGTCCTTCAAAAAATTTAATCTTCAATCATTTCTAAATGACATCAAGAACCTCCCCTGGCACAGATTAAACCTAATCCCAGATCTAGACTCTGCAGTTGAATTCTTTCAGTCTGAACTCCTACAAGTTTGGAATTTACATGCACCGCTGCGTAAGGTGAGAGTAAAAGGAGCACACTTGAATTGGATCACAGCTGACCTCATTCAAATGTACCAATTTCGGGATTCATTGTGGTCAAAGTTCAAGCATACTGGCTCTATGAATGATCACTGTGTATATAGACAATGGCGAAATATATGTACTAAACAAACAAAACTGGCTAAGGCACAATATTTCTGTGAAAATCTGAACAATAATATATGTAACCCTAGAAAGTTTTGGAAAATCATAAATAACCTACAAAATCCACCAATCCACTCCCAACCCTCCACTGTCAATGTGGATAACCAAAACCTGCAACTCCCCTTAGAAGTAGCAAATGCCTTTAACAATTATTTTGTAGGATGCTCCACCACCCTGATTGACAAACTAATAAATGGCACTTGTCCTGAAGCTACAAATGTGGATCAGGCCCCATTAAAACAGCAAAGACCCAATATAGAAAAGTTCAATTTTAGACCTGTACCCTTCAATGTCATTAAGAAACACCTCAATAATCTAAAAATGAAAAACCAGTCAGGACCTGATCAAATCCCAGCAATGCTGTTGAAGCTCAGTGCGCCGGCAATTGCTAAGCCTGTCGCAACCCTAATTAACGAATCCTTGGTGTCTGGATACATACCCAAACTCTGGAAAACTGCAAGAGTAGTGCCTATTCATAAAAGTGGGGAGTTAACCTTGGTTTCTAACTATCGTCCTATATCATTGCTCCCTGTATTATCAAAAATCTTAGAAAAATGCGTCCATACGCAATTATGCGAATATTATCAACTTTCAAACTATCTGACCCCTGATCAATCAGGTTTCAGACCGAATCACTCCACTACAACTGCCCTCCTAAAAGTTTGCAACAACATCCAAACTGGCATGGAACAAGGAGACCTAACTGGAGCTATTTTCCTTGATTTTGCAAAGGCCTTTGACACAGTGGACCATGACCTACTACTTCTCAAACTAAAAAACTCTGGTATTTCTGATCGCCCGTTAACCTGGTTTAAATCATATGTATCGGATCGATCACAATATGTCTCTGTCTCTAACAGTGACTCCCTCCCTCTCCCAGTCACGTGTGGTGTTCCCCAAGGTTCCATTCTCGGCCCCCTACTATTCACATTATTTATAAATGATTTGCCTAATGTCTGCAAATCCTCAACTGTACACATGTACGCAGACGACACGGTAATCTATGCAAACAAATCTGATCTGCCGCAGCTTGAAGCAGTGCTCCAAGACCAGTTCACAGAGGTAGAAAAGTGGATCTCGAAAAACAAACTCTTCCTAAACACTGACAAAACGGTCACAATGATCTTTGGAACGGGACCTAAAATACAAAAATTACAAAATTCCCATCTTCGCATCAAAACAAAATCCAATTGCACGCTGACCGCAGTCCACTCTTTTAAATACTTAGGTATGTTGTTAGACCCCAATCTATCTTTTGGACTCCACATAGAAAAACTTGCCTCTAAACTTTATCCAAAACTAGGTGCCCTGTACAGAAACAAATCTTGCCTCAGCCCTACAGTAAAGGAAAAGATTGTACAGCAAATGCTGATGCCTATCTTGGATTATGGGGACATAGTATATGCACCTGCTCCACAAACTCACCTTAATAAACTAAATACGTTATATAACTCGTTCTGCCGCTTTGTGCTACAATGTAACTACAGGACCCACCACTGTGACATGCTAAAAGAACTAAACTGGCTGTCGCTGGAATCCAGACGCTCCCTCCATCTTTCCTGCCTTGTCTTTAAGAGCCTTTCTGGAAAGCTCCCACCCTACCTGAGCAGAATGCTCTGCCCTGCTATTCCCACCTCCTATAACCTCCGATCCAATAACAGCACATTATTTAGCTTGCCTCAATACAAAAAGAAAGCAGCTCAATCCTCCTTTTCCTACAGAGCACCACAATTATGGAATGACCTCCCTCACACTTTAAAAACTTCCCCAAGCCTAAAATCCTTTAAGAGATCTCTCTATACATATCTCAAAACAGAATGCTCCTGTCATGGTTGATTAAATATTTTGTACCTGCTCTATGTTAAATGTTTGCTTATATTGTGTATTATTATTGTTGTTTTTGTATTTTATTGTACCCTATTGTATCAATGCAATGTTTTGTGATCCCAGGACATACTTGAAAACGAGAGAAATCTCAATGTATCCTTCCTGGTAAAATATTTTATAAATAAAATAAATAAATAAATAAATAAAATAAATTGCCCCTTCACAATTGCGTAGGGCACATGCTTAGGGTGACAGCTCTTGGCATGAAGTAACGAGTTGCCAGATATGGGTTTTCTGTACAGATTGGTTTTTATGTTGTTATTTTAGGTACCACTGAGTACCAAAACCAGAACGTTAATATCCCTATGATGAGTTTCATAGATGAATCTGAGACCCAAATCATTGTCATTAATCCTGTCAATAAAGTCACTGAGCTCCTCCACATTGCCCTTCCAAATCAGGATCAGATCGTCAATGTAACGATGGTAAAATACAATATTGTAGTAAGGGTCATACAGATGTAGCAGTTCCAGATGTGGGGCCTGTGACTACCTTATTGTTTCAGATGTATTTCATTCTACTACTACTGGTCAAATATACAGTATAAACTTCTGCCTTAACTGCACCTCTACCTACATTATCTATTGTATCACCTGCACCAGGTGTGGGAAACAGTATGTAGGTCTCACTACAAGATCTAGAATTAGGGAACATTTGTCCACTATTCGTGTAGGTAAGGCTAGTACTCCCATAGTGCAACATTTTTCTCAGCAACATAACTAAGACCTTTCATGTTTTTCATGGCAACCATGTTTTTCATGGCTGATTTGAACAGCCAATATAATTTCAGAAGCTCTCATCCTATTGGCTGATTTGAATTTCCAAAACCAAATCAGCCAATAGGAATGCAAGGAACGCCATTTTGAATCACGTACCTTGCAATGAAGATTCAGTATACGTCGGCGACCATATGAAGAGAATGCTCCGTGCCGGATGTCTTCATAATGGACCCGCTCCGCGCTGTCGGGATGAAGATAGAAGATGCCTCCTGGATGAAGATGGAGCCGCCTGCCGTCTGGATGAAGTTGGAGCCGCCTGGATAAAGATATAGCTGCCTGAAAGAAGATGGAGCTGCCGAGATTAAGATCCTTCAAGCAGGACTTCAGCAACTGTAAGTGGATCTTCGGGGGTTAGTGTTAGGATTTTTTAAGGTGTTTAGGGTGTTTTTTTTTTTAGTTTAAGGTTTGGGCTTTTTGTAAATGAGCTAAATGACCTTTTAAGGGCAATGCAAAAGGGCTAAATGCCATTTTAAGGGCAATGCCCATACAAATGCCCTTTTCAGAAAATGTGTAGCTTAGGTTTTTTAGATAGTTTTTTTTATTTTGTAGGTTGGGGGGGGGGTGTAATGTTAGTGGATCTTTGTATTTTTGTTTCAGGTAAAAGAGCTGTTTAACTTAGGGCAATGCTCTACAAAAGGCCCTTTTAAGGGCTATTGGTAGGTTTTTCTAGATTAGGTTTTTTATTTTGGTTTTTTTTTTTTTTTAATGGGCATTAGAATAGGAATAATTTTTATTATTTTTGCTAATTTGTTATTTTTTGTAATGTATTTTTTTCATTTTGGGGTGTTTTTTTAGATTAGGGATTGGGCATTTCATAAAAGAGCTGAATGCCCTTTTAAGGGCAGGAAAAAGAGCTAAATACCCTTTTAAGGGCAATGCCCATACAAATGCCCTTTTCAGGGCAATGGGTAGATTAGGTTTTACTTTATTTTTATTTTGTGGGTTTGGGGGTGGGGGTTGTATACTGTTAGTGGGTGTTTGTTTTGTTTTGTAGCAAAAGAGCTGTTAACTTTAGGGCAATGCCCTACAAAAGGCCCTTTTAAGGGCCCACAAAAGGCCCTTTTAAGGGTCCTTTGTAGTTTATTCTAGATTAGGCTTTTTTACTTTCAGGTGGGTATTTTTTTTAAAAGGGTATTAGAATAGGAATAATTTTTTATTGTTTTAGATAATTTCATTTGATATTTTTTGTATTTTTTGTAATGTTAGGTTTTAGTGTAAGGCAGCTTAGGTTTTATTTCACAGGTAAGTTTGTATTTATTTTAACTAGGTAGTTAGTAAATAGTTAATAACTATTTATTAACTAGTCGACCTAGTTAAAATAAATACAAACTTACCTGTGAAATAAAAATAAAACCTAAGCTAGCTACAATATAACTATTAGTTATATTGCAGCAAGCTTAGATTTTATTTCACAGGTATGTATGTATTTAGTTTTAAATAGGTATTATTTAGTTAATAATTGTAACTTTAATTTAGCTCTATTTTAATTTTGTTAAAGTTAGGGGGTGTTAGGGTTATGGTTACGTTAGGTTTAGGGGTTAATGTAATTTAATTTAGGTTGTTGCTATGTGGGGAGCTGGCGGTTTAGGGGTTAATAGCTTCATTAAGTAGTAGTGACGTGGGAGGCCAGAGGTTTAGGGGTTAATACATTTATTTAGTGGTGGCGATGTCAGGGAGAGGCGGAATAGGGGTTAATAGATTTATTATAGTGTGGGCAATGTTGGGGTGCAGGGGAATAGGGGTTAATAACTTTAGTATAGTGGCGGCTATATCGGGAGAGACAGATTAGGGGTTAATAGATTTATTTAGGTGGCGGCGATATCGGGAGCGGCAGATTAGGGGTTAATAACATTATGTAGGTTCCGGCGATGTTGGGGGCAGTAGATTAGGGGTGTTTAGACTCTGGGTTTATGTTTGGGTGTTAGGTTTAAACGTCATTTTTTTTTTCCCCATAGACATCAATGGCACTACATTACGGAGCTTTTCTTTCCACAATCGCAGGTGTTAGGTTTTATTCTGACCCGCTCTCCCCATTGATGCTTATGGGGGAAGCGTGCATGAGCACATCAAAACAGCGCTTGTATTTTGTGCGGTATGGAGCTCATCGCAACCATATCACACGCACAAGTGCTATAGAGGGTTAAATAACACAACTTTTGTTGCGTTCATTAATTTCCCTATAGCACGCATAACTTGTAATCTAGGTGTGTGTGATCAGTAAAGGAAAAGGTATAGCAAAAAATTATTCCTTCACTAAACTAGGATAATCAGAATTTTATTACAAGGATAGAGACTCCTATTTTGCTAGTTCAAAGCAAGCAAAAATAATAATAAAGGACAAATAGATCATGAAACCAACTGGTGAGGAATAGTATTAATGGGTTTAAAATAAAATTGTTTAAAAACATTATCAGAAAACCAATCAGCAGCATTTAAAATATCTTGGATTTGGAAAGGGCTTTAGAAGCTGCGGCTCCTCTAATAGAGTGGGCAGAAAAAACATGATCCACACCAGTTTGAGTCATGACCCACTAAACCCATCTACTAATAGTAGTAGAAGATACGGGTAAATAGGGTACAGCATAAGAGATTAACAGTTGTTTGGAAGAACTATGTCTAATAAGTTTAGTCCTAGATTTGTATTCTTTAAGGCAAAATACAACACACAATTTTGGATGGTCATGAAAATAGATGTAAAAAATAGAGCTAGAAAGAGTTTTTGTCCTTCGACATAAGGAAAAAATCACACCTTGGGGAGGGAACATTTTATAGTCATAATCAATGGCTTTGACATCAGAAACCCTTTTAAAAGATAACAAACATAAAAGGGTTGCAAGTTTTGAAGTTAGTTGTTTTAGAGACAGGTTAGAATTGTCTGGCCAATTTTGGAAAAAAGATATTATCAAATCCACATGCCAAAAGGAAAAATACCTAGAAGTAGGAGGTCTTTTGAGTTTAATTGATTTTAGTAGATGACAAACAGTAGAATTTTGACCAATAGGATGATTATGAAGATATTTATGCCTGGCCGAGATTGCAGATCTAGTTACATTAATGGATCTGTAAGCTAAGCCTTTGTGAAATAAACAGGATAGATAATTAATAACTTGATTTAAAGGGGCTGAAATGGGATCCAAGTTTCTGAGGTTGCATCAACTAGACAATTTAAGCCAGGTGAAAATATAACATTTTCTTGTTAATAATTTTAATGTACCTTAATACAATTGATATATAACATTTTGTGGTTCCAGAAGCCCATGAGTTTTGAAGGAGAAGTTTAGCTTGCTCCGAAAGTCCTTTGGTAGACCAAGATCCCCTGAAATCGACCAAGCAATTAGTTGAAGATTGCCTTGGAGAACTAAATCCTGAAACTGTCCGTTCGGGTCTGAGAGAAAATCTGGTTGAATTGTGAGAAGAATGGGTGGAAGAAAATACATTTTTAAGAGATAGGGGGAGTTAGGATTCTAATTGATATCTGGTGTTTTCTGACGAATAAAATTGTCTGCAGAATCATCGAAAAGGGGGGAAATGCATAAACTCCTTGAACAGGCCAATGTTGGAAAAAGGCATCGATGGCTAATACTTCTGGGTCTGGTCTCCAGCTGAAGAATGGGCAAATCTGGGAGTTTAAACAAGAAGCAAAAAGGTCTATCATGAAAGGGCCTCTCAATTTCTGAATCTCTTGAAAAAGAAGAGGGTTAAGCTTCCAGTCGCTGAAATCTGTCAAGTATCTGGAACTCCAGTCTGCGACATGATTGGAAAGATCTGGGATATATTCTGCATATAAAGAGATGTTCTGAGAAAGATCAATGAAATTCTTTGTTAAATTTGATAAAGTTTTGGAATTGGTTCCTCCAAGATGATTGGAACGCACAGCAGAAATGTTGTCCATGCGTAAAAGAATAATGATAGGCTCAGGCTTCTGGTGGGAGGTATCAGGGCACTAGGAGCTGGGAGTCAAGAGCCCATGATGCAGAGTGTGTGAAAAAGGAACGTGCTCAAACCCGACACCTGAGTGTATTCATAGGCACTGAAATCTGTATCTCCTAGGATAAGGTAAACTCACTTGTTAAGGTCACGATCTAAGGACGTGAAGAAGCCTGCTGTTTGCGGACACCGCCAGAGTCCCTGGTAAACACAGTGTTTATATCCCTCAAGCGGACTTGCTGGTAAGGCTCGAGACGAAGGACGCCAAACGTATTGAGGAGGATGCCATATCTATCTGATCTGTTGGCTAAACAGGTTGAAGCATCAAACGGCATAACAGAGTGGCTGAACCCACAGACACCACGGTTCCTGTAGAGACAGATATCGGCTGTTTCAGTGGGATAGCTGGAGCAACAGTGCAGCCTCTGGGATAGGATCGGTAAGCCTTGCCTACAACATGGATAGACCCTGATGCAAGGAGTTGCATAAGATTTGATAAGCCGATTGGAAGGTATGAAATCCCTACCTATTTACCCTGATACTCTATAAACATAAACCTCAGCGGAACTATTGTATTTGTGTTTGATGCATGTATCAGCAAACCTTTTTTATAGCTGTATAGTGGCTGATAATCGATCTAGTAGCCCTATTATGCTCAGTAATAAAGCCAGATTTTCTGTGTAAAATTTGAATACAGTGTTGCAAAGCTGAACTGTGTATTAGTACTCTAGATACAATATGCAACATTTGTTTCCCTGACTGAAGGATATACAATGTATACACTTTTTAATACATATGTAAGAACATACTGAATAGTGCTCTACGGGGAAGACAAAACAAGCATTTATTTCTCAAAAATTCGGATACCCTATAAACAGACACTCTAGAGGAATTATCATATGTATTATGTACCTGCATCAGTAACCTGTCTATATGAATGGTGGATGCTAATTGATCTAATAACCTTACTACAATATGTGACAAAGCTGGACTCTCAGTGTTCTAAAACTGAACATTTCCTTCCCTATCTGAATAATATATAATGGGGTCTATTTATCATTGTGTAGACAGACATGATCCGCTCTAGCGAACCATGTCTGCCGCACATCGATAAATGCCAACAGCATAATGCTGTTGGCATTTATCATTGCACCAGCAGTTCTTGTGAACTGCTGGTGCAACGCTGCCCCCTGCAGATTCACGATTCTCCGCCAGCAGGGAATGTCAATCAACCCGATCGTATTGGATTGGGTTTATTTTCTGCGATGTCTGTCCGTCGCCTTGGAGCAGGTGGACAGGTTATGGAGTAGCTGTCTTTAGATCGCTGCTTTATAACTTGTGTTTCTGGCGAGCATGAAGGCTCGCTATAAACACGGGGCATCAAGCTCTGTTCGGAGCTTGATAAATAGACCCCAATGTCTTTATTTTTCAATATGTATGTAAAGGTACACTGAATAAGTGCTGGGCGTAGAACATAAAAACAAGTGTTTATCTATTTCTTAATGGAGTGAATTATCTGATAACTGCATAGTCATGTGCCTCACTGTTTCATGATTATTGAGTATATATATTTGGCTGACCTTCTTTAGAAATAATCTTTTAGCGTGATACTAATGAGAAGGATTGTTATTTTTTAGTACTTTACCTGATTGTTCCCATTAGTAACGAATTACAGAGGGAGCATATGCAAAAGTTATCCAACAATTTAATGCAATATAAACACAATGTTTAGACTATACTGAATATTTATGTGCTTTAAATTTAATGAGGTAAATTAATTGACCTGGTTATAATTTATTGCTAACAGTCTAGCTAAAAGGGGTTATACAGCAAGTTGGTCTCTGTTTTGTTACTTTAAATTTCTCTTTGTTGTTGCCTCCCCATTTATGCCTTTTATGCATGAAAGTCCTGATGTAATATTTATATATATATATATGCATCAATAAGGTATAGTTTTAGTCGACATCTGGCCTAGAGGAAATTAAAGAGACAGGGGGGTAGTTATCAACGTGTCAACTTTCCTGCCATTGCCGGCCCAATACGCCCGCCTAAGCTCGCCTACCAGCGCAGCCGCGGACCCGAAAAAATTTGCCTAAGTTAGCAATAAATCTGTCAAAAAGCCGCGCACCAAGTACGGAGCAATGAGCAGCGGACTGTGAGAGTTATCACTCATCCGATCTCGCTGCTCTTCGGCTTTTTTACAGCTTTATTGCTAGCCTGTCACTAAGCTCCCACACTAACTACACTGTTCTACCCTCTATACCGGCGCCCCCGGAGCCCCCCGCAACTCAATAAAGTTACTAACCCCTAAACCGCCGCTCCTAGACATCGCCGCAACTCTTATAAATGTATTAACCCCTAAACCGCCGCTCTTAGACCCCGCCGCAACTCTTATAAATGTATTAGCCCCTAAACCGCCGCTCCTAGACCCCGCCGCAACTCTTATAAATGTATTAACCCCTAAACCGCCGCCCCCGGACACCGCCGCAACCTACATTATACCTAGTAACCCCTATCCTGCCCCCTTATACCGCCGCCCTCTATAATAAAGTTATTAACCCCTATCCTGCTGATCCCGCACCTCGCCGCAACTAAATAAATAGTTAAACCCCTAAACCGCCGCTCCCGGACCCCGCCGCAACCTATATTAAACTTATTAACCCCTAATCTGCCCCCCCTACACCGTCGCCACTGTAATAAATTTATTAACCCCTAAACCTAAGTCTAACACTAACCCTAAAACCCCCCCAACTTAAATATTAATTAAATAAATCTAAATAATATTTCTATTATTAACTAAATTAATCCTATTTAAAACTAAATACTTACCTTTAAAATAAACCCTAATATAGCTACAATATAAATAATAATTACATTGTAGCTATTTTAGGATTTATTTTTATTTTACAGGTAACTTTCAATTTATTTTAACTAGGTACAATAGCTATTAAATAGTTATTAACTATTTAATAGCTACCTAGCTAAAATAAAGAGAAATTTACCTGTAAAATAAAAACTAACCTAAGCTACAATTACACCTAACACTACACTATCATTAAATAAATTATTCCTATTTAAAACTAAATACTTACCTGTAAAATAAACCCTAAGATAGCTACAATGTAATTAATAATTACATTGTAGCTATTTTAGGATTTATATTTATTTTACAGGTAACTTTGTATTTATTTTAGCTAGTTAGAATAGTTGTTAAATAGTTATTAACTATTTAATAACTGCCTAGCTAAAAGAAATACAAAATTACCTGTAAAATAAATCCTAACCTAAGTTACAATTAAACCTAACACTACACTATCATTACATTAATTAAATAAATTAACTACAAATAACTACAATTAAATACAATTACATAAACTAACTAAAGTACAAAAAATTCAAAAAGCTAAGTTACAAAAAATAAAAAAAATAAGTTACAAACATTTAAAAAATATTACAATTTTATGCTAATTACACCTAATCTAAGCCCCCTAATAAAATAACAATGCTCCCCAAAATAAAAAAAAATTCCCTACCCTAAATCCTAAAATAGCTACAATATAATTATTTATATTGTAGCAATATTAGGGTTTATTTTAAAGGTAAGTATTTAGTTTTAAATAGGATTAATTTAGTTAATAATAGAAATATTATTTAGATTTATTTAATTAATATTTAAGTTAGGGGGGTGTTAGGGTTAGTGTTAGACTTAGGTTTAGGGGTTAATAAATTTATTACAGTGGCGGCTGTGTAGGGGGGGCAGGATAGGGGTTAATAAATGTATTATAGGTGGCGACGGTGTAGGGGGGGCATATTAGGGGTTAATAAATTTAATATAGGTTGCGGCGGGGTCCGGGAGCGGCGGTTTAGGGGTTAAACTATTTATTTAGTTGCGGCGAGGTGCGGGATCGGCAGGATAGGGGTTAATAACTTTATTATAGAGGGCGGCGGTATAGGGGGGGCAGGATAGGGGTTACTAGGTATAATGTAGGTTGCGGCGGTGTCCGGGAGCGGTGGTTTAGGGGTTAATACATTTATTATAGTTGCGGCGGGGTCAGGGAGCGGCGGTTTAAGGGTTAATATATATAGAGTAGCTTGGGGGTGGGCTTGGGCGGTGTAGGGGGTAATAACTTTATTTAGTTGCGGCGGTGTAGGGGGGGACAGCTTAGGGGTGTTTAGACTCGGGGTACATGTTAGGGTGTTAGGTGTAGACAGCTCCCATAGAAATCAATGGGATGTCTGGCCGCAGCGAACTTGTACTTTCGCTATGGTCAGACTCCCATTGATTCCTATGGGATCCGCTGGGCCGGAAAAGTGCCGAGCGTACCTGCTAGTTTTTTGATAACTAGCAAAAGTAGTCAGATTGTGCCGCACTTGTGTGCGGAACATCTGGAGTGACGTAAGAATCGATCTGTGTCGGACTGAATCCGGCGGATCGAAGCTTACGTCACAAAATTCTACTTTTGCCAGTCTCTAGCCTTTGATAACTAAGGCGAATCAGCCTCGCCACAAATATGCTGTGGAATTCCAGCGTATTTGAGGTTGACGGCTTGATAACTACCCCCCACAGTCTACACCAGAATTTGTATTGTTTTAAAAGATAGATAATCCCTTTATTACCCATTTTCCAGTTTTGCATAACTAACACAGTTATATTAATATACTTTTAACCTCTGTGATTATCTTGTATCTAAGCCTCTGCAAACTGCCCCTTTATTTCAGTTATTTTGACAGACTTGCAGTTTAGCCAATCAGTGCCTGCTCCCAGATAACTTCACATGCACGAGCCCAGTGTTATCTATAGGAAATACATGAACTAACAACCTCTAGTGGTGAAAAACTGTTAAAATGTATTCTGAAAAGAGGTGGCCTTCAAGGTCTAAGAAATTAGCATATGAACCTCCTAAGTTAAGCTTTCAACTAAGAATACCAAGAGAACAAAGCAAAACTGGTGATAAAAGTAAATTGGAAAATTGTTTAAAATTAAATGCTCTATCTGAATCATGAAAGTTTATTTTGGCCTAGACTGTCCCTTTAATAGAAACTCTAAGATTGTCGCACATGTTCCTTGTCTGCTCAGATAATATAATACAAGACCTCTTACGAATACTTACATAATATTATTGACACATTCCTTTATACGCCTCTCTTTAGTGTTAAAACCTATAGAATCTAGCATATCTAGCTTGCTTATTCCCTTCCCAATCACACTTATCTTTCACTATATTCACTTTCCTACCATCTAACTAATGAACATATTATCCTTTCACACTCTATTTTTCTTTTTGAAAATCTTACACCTTTACACACATACACCATTTTTCGGTTTCTATATCTCCACTTATTATTTTTATGGAAAGATATCTCTCACCTAAAACACTCGCAATGCCAGCTAAAATTGATGTTGGTAGTATTAATATAAGTAATTCTGATACAACAGAAATCTCAAAACAAGTGGTTAATATATTACTTCCGCAGTTTGATCAAATTAAAATGGAATTGTTAGCAATCTCTTCTACATTATCTGATCTAGAAAATAGGGTCTCAGATATAGAGGACTCTTCTGTAAGACACAAACAATTTCTACAGGCCCATAATAATAAAATATTTGAATTAACTAATAAAATAGAGGACCTAGAAGATAGATCGCGAATAAATTATATCAAGGTGATCGGGACACCAGAGAGTCCTGCATTTAGCGATCTATTGCATTTTGCTTCCATTGAGTTACCTCAGCTTGTTGGTCTAAACATAAAAAAGCATAATTTTATAGTGGAAAGGGCCCATAGGATAGGTGTAAAGAATAATGCTAATGAAAATACATATCATAAGAGATCCAATATGATTAAATACTTGAATTTTTAGGACAAGGTAAACATTTTAAGAGCGTACAGGAAAATACAAAAGCTGGAAATAGAACATAACAAAATATTCTTATTCCAAGACTTCCCGGCACAAATGCCCTCTAAACGAAAAGAAATGGCCTAGGCTGATCAATATGAGACTCTTTGCTAGGCTGATGTACCCTGCTAAAATTAAAATATATGTAGGGAATGAATTAACTACTCTAGTCACACCCCAAGAAGCTATAGATTTTATTGAAAATGATAAGGGACTGATAAGGGGTGGTGAACTAAAATACAGACCAAAACTGCAAATTCTCTTTTCTTTTCTTTCTGTACGAATCTTTGTAGGTGTAGATAGTAAAATAATGCTCAGAAATGTTTGAGTTATTATGTGTAATTGCTTTTTCTTCTTTCTACTTCTTTCCGCCCCCCCTTCTCTCTTTTATCAGATGTTGCCTCCTCACAGGGCCTTTTTCTCTTTCTCTTAAATAAAAATAAGTACACTTAAATTAAATTTATGGAATATAGGTGGTATCACTAATCCAAGTAAGAGAAAGCGGATAATTTCACAATTTAAGAAAGGCAAAGCTGATATTGCACTGTTACAAGAGACACACCTCTCGGAGGTGGAGAACCAAAAATGGAAAGGGAATTGGTTAGGAGAAGTTGTGGCTATTCCTTGCTCCTCTCTAAAACCCTAATCTGCCTCCCCCGACATCGCCGACACCTGCATTATATTTATTAAACCCTAATCTGCCGCTCCGGATACCGCCGCCACCTACATTATACTTATGAACCCCTAATCTGCTGCCCCGAACATCGCCAACACCTACATTATATTTATTAACCACCAAATCTGCCGCACCCAATGTCGCCGCAACCTACCTACACTTATTACCCCTAATCTGCTAAAAAGTAGTTAGCTTAACTACTGACTTTTAAATGCGTTGGGACTCTTGACAGGGTAGGGTGTACCGCTCACTTTTTGGCCTCCCAGGACAGACTCGTAATACCGGCGCTGTGGAAGTCCCATAGAAAAAAAGACTTTACAAAGTTTACGTAAGTGATTTTGCAGTAAGGCCAAAGAAGTGTGCGGTGCCCCTAAACCTGCAAGATTCGTAATAGCAGCGGTAGGGAAAAAGCAGCGTTAGGACCTGTTAACGCTGCTTTTTCAGCCTAACGCACAACTCGTAATCTAGCCGCTTGTTTCTTAGCTAATAATTTGAAATTTAAAAACTGGTTCACTGCAAAATGGCAGAACTATGCAAAACCAAATCAATCTTATATGCACAAAAGTGAGATTTTTTTGGGAAACCGCAAAAGCGGTTCTCAGGGGTGAAGTTAAAGTATATTGTCAAAAGTTAAAGCAAAAATATCACAGTAGGGAAGTGGAGCTCTCTAACCATGTAAAAAATAGACATAATATCCGATCATGCAAATATATCTCTGTCCTACTCAAATAAACTGGGATTCCTATATTAAGGCCAAAAAAGAATGGGAGATTGTTAGTGCACAGAGAAATGCAATGAATTAACTCAGGGCTAGAGCAACATTTTACAGATATGGTGATAACATTGGTAAATATTTAGCTGGATGTGTAAAAAACCAAGAGAAACTGAACCATATTAAGGTTATTAAAAAGGATGAAATTAAAATCACTAATTCTGAGGAAATTAGTCAGGAGTTCTATAATTGTTTTAAAGAATTGTACTCTCCAACAGAGATAAATATTACTAATAAAGCTAAATTCTGGCAGAGGCTAACATTGCCTAACCTGACTCCTGAGAACTTAGAATTATTGAATTTACCTATTACGGAAACCGAAACACATTACGCAATTGATAAACTTAAAATGAATAAAGCTGCTGGCCCTGATCTCTTGCCGGGTGAATTTTATAAACTATTAAAACAAGAAATTACACCCACCCTATTAAAATTATTTAATGATTATTTTGTAAATGCAGTAAACCCTTCCCCATATTTTTCAGCAGCAACGATTACACTTATTCAGAAAAAAGGTAAGGATCCAACTTCTTTAGATTCATACCGCCCAATATCACTCCTGAATAGGGACTACAAACTGCTTATGGGTATTTTGGCACACAGACTTAAAGGGCCTCTAGATTCTCTAATACATATGGACCAGGTTGGCTTTATGGAGCATAGAAATCCATCTGCTAACATTAGGATTTTTTTTTTACTTTAGACACCTATGGGAATCTTGATAAGCAAAAAAAATCTAAAATCTTACACAACCTAGCCATTCTCTTTCAATGCTCAAAAAGCGTTTGATTCAACTACTTGAGACAATCTTTTTCATACGTTGAGTCAATTTGGATTTGAAGGTCAATTTTTAAAATGTATCAAATCAATATATTCAAAAACGTCCTCTTCATTCATTATTGGTAAATGGATCTTTAACTAATAGTTTTCGTATGTCGAAGGGTACGCGTCAGGGGTGTCCATTCTCTCCTTTACTCTTCAACTTAGCTATTGAACCCCTTGCAACACTATTTAGGATGGATGTGAATGCTACCAAATCCGAAATTCTGTGGCTTAATAATCCCCCACTAGACAAATCTTTTGTCCCTTTTAAAATTGTAACTGATCAGCTTACCTATTTAGGGATTAATATAGTCAACTGAACGAAATATTGGTACTCGAGAAATTTTGTATCCTATTTGAAAAGATTAAACAGAATTTGACTAATTGGTCTCACATACTGCTAAATTCAATCTACTTAAAATGATTATACTACCGAAACTTTTATATTTAATGCAAAATATACCTATTTTATTAACCATAAAAGATATTAATTATCTGAACAAAATCTGTAGAAGTTTTCTCTGGGGCACGGGCAGAAGACAAATGGCAGTGGAAAAATTAACTCCTATTTAGAGGTGGAAAAAAAGCTAGTCTTCCCGTTTTCATTAACAGCTCTATTGCACTGCCCTACTAAATATATACCACTTAGAATTAAAAGGATGTATACTATACATTATATTATTATAGCATGGCAACACTTAAGATCGTTACTAAATACGGATCCTCATATGTCGAATCTATTACTCATAATGGGGAACCCACGATTTTTACCTGGGGTCAATAGTAAATTATTGAACAGATGGACTAATTTGGGACTATCACATTTGTTTCAGCTTAATGAATTGGGTACCTCTCGTGTATGTACTTTTGAAGATTTGAAAATAGATATGATTTACCAAATATAGATTTCTATGCTTTTCTGCAAATCTGACATTGGTTCTATGAGTCTACTAAGAATTGTAACTTTAATTGGATACAAACTGGGGTTCAAATGGGATTATCGCTGTTTAAAATAAGCACCCGCTCTATTAATTTCTGGTATAAGCTGATACTTTCTAATTTAGGTGAAGGTAATCTTCAGAAACTAAAGAGAAACTGGCAACAAATTCAAGCTATATCTGGTGAGGATTTGGTGAAATATAGTATACAAAAGGCTGATAAAGCCATGCTCTCTGCAGCATGGCGGGAATCCCATGTAAAACTTATTAGCCAGGTTTATATTACACCAGCTAAACTTTACCACTAGTTTTCTAACACTCAACATTTTTCTTCTAGGTGCCATTCCTCTGAAGCCGATTTGGTCCATATGTTCTGGAGTTGCCCTAAAATTCAGAAGTTTTGGTCCCGCGTTAAATTTTGGCTGTGTAAGGTTTAAAAAGAAATATTAAGATCGATAAAAGACATAAGGCTAGATTATGAGTTTTGCGTTATGAGTGAAAAAGCCTCATAACAATGCTTTTGCACTACCTCTAGTCTTGCAGGTATATCTGTACCGCACACTTTTTGGGCCATCACGCAACGTAACTATCGCAGCTTTCAAAAAGTATTTTTTTCAATTAAACTTCCACAGCGCCGGTATAACGAGTTTGCCTGTCCGGCCAAAAAGTGAGCGGTACAGCCTATAACTACAAGATCCGTACCGTAAACTCAAAGTCAGTAGTTATGGGTTTTATGTTACAAAGCCGTAACATAAAACTCATAACTAAAGTGCTTAAAAGTACACTAACCCCCTTAAACTACCTATTAACCCCTAAACCGAGGCCCTCCCGCATCGCAAACACTAAAATAAAATTATTAACCCCTAATCTGCCACTCCCGACATCGCTGCCACTATAATAAACATATTAACCCCTAAACTGCCGTACTCCCACATCGCAAACACTAGTTAAATATTATTAACCTCTAATCTGCTGTCCCTAACATCGCCGCATCCTACATTACTGTTATGAACCCCTAATCTGCTGCCCCCAAAATTGCGCCACTATACTAAAGTTGTTAACTCCTAAACCTAACCCTAAGTCTAACCCTAACCCTAACACCCACTAACTTTAACCTAATTAAAATAAATCTAAATAAAAATTACAATTAATACCTAAATAATTCCTATTTAAAACTAAATACTTACCTATAAAATAAAACCTAAGCTAGCTACAATATAACTAATAGTTACATTGTATCTATCTTAGGTTTTATTTTTATTTCACAGGTAAGTTTGTAACCTGTCTTACACTAACACCTAACCTTAGACTACAATTAAATCAATTACATTAATTAAATCCAATTAACTAAATTACACAAAATAAAAAAGAAATTATCAAATATTTTAACTAATTACACCTATTCTAATAGCCCTATCAAAATAAAAAAGCCCCCCCAAAATAAAAAACCCATAGCCTAAACTAAACTGCCAATAGCCCTTAAAAGGGCCTTTTGCGGGGCATTGCCCCAAAGAAATCAGCTCTTTTACCTGTAAAAAAAAATACAAACAACCCCCCAACAGTAAAACCCACCACCCACACAACACAACCCCCCAAATAAAATCCTATCCAAAAAAGCTAAGCTCCCTATTGCCCTGAAAAGGGCATTTAGCTCTTTTTCAGCCCAAACCCTAAGCTAAAAATAAAACCCACCCAATAAGCCCTTAAAAAAACCTAACACTAACCCCCAAAGATCCACTTACAGTTTTTGAAGATCGGACATCCATCCTCAACAAAGCCGGGAGAAGTCTTCATCCAAGCGGCAAGAAGTGGTCCTCCAGGCGGGCAGAAGTCTTCATCCAGACGGCATCTTCTATCTTCATCCCTCTGACGCGGAGCAGCTCCATCTTCAAGACAAGAGCATCCTCCTCTTTGGAACAGCCAATAGAATGCGAGCTCAATCCTATTGGCTAATTGGATCAACCAATAGGATTGAAGCTCAATCCTATTGGCTGATTCCATCAGCCAATAGGATTTTTTCAACTTTAATACCGATTGGCTGATAGAATTCTATCAGCCAATCGGAATTCAAGGGACGCCATCTTGGATGACATCCCTTAAAGGAACCTTCATTCTTCAGTAGCCGTTGAAAGAAGAGGATGCTCCGCGCCGGACATCTTAAAGATGGAGCTGCTCTGTGTCGGAAGGATGAAGATAGAAGATGCCGTCTGGATGAAGACTTCTGCCCGCCTGGAGGACCACTTCTTGCTGCTTGGATGAAGACTTCTCCCGGCTTGATGAGGATGGAAGTCCGGTCTTCAAACACTGTAAGTGGATCTTCGGGGGTTAGTGTCAGGTTTTTTTAAGGGTTTATTGGGTGGGTTTTATTTTTAGATTAGGGACTTTGGGCAATGGAAAAGAGCTAAATGCCCTTTTAAGGGCAATGCCCATCCAAATGCCATTTTAAGGGCAATGGGGAGCTTAGGTTTTTTAGATAGGATTTTATTTGGGGGGGTTTGGTTGTGTGGGTGGTGGGTTTTACTGTTGGTGGGTTGTTTGTATTTTTTTTACAAGTAAAAGAGGTGATTTATTTGGGACAATGCCCCGCAAAAGGCCCTTTTAAGGGCTATTGGCAGTTTAGTTTAGGCTAGGGTTTTTTTATTTTGGGGGGGGCTTTTTTATTTTGATAGGGCTATTAGATTAGGTTTAATTAGTTTAAATATTTAATATTTATTTTTTATTTTGTGTAATTTAGTGTTTATTATTTATTGTAATTTAGTTCATTGTATTTAATTAATGTAATTGATTTAATTGTAGTGTAATGTTAGGTGTTAGTGTAAGACAGGTTAGGTTTTATTTTACAGGTACATTTGTATTTATTTTAACTAGGTAGTTATTAAATAGTTAATAACTATTTGCTAACTAGTCTACCTAGTTAAAATAAATACAAACTTAGCTGTGAAATAAAAATAAAACCTAAGATAGCTACAATGTAACTTTTAGTTATATTGTAGCTAGCTTAGGGTTTTTTTTACAGGTAAGTATTTAGTTTTAAATAGGAATTATTTAGGTATTAATTGTAATTTTTATTTATATTTATTTTAATTATGTTAAAGTTAGTGGTGTTAGGGTTACGTTAGGATTAGACTTAGGGTTAGGTTTAGGGGTTAATAACTTTCGTATAGTGGCGGCGATGCTGGGGGCGGCAGATTAGGGGTAAATAAGTGTAATGTAGGTGGCGATGTCGGGGGCAGCAGATTAGGGATTAATAACTGTAATGTAGGTGGCGGCAACATTGGGGATGGCAAATTAGGGGTTAATAAGTTTAATGTAGGTGTTGGGGTGGCAGATTAGGGGTTAATAAGTATAATGTAGGTGGCAGCAATGTCGGGGGTGGCAGATTAGGGGTGTTTAGACTCGGGTTTAAATTAGGGTGTTAGGTGTAAATATAACTTTTCTTTCCCCATAGGAATCAATGGGGCTGCGTTACAGAGCTTTAGGCTCCTTTATTGCAGGTGTTAGGCTTTCTTTTAACAGGCTCTCCCCATTGATGCCTATGGGGAAATCGTGCACGAGCACGTAAAACCAGCTCAAAGCAGCGCTGGTATTTGGGTGCGGTATGGAACTCAATGGAGCTCAATGCTGTCATATTGTCTGCTAACGCCGGGTTTTTGCAAACCTGTAATAGCAGCGCTATAGGGAGGTGAGCAGTGGAAATAACTTGCAAGTTAGCACCGAACCGCTCATAACGCAAAACTCGTAATCTAGCCGAGTTATTTCTCCTATATGATAGGCAAAATCCACTGATTAATATTTGCTCTATTAACATAACTATCTTAGGAGGCAGATATACCTTATACTAAAAAACTGGGAAAGCAAGCGGGAACCAATTATTAATAATCTTATATACCTTCTTCAGACACATGCAATAATAGAACAATTTGACTCCTATATCTGTACAGAAAAAGGTATTGAGAGATTTTATATGAAATGGACAGGGTTTATTGAGCTATATGAAAATTATATTCAAAGACAGTTATTATTTCCTATTAAAAATATAATATCTGTCTAGTTTCTTAGTTTATCAAAGTACCATGTAAATCTAGTAATTCATTTTTTGAGACTCAGTGAGGGGAGTAACATGATATATTCAGATCAGACTCCTTTGCCCTCTTTCTCCTTTTTTTTCTCTTTCTCTTCCTTCCTTTGTCTGACTTTGAAGGGTATTGTGGGTCAATACACCCATTTTTTATGTTTAGATAATTATTCCTTTTTCTGAATGTTCAAATGAAATTGGGTATACAATATAAGGCCAGAGCAATAGCTGAAAATTTCTATTTGTCATAAGCCGGATTTTGAAATTCTGTATTTAGATTCTTCTTTGATTGTTTAGCCTTTATGTAGAATCTGTAAACATATAGATAAAAACTGTATATTGTATCTGTGCTTCATGTTTTCTTTTTTTTTTCTTCTTGTTTCGTATTTATTGTATAAAGGCCGAATTGTGTCTCAATAAGAAAAAACATAATTTATGTAAGAACTTACCTGATAAATTCATTTCTTTCATATTGGCAAGAGTCCATGAGCTAGTGACGTATGGGATATACAATCCTACCAGGAGGGGCAAAGTTTCCCAAACCTCAAAATGCCTATAAATACACCCCTCACCACACCCACAATTCAGTTTAACGCATAGCCAAGCAGTGGGGTGATAAAGAAAGGAGAAGAAATCATCAACAAAGGAAATTTGGAAATAATTGTGCTTTATACAAAAAATCATAACCACCATAAAAAGGGTGGGCCTCATGGACTCTTGCCAATATGAAAGAAATGAATTTATCAGGTAAGTTCTTACATAAATTATGTTTTCTTTCATGTAATTGGCAAGAGTCCATGAGCTAGTGACATATGGGATATCAATACCCAAGATGTGGATCTCCACTCAAGAGTCACTAGAGAGGGAGGGAATAATAAAATCAGCCATATACCGCTGAAAAAATTAATCCACAACCCAAAAAAAATAAGTTTATTTTCATTTTTGAAAGAAAAAAACTTAAATCAAAAGCAGAAGAATCAAACTGAAACAGCTGCCTGAAGAACTTTTCTATCAAAAACTGCTTCTGAAGAAGCAAATACATAAAAACGGTAGAATTTAGTAAATGTATGCAAAGAGGACCAAGTCGCTGCTTTGCAAATATGATCAACTGAAGCTCCATTCTTAAAAGCCCACGAAGTGGAGACTGATCTAGTAGAATGAGCTATAATTCTCTGAGGCGGGGCTTGACCCGACTCCAAATAAGCTTGATGAATCAAAAGCTTTAACCAAGAGGCCAAGGAAATAGCAGAGGCCTTCTGACCTTTCCTATGACCAGAAAATATAACAAATAGACTAAAACTCTTCCTGAAATCTTTAGTAGCTTCAACATAATATTTCAAAGCTCTCACCACATCCAAAGAATGTAAGGATCTTTCCAAAGGATTCTTAGGATTAGGACACAAGGAAGGGACAACAATTTCTCTACTAATGTTGTTAGAATTCACAACCTTAAGGAAAAATTCAAATGAAGTTCGCAAAACCGCCTTATCCTGATGAAAAATCAGAAAAGGAGATTCACAAGAAAGAGCAGATAGCTCAAAAACTCTTCTAGAAGAAGAGATAGCCAAAAGGAACAACACTTTCCAAGAAAGTAGTTTAATGTCCAAAGAATGCATAGGCTCAAATGGAGGAGCCTGTAAAGCCTTCAGAACCAAATTAAGAATCCAAGGAGGAGAAATTGATTTAAAGACAGGCTTAATATGAACTAAAGCCTGTACAAAACAGTGTATATCAGGAAGTATAGCAATCTTTCTGTGAAATAAAACAGAAAGAGCGGAGATTTGTCCTTTCAAGGAACTTGCAGACAAACCCTTATCCAAACCATCCTGAAGAAACTGTAAAATTCTAGGAATTCTAAAAGAATGCCAGGAGAATTTATGAGAAGAACACCATGAAATGTAAGTCTTCCAAACTCTATAATAAATCTTCCTAGAGACTGATTTACGAGCTTGTAACATAGTATCAATCACTGAGTCAGAGAAACCTCTATGACTTAGTACTAAGCGTTCAATTTCCATACCTTCAAATTTAACGATTTGAGATCCTGATGGAAAAACGAACCTTGAGATAGTAGGTCTGGCCATAACGGAAGTGGCCAAGGCGGGCAACTGGACAACCAAAGCAGATCCGCATACCAAAACCTGTGTGGCCATGCTGGCGCTACCAGCAACACAAATGATTGTTCCATGATGATTTTGGAAATCACTCTTGGAAGGAGAACTAGAGGCGGGAAGATGTAAGCAGGATGATAACACCAAGGAAGTGTCAGCGCATCCACTGCTTCCGCCTGAACATTCCTAGACCTGGACAGGTATCTGGGAAGTTTCTTGTTTAGATGAGAGGCCATGAGATCTATCTCTGGAAGACCCAACATCTGAACAATCTGAGAAAAAACATCTGGATGGAGAGACCACTCCCCTGGATGTAAAGTCTGGCGGCTGAGATAATACGCTTACCAATTGTCTACACCTGGGATATGCACCGCAGAGATTAGACAGGAGCTGGATTCCGCCCAAACAAGTATTCGAGATACTTCTTTCTGTGAGTCCCACCCTGATGATTGACATATGCCACTGTTGTGATAATGTCTGTCTGAAAACAAATGAACGGTTCTCTCTTTAACAGAGGCCAAAACTGAAGAGCTCTGAGAATTGCACGGAGTTCTAAAATATTTATTGGAAATCTCGCCTCTTGAGATTTCCAAACCCCTTGTGCTGTCAGAGATCCTCAAACAGCTCCCCAACCTGAAAGACTTGCATCTGTTGTGATCACAGTCCAGGTTGGCCAAACAAAAGAAGCCCCTTGACTAAATGATGGTGATCTATCCACCATGTCAGAGAGTGTCGTACATTGGGATTTAAGGATATTAATTGTGATATCTTTGTATAATCCCTGCACCATTGATTCAGCATACAAAGCTGAAGAGGTCTCATGTGAAAATGAGCAAAGGGGATCGTGTCCTATGCTGCAGTCATGAGACCTAAATCTTCCATGGACATAGCCACTGAAGGGAATGACTGAGACTGAAGGTGCCGGCAGGCTGCAACCAATTTTAAACGTCTCTTGTCTGTTAGAGACAGAGTCATGGACACTGAATCTATCTGGAAGCCTAAAAAGGTGACCCTTGTCTGAGGAATCAAGAAACTTTTAGGTAAATTGATCCTCCAACCATGTTTCCGAAGAAACAACACTAGTTGATTCGTGTGAGATTCTGCAGTACATAAAGACTGAGCTAGTACCAAGATATCATCCAAATAAGGAAACACTGCAATACCCTGTTCTTTGATTACAGAGAGTAGGACACCCAGAACCTTTGAAAAGATTCTTGGAGCGGTTGCTAGGCCAAATGGAAGAGCAACAAATTGGTAATGCTTGTCTAGAAAAGAGAATCTCAGAAACTGATAATGTTCTGGATGAATCGGAATATGAAATTATGCATCCTGCAAGTCTATTGTGGACATATAATGTCCTCGCTGAACAAAAGGCAGAATAGTCCTTATAGTCACCATCTTGAAAGTTGGTACTCTTACATAACGATTCAAAATTTTCAGATCCAGAACTGGTCTGAATAAATTTTCCTTCTTTGGGACAATGAATAGATTTGAATAAAACCCCAAACCTTGTTCCAGAAGAGGAACTGGCATGATTACCCCTGAAGACTCCAGGTCTGAAACACACTTCAGGAAAGCCTGAGCTTTTACTGGATTTACTGGGATACGTGAGAGAAATTTTTTTCTCACAGGAGGTCTTACTCTGAATCCTATTCGATACCCTTGAGATACAATGCTCTGAATCCATTGATTTTGAACAGATTTTATCCAAATATCCTTGAAAAACCTTAATCTGCCCCCTACCAGCTGAGGTAGAATGAGGGCCGCACCTTCATGCGGACTTAGGGGCTGACTTTGGTTTCCTAAAAGGCTTGGATTTATTCCAATTTGAGGAAGGCTTCCAATTGGAGGCAGATTCCTCGGATTGAGTTTTTGTTCCTTATTCTGACAAAAGGAACGAAAACGGTTAGAAATCTTAGATTTCCCCTTAGGTTTTTTATCCTGAGGCCGAAAAACTCCCTTTCCCCCAGTAACAGTTGAAATAATAGAATCCAACTGAGAACCAAATAAATTATTACCTTGAAAAGAAAGAGATAGTAATCTAGAATTAGATGGCATATCAGCATTCCAAGATTTAAGCCACAAAGCTCTTCTAGCTAATATAGCTAAAGATGTGGATCTAACATCACAAATAAAATGATTAGCATGTTGCAGTAAGCGAATAATGCTAGATATGTCAGAATCCAATTCTTCTTGCGCTAAATTCTCCAACCAGAAAGTTGATGCAGCCGCAACATCAGCCAAAGAAATTGCAGGTCTGAGAAGATGACCTGAATATAAATAGGCCTTCCTTAGATAAGATTCAAGCTTCCTATCTAAAGGATCCTTAAAGGAAGTACTATCTTCCCTAGGAATAGTGGTACGTTTAGCAAGAGTAGAAATAGCCCCATCAACTTTGGGGATCTTTTCCCAAAACTCTATAGATTTTGCTGGCAAAGGATACAATTTTTTAAACCTTGAAGAAGGAATAAAAGAAGTACCTGGCTTATTCCATTCCTTAGAAATCATATCAGAAATAGCCTCAGGAATAGGAAAAACCCCTGGAGAAACCACAGGAGGTTTAAAAACAGCATTTAAATGTTTATTAGACTGAACGTCAATAGGACTGGTTACCTCAATATCCAAAGTAATTAACACTTCTTTAAAATAAATAAGTAGATTTGTCAGTGTCAATGTCTGAGGAGGATCTTCTGAATCAGATAGATCCTCATCAGAAGAGGATAAATTATCATATTGTTGGTCATTTGAAATTTCATCAACTAAATGAGAAGTTTTAAAAGACCTATTACATTTATTTGAAGGTGGAAATGCAGGCAAAGCCTTCAGAATATAATCAGAAACAAATTCTTTAAAATTTACAGATATATTATGCACATTAGAAGTTGAAGGAACTGCAACTGGCAATGTACTATTACTGATGGACACATTATCTGCATGTAAAAGTTATCAAAACAACTATTACAAATGACATTCGGCGATATAATTTCTACAATTTTACAACAAATGCACTTAGCTTTGGTAGAACCGATGTCAGGCAGCAATGTTCCAGCAGAAGCTTCTGAGGCAGGATCAAATTGAGACATCTTGCAAAATGTAAGAGAAAAAACAACATATAAAGCAAAATTATCTATTTCCTTATATGACAGTTTCAGGAATGGGAAAAAATGCAAATAGCATAGCCCTCTGATAGAGAAAAAATCAAGAGGCAAACATCAATGGGGTATTGAAATAATGAAAAAGTTTGGCGCCAAGTATGACGCACAACATAACTAAACTTTTTTGGCGCCAAAAAATAACCGGAAATGACACACTCGCGTCACTAATGACACAACCATGTGAAAGGTCAAGTATGACACCGGAAATGACGAACTTGCGCCATAGACGTACTTTTTCACGCCAAAAAAAATTTCGCGCCAAAAATTACGCAATAAAGTTTAGCATTTGTCGCATCCGCGGGCCTAATACCGCCCGCAATTTGTAAGAAGTAGTCAATTGAAAAAAAGACTAAACCCCAAGTAAGAAATAAATTTCATTTTTAAAAGATGTTTAAATTCCCCAAATATGAAACTGAAAGTCTGCAGAAGGAAATACATGAACCTGACTCATGGCAAATATAAGTACAATACATATATTTAGAACTTTATATAAATGCATAAAGTGCCAAACCATAGCTGAGGTGTCTTAGGTAATAAAAAACATACTTACCAAAAGACACCCATCCACATATAGCAGATAGCCAAACCAGTACTAAAACAGTTATTAGTAGAGGTAATGGCAAATTGAGAGTATATCGTCGATCTGAAAAGGGAGGTAGGAGATGAATCTCTACCACCGATAACAGAGAACTTTATGAAAAATACCCCCGTTAGGGAAATCATCGTATTCAATAAGTGATACTCCCTTCACGTCACTCTGACATTCGCTATACTCTGAGAGGAATCGGGCTTCAACAATGCTGAGAAGCGCATATCAACGTAGAAATCTTAGCACAAACTTACTTCACCGCCTCCATAGCAGGCAAAGTTTGTAAAACTGAATTGTGGGTGTGGTGAGGGGTGTATTTATAGGCATTTTGAGGTTTGGGAAACTTTGCCCCTCCTGGTAGGATTGTATATCCCATATGTCACTAGCTCATGGACTCTTGCCAATTACATGAAAGAAATTAATGTTTACAAAAAAAGAATAGTGATGGGCAGACTGTGTTTGGCGAAACTCTTGCCTGCAAAATCTCCAGCCAAAAGTTCCAAACAGTTGATATGTAGTTGTTTCTCTGATTGAGACCATTTCCCTCCTTTAACTAGGAAAACCAAATCTCGCTCCCCAACCCGATCTGCTTGCATCGGATTCTATAATGACATCTGGGGAACTGCCAAAAATGGCTCGGGCCGTTCCAGGCCTCTATGTTGAGAAACCACCAAATGAGTTCCTCCAAAGCTTCTTCTGTTAGAGAAATAAGATGTTGATAGGAGAAACCTTTCCGAAGGTAAGACATTTTCAATCTCTGTAATGCTCTGTAGTGTAGAGGGGCAGGAACATTGCTTAAATAGAAGATGAAAGAAGTCCAATTATTTTGGCAAGGAAACGAAGAGGAAATGATTATTTCTTGATAGCATATAAAATCTCCCTCTTGATACTTTTGATTTGTTCTAAGGGTAGACTTAGGGTAACAGATACTGTTAAGGTTAGAGATTGAAAAGGAACAAGTCAGAGAAGATTTTTTGAAGTTTATAATGAAACCTAATTTCTGTAGAAGAAGAATAGTGGTAGATAGATGAGATTGGAGAACAGAAGGAGAATGATGAATAAGAAAGATATCGTCCAAGTAGATTATTAGACAAATTCCTCTCTTCCGTTACTGTGCTACAACGGTTTTCAGTTTTGTAAAGACCCAAGGGGCTAAGGAAAGTCCAAATGGAAGATAGGTGAATTGCTATCATTTTTCTTTCTAAAGTAATCTGAGAAATTTTCTGAAATCTTGATGGACTGGAACTCTTAGGTGTTTTTTAAATCCAATCTTACTTACCAGTCTAAATTGTAGAGGCAGTCTCTCAAGAGGTGGATACCCTCCATTTTGAAATTATTGTAAATGAGAAAATAATGTAAATGTCTTACAGGATGGAAAGTCCCCTCTTTCTTTTTTTACCAGCAAAATATTGCTTATGATAGAACCTGTGGGTTCTATGGATTTGTTATTTTGCCTCTTTTAATAAGTATTGGTTCTTATTCCTTTTTCCTACCTCATTTTGCTTGGCTATACGTTAGACTGAGGTAACTGTGAGGTGGGAAGGGTTTTATAGAGCTCTTGGGGTTTGGAAATCTTTGCCTCCTTCTAGTGAAAAAAAAAAGAGTAATTCCCAGGAGTAATGGATCGAGGGCTCTCATCACCATGAAATAAAGAAATTTATCAGGTAAGCATAAATTATGTTTTTTTATTACTATTGATACTAAAGCTATAAAGACCAAAGAGGATTGATATGTGGTCATCTGCCTGCATTAAACAACAATAATGCCAATTGCAAGACAGTCATTCACTAAAGCAGAAATGCAATTGGATACTGTCACACAAAAGAGGGTATCTCAACTGTTACATCTGATATAAACTGTATAGTGGCTAATGAACATAAGGAATGTTTTTCAGGGTGGATTCTGGGCAAGAAAATGAATAAGCAGTGCACTAGCTCAGATTCCTGGATCCTTGGAAGACAATGTCAGACATACAAGTATAACGACAAACAATGAAACATTACAGAGGCATGACAATGTAATCCTCACCCATAAATGGTTGGATTAAGGCATCAAAAAAGCATCCTTTCTGTAGAAAGTAGTGGGTCACATGCATTGAGGCAAACAGTCTTTTTTTGTTTAGAGTTCCTTGATGGTTAGTCTAGGAACATTTCATACTTACTTCGTCTGGAGCAGCAAGGACATCAAGGCTTTATTGGGGAATATACTTATGCACTTAATAAACTCTATTTGGTAAAAGAAAATGTATCAGCATTTTTTCTCTTTAAGTTTATTACATGATATAGGGTAGTTCTGATTAATGGGAATTTTGCCAAATTATGTTGTTTTGTTTTTGTCAAAGTTTTAATAACAAACAAAAAAATTATCTCAGTAGATAACCAAAATGAGTGACTAACAATTAATTTGAGGAAGTTGTGCAGTTACATTTAATTTACACCCCCTTTCACATATTCTCAATAAATAAATATCTTATTTAATTAATAGATTTCCTCCGAGGACCTTTAAATGCAAAAAGTTGACTATATATCCCTCCAACGTTTTTACTTGGGGTAAAATAATGGATATTTTCTATCTAGAGGCAAAAATGTCATATTCCATCAAGGTCTAGAGAAACAAATAGTGTTGCCTAAAAAGGCAGTTGGGACTTCTAGTTGTATGCCACTGTATTTTACAGTTGACTTCTCAGATGCTACATATAAAAGATTTGGTTATAGGTTTTGATCCCTCCACCGCAACTTGTCCCACTCTATGACAAATTATAAAATTTTCATTCTCTAAGATTTCCAATGTCACCTGCTTGTCAGCAAAGGTAAAAAAACAAAAAACAAAACAAAGGTGTTTGCCCACGCTTTTCCTTCTACAGTGATATCTTGGAAAATCTGGTATAAGAAACCAACTTGAAATTATTTGATTCAGACCTATAACTGGTCAAAATCTGAGTATTCCTTGAAGGATAAATTACCAGAAACTCATACATATAACAAGACAATTTATTAAAATATAATTTTACATTAAGACTAATAATAGATTTCTAGTTTCAGTAATATAATCAGGAGTTTACAGTCACATTGGCCAAGGCACCCAAAATGAACTATCCTTAATAAACACTCAAAAACACAGGGTTTTTTTTAATAAGAGAAATTAGCAAGCATGCATTGCCTTAACAGAATATGGCAATGATACCTAGTTTAAATGTTGTTAAAAACCCCTTTGCTATCTGTAAGCGTAAGCCTAAAGGGACAGTCTACTCCAAAATGTTTATTATTTAAAAAGATAGATAATTCCTTTATTATCCATTCCCCAGTTTTGCATAACCAACACAGTTATATTAATATTCTTCTTTACCTGTGTGATTGCCTTGTATCTAAGCCTTTGCAGACTGCCCCCTTATCTCAGTTCTTTTGACAGACTTGCATTTTAGCCAATCAGTGCTGACTCTTAAATAACTCTATGGGCGTGAGCACAATGTTATCTATATGACACACATGAACTAGCACTGTCTAACTGTGAAAAACTGTCAAAATGCACTGAGATAAGAGGCGGTTTTTAACAGTTTAGTAATCAGTTTAAGCCTACCTAGATTTGTGGCCGGACTGTTAGCCGACGGGCATTTGGCCGACGGACATTTGGCTGACGGATATTTTTCCGACGAATAATAGTGCGACACACAAGTGGCTGTCAGATAACAGTCCGGCCACGAGATAGATAGATTTGATAGATAGATAGATTTGATAGATAGATAATTTCACAGACAGAGAATTACAAGACATGCGGGCTGGGACCCATGGCTAGGTTCCCAGAGGTGGTTGCGGCACCAGAGGCTCTGATTAGAACAGAGCACTCTGGAGCGTATCTGCCCTCGGCCGAACTCAGAACATACTTCGGCATTCTGTCCGTCGGCAAAATGTCCATCGGATAGAATGCTGTCGGCCAAATGTCCGTCTGCATTTTGTCAGAGCTCCACCTAGATTTAGATTTCAGCAAAGAATACAGAGAGAACAAAGGAAATTTGATGATAAAAGTAAATTGGAAAGTTGTTTAAAATTGCATGTCCTATCTGAATCATGGAAGTTTAATTTTGACTGGACTGTTTTTTTTAAAGTAGCCTCTTAAAATGACAAGCACCCTCTAAAGTACTACCCACATCCTGCTACATGAAAGTTTTTTTATTAAAAGCCCCTCATTTGTCACAAATGTGCTTGAGAAATTGGTAACGGTGCCTAAAGAACAATATATTATTCTCTAGTATGCATACTGAAAGACATTGAGCTGCCTAGAGTTGCAAAATTCCTCTAGAAGGCTGCTTAAAGGGATATAAAACCAACATTTTTTCTTTCATGAATCAGATAGAGCATGTGATTTTAAACAACTTTCAAATTGACTTCTAATATCTATTTTTTGTTCTCTTGATATCCTTTGTTGAATAAGATACCTAGCTAGGTAGACTCAAGAGGTGCTGTTTAGTGGCTGCACATATATGCCTCACCGTATTGGCTAACCCAGTGCATTGGTGCTTCTTCAACAAAGTATACCAAAAGAATGAAGCAAATTAGATAACAGAACTAAATTGGAAATTTGTTTAACATTGCATTATCTATCAGAATCAGGAAAGAAAAAATTGGGCTTCATGTCTCTTTCAAGAAAGGAACATTTTAGAACCTAATAAAGCTTTTAAGGTTTAAAGTCAGAACAACAAATATAATGGGTAATGTAAGCCCATACTGTTCTCCAGTTCTAGAGATCCTAAAGTCCAGTCTTCAATAATTGCTCTGTTGAATGCAATATATAAATCTGAATAAAGCATTGATGTTAACAAGTACAAATTAAAGCACAAATTAAGACAAAGATGGTAACTCCATGCCACCTCTCCAAAGACGTATTTCAATTGCATCCATTTTTATTTTTAGAGATCCCTGAAAATGCCCTGCAGCTGAAGATCTTAGAACTCAGTGGAAAACAAGAAAAGAAAGAAGCCCAGCCAACCCGCTGCTTCTGGCCTGCATACACATTCCTGGGATCGACAGGGAAAGTGAGAACGGGATCTAAAACAAACCTGGATTTTGCTAAACCTAATTGATTATGCAAGCAGTTCTGGATCCTTATAGAAATGTCTAACTTACACATGTATAACTGGAACAAAGCACTTTCCATATACTGTAAATATATGATGACCCTTTACTTTTTCTTAATTTTTGTTTTATTATTTTCGTATAATATCCAGACTCAACTTTTTATTTTTTAACAGACAAATACCAGGAACTTGAATGATTTGTGTCTAATTTATCTAGATCTTAGACTTTTATACAAAAACACCTTTGGATCCTGCTGGATTAAAGATCACTTTACACTAGACTTCCCTCCCAACTGTCCTTATTTGAGAAAGACAGTCCATGATACTGAGCTCTGTCCTGCTGCCCTCTGAAACAGTAATATGTCCCTATGTAAATGTACACGGAAGGGTGAGAGTTAAGAATAATGAGCGGTTTGGTCTGAATGGGAGCCAAAAAGGGAAGCTGTGTCGGCGCCTCTCCCGGCACAAACCTAAGCTTGCAGATCAGGCTGCTGGTTCTCAGGTATAAATATCAACAAGAAAAAATTCCCTTGTATACGGATACCAGACCAAGTAAGATGTCCACTGAGTTAGACAGAACACAGGCACTTAAGTCAAGATAAAGTATATCTATTCATACCTTTATTGTGGCATCTCGGACAAACACTCTGCATACAATTGCGGTGTGACTACCAGGAGTCACAGGTGTGTGTGGAGTGTGACGTCATCTGATGCGTTTCACGCCCTTCTGGCGCTTTGTCAAAGAAGTCCCTGTGTAAAGTAGGGAAGTTACCTTTAAAGTTTTCTTGATGGATCCTAATGTGCAGGAAGTAATGTCCCCTATAAAGTGGGAGATAAGTAATGATCAAACCGTAATCAATCCAGGAGTCAGGGAGATAGGGGTTAAACAGAAAGGCTAAGTCCAATATAGTAGGCCAAGGTCAGTATTGAAAAGACAGTTATTTCCAGGCAGCAAAGGGTTAAGCAAGTACAAGTCCAGTATAACAGGCTAAAGTCAGTATTGAGAAGGCAGTCCAATTCAGGCAGAAAACAAAGGGTTAAGCAAGCACAAGGCCAGTATAACAGACCAAGGTCAGTATTGAGAAGGTAGATCAATCCAGGCAGCAAACAAAGGGTTATTTTTTGTGTATATTATACTGTATTTTGGTGCTGTTCTATCTGAATTTTCTACATCCCTCTCCATGTCCATCTCTTTATGTAAATCTGCCCGCATAGAAAAGTGAATCAAACATTGTGCAGGAGGTGCGGCTCGTTCAGCCAATCCCTGCATAGCACAGGAGGCCAAGAAAGCAGGTATAATTAATCAACGTCAGCGGGGACAAAGTAAGTGTCCATGACATAGCCCCCTTCTTACACTCATCATCAAGCATAAAGCAGAAGGATGAACGGAGTTATTTCTATGAAAAGTGTGAACGAGATCTTGTGCATATACTGTATATTGGCAGCAGGTTCCCATAACCTCTCCACTTGACCAAAATCTTTCCAGGAAACTAGATATTCTATTTTACCCCATTTAATATGAGAATCTAGAATTTAGTCTTCTTCATACTTTTTAATCCCATTTACTATAACAGTGAATGTGGGTTAGTTTCTGGATTCGTGCATATAGGTGGGATCCAAGGTTTTACTAGTAACACGTGAAAAGTAGGATGAATATGGTATGTGACTGGTAAAAAAAAACAAAAAAAAAAAACAACCAGAAAGTTTGCCGGGTGAGGAAAGGGTTAATACAGTGTTCATAAGACAAACAGTCTAGTAGATTGGGAACAAACCATTATGGTAAATCCAATTCAAAGGGATATACTGTCAATGAGTAATAAGGACATCCAGGGGCGTTCAAATCCACACATGTAATAAGCCAACACTTAGCAAATACCAAAGCAGAATACCTTTGTGTGTAGTAATCTCCACAGTTGTAAGTATCGTGTAAATGGCTTAGAGTACTTGATGGTAAAGCGTGTGGGCTGTGTGCTCCAACCTGCCTCCGATACACAAACCAAACCGCCAGCAAGAAGACCGTGCTTCATCCACAGGTGGTCCAGATGGAATAACGCTGCACAAGTGTGCTGCTCCGTCTGCTCCACTCGACGCAGAGGCCAGAAGTTCCACTCTCACCCTGTGATCCAATAGGACGCCGGAAGGTAGGAGGCTCGTCTGTTGAGGCTTGTCACTCATCGGCAAATGCAGGTACTGATACGTCCTCGGTCTCAGAGAGTCCCAATTATAGCCGAACTCAACGGCAGCAGCATATATATAAACCACTTCCAAAAAGAGGTGGAGACAGAAAGAGACTATTGGAGAAGCGTGAGATGCTTTGGATATTTAAATTATCCACCAAGGTTCCACAGGGCCTCAATGCCGAATACGACTTAATAAACTACTGGGAGTAATTAACCTGGTATTCTATAAGTTGGGTTATATGCTTATACACTGATACTCAAGCACTTTTCCAAGATGGTATCCTTATATATATTTTTTGGATACTTTTTCACTAGATAAATTACATTTATCCCAGCAGGTCTTATAGTGTCTTTTATATCTATAGATTATATTCATTTCTTGTGCTGTCTCTCTTGTGCTGTCTCTCATGCACACATATTCCACATATATATTATGTACATTTTACATATATATTTTGCATTTAATTGTTTTTTCTATTCATTTTATTTTTATTTTATTTTTATTTTCATTTCTCACAAGTACACTTAACAGTTTACAAGTATAATATACATGCTGCTTCTACCTATATATGCTTCGTTTCTTATCTTATTATTTTTTTTTTTTCATTTACATTAGTTATATTTATGGTTTTGCTATTTATATTTTGCCATGTATTGTATTCATCTACATTTTGCTTATGTAATGCAATTGTACTGTATAAGTAAGTATTGGTATCTAATCTTGTGTTAACATACATATGTTAATTTGACTTAGGTACATCCAGACACGTCATTTTGAGGTGTGTTCTGTATTAGAACTTTTAACCAATGGGGGTAAAGTACACCCTTTTTAAACCTGTATGTGATCAATTATTCTTTAGCAGTAGTGAATACGGCGTCCAGCCGAAACGCGTATACTGTTTTTCCTCTATGTACCTATGTCCCTCCATGGACTTTTTTACTTGTTGTAAGAATAAATGTTACATTTTATATATATGCTACTGCTTTCATCTCCTTCTTTGGGTTTATGTGACTGGTAAAGCCAGACATACTGTCACAGGGTTGATTATTTTCCTTACGCAGAGAGAACCAATGTAACGAGGTCCAAGTTTCTTTGATGGACAGGATAACCTGAGGTGAAAGGGTATGGGGGTACAGAAGTTCTCCTCTTATCAGCTTGTACTTTATATCAATTTTGAGAGGCCTGCAGTTTCTGTTGTAACAATTGAAAATGTCTCTATATCCGTCCTGTAAGGTCTAGTACTGATTATTGTTTCGTAGCCCATAAAGGGTAGTCGGATGGAAGCAATGGCATGCAAAAGAACGGAGTCATATGACTGGACTGGTTCACATGGTTATTATAACTGGTTAACACACTATGTCTGTCTATTTGTTTGAGGATTAAGGCAGAGAACATGCAACGTGTAGTCTTGTCAACTATAAAGTCTGTGGCTATGTCTTTTCAAGGCATTGTGGCAAAAGGCAAAGGCTGAATAAGACCCGCTGGAAGTCTAGTAGAGGGCTTATCTCTTGCAAAAGTTTTGCAAGCCTGAACATATGCTTTCACATCTTGAGATATTCGAGGCCGCAAAAAAACTATGACTGCATGCCTCCAGATTCTAAGCAACACCTCTGTGCCAAGAAGTAGCATGATCATGGATGTGTTGCAATATCTCTAGGTGGATCGGCAAGAGTACAGATATTTGGTTATCGTGAAAATAAAGACTTTGGGAGAACTGGAGTTGTGATTGTATTGGAGAAGGGTTGTTAGTCTATAGAGACTTAAAATTTTCCATTAAAGAATGCTGAGTAGCCAGGAAGTATTTGGAGGGCAGAATAGTATCAGAAATAGATGACGTCTCTGGTGTGGCATCAAACATTCGTGAGAGAGCATCAGCTTTTAGATTCTTTTTTAAAATATTTTTTATTGAAGTTTTCACAAGTAATACAAACAAGCTTTTCACATAGTACAATGAATAAAATGAAGTTAGGTTACAATTTGACCGATCATCGGTTACCCAAGCCCAGTAATTTAATGGACAGTCTATGAAACAGTTCCTTTTCCAGCTTTTAGATTTTGTGGCAAGAGATTAATGGGGCAGTTATAAACCCTCCATGGGGGCAGTTGATCCGCTCGCTGTTTAGTGAAAACATTGATAAAGTCCTTTTACTTAGGAAGACAAACTGCTTCAGATGAGACAGCTGCAACAAGAACATTAGTTGAGGGACTCTTAGAGAAACACTTGGCTATGCAAAAGGATGAGGAGAACAAAAGTGTTCCATTCTCCCAGTCAATTGCTGGATTGTGACTGCGTAGTCACCCTAACCCCAAGATAAGGGGGAAAAAAAGCGAATATAGGGAATCATGTCTGCTTGATCTCGCTAAATGCCGACAGCATACACTGTTGCATTTAACATTGCACAAGCTAGCATTTCTTGTGAAATGCTTGTGCTATGCCATCCCCTGCACACTTGCGATGAATCGACCGCTAGCAGGGGGTGTCAATCATCCTGATCGGATTGGCAAGATTTCAGTCCGCCACCAGAAGTTAAGGAGCAGCGGTCTTACAACCGCTGCTTCTTAATTTACGTTTCAGGCGGACCTGAAACTATTGGGGTAGAATGCAGCATCCGCTGCATAATAAATCTACCCCCAAAAGTTTTCACAGTGTTTATTTCCCACCACCATGGTTAACAGAATAGTTTCAGTAGCAACTGGGCCAGAAGAATTAATTATGGCACTATCCACCATCGCCCCCTTTGTAAATCTCATTCCCCAGGGGATCTGCGGGGTGCCTTCCTTGAAACCCCCCCAGATGGAGGCAAAAGAAATATTGTAGATGGGGGAATTACACTATTATTATCGGTTATTTGTAGAGCGCCAACAGATTTCACAGCGCTAGCTACATCAGGATTTACCACAGTCGCTTGGGTAATGTCCGTTTTACCCGTGTAATCCTAGGATTAACCAGATTTCTTACTTTACACATAACATATATATATATATATATATATATATATATATATATATATATATATATATATATATATATATATACACACTGTATATATACTGTGAGGTGGCAAAAGCAGCCACAATAAACAGTGATAAAAAACCTGGAAGTAAAAAAAAATTTAAAAAAATGACATGACAGTAGTGACATTTTCCAGTCAAGAGTGTCATATAGTCTAATATATGTGACTACAACTCACACAAACCTCTGCTTCCAAACTGCTAATGAGCGTGTCTTCATTTATTTTTTCATCTGTTTGCTTATACTGAGCATGCTCAAAACGATCAGTGTCAACAAATTTGCAGCCTTCTAATTACCAAAAAGCAATATGTCTGCTATTTCTGAACAAAGGGGATCTCAGAGAAGCTTTTAAAACCATGTGTGGCATGATTGCACAAGCAATTTCAGTGAGAAACCAAAAGTTTATGAAAAAATGTATGATTTTTTTTAATTTGGCGGTGAAGTGGTGGAATGAAATATACCAAAATGGTCCTAGATCAATACCTTGGGTTATCTACTTAAAATATATATTTATAGTTTTGACAGGTAAATAAAATAACCAAGGCTCTATTTCTGCTTAAATGGGGTGATAGCAAAAATTCTAAAAATTCTCAGGTATTTTGGGCACGTTTTTCTCTGAAAGTCCCGGTAGTGAAGGTGTTAAAGCCCTTTGCATGCTTTTTTTCTTCTTTCTAACATCTGAGGTCTCATATCTTTTGAGCCCTTATAACTTTTTGGCACCATATTTTTTTTAAAATAATTTTTATTAGATAGTGTTATTATGTAATGGTTTTTTTTATGTTTTGCAACACTTTTTTATTTCACAAAACAGTTAACCAGAGCTCTGAGGAAGCAGTAATCATTCTAGCCTAAATGGTGATTGCGCTTAAGCGATCACGTTTACTTTCAACTTGTAATACCTGTGGTAAGCACCGACAAGTGCAAACCCCTGCAATAAACTCCTCGAACGCAAAACTTTGCGCTCCACTCGTAATATGGCCCATAGCTAATGTCAGCTCCCATGCAACAATGCACATCTAGCGCTTAACATATGTTACCCAATTACAGCTAGCTCCTAGTAGTGCATTGCTGCTCTAGAGCCAACCTAGATATGGTTTTCAACAAAGGATACCAAAAGGATGAAGTAAATTTGATAATATAAAGTAAACAATGAAAGCCTAATTTTGACTTACGTATAGATTGGCCAAACGACCAAATGGAGATAATTTTATTGTGGTGTTTTCTGGTCCTTTAAGGAAATTATTGTGAAGTGTTGCTGGAAAAATTATACTATATGACTGAAAATGATAAAAAAAAATCTTTTATATTGTATGACTTTTGCAAATCAATTATAACGAAAAATATGTTTTTTTTTGCAATAGAACAGGTATGATTGAATGTGCGATAAATATTGAGGATCTAGATCACTGGAATTAATATAGATTCACATTTTGCCCCGTTTACATTCGATATTACTGACGATCTGAATTTAAATTTTCATTCTGATACTGAGTGAATGGATCCTGCAATAAAGCTGTCTGACAGTGTGTACTGGAATAGTGACCCAGAGGCACAGAATAACACTGTGAATGCTGCCTGTGTGTAAGGGCTGGGAGTGCCCGAGTCAGTGTGTGTGCTACTGATGTCAGAGGGAGGGAGGAAGGCGGAGCTCAGTCTGCTCAGGCAGGGCTGCTGGTGGCCGCTGCAGAAGGAGAAGAAAAGGAGGAGGTGGAAGATGGTGGAATTAGAGGTGAGAGCTGTTGGACTCAAGTCTCATTCCTTGGGCTGTCACCTTGTCACCTGCTGAGCTCACGTCATCTTGTGCCAGAGAATGTGCAGCTAGTTAGGCGTGTGATGGTGGTGACAGGCAATGTGATTTATTGGGTACAAGTCTTGAAAGCGGTGATCCCAGGGTTTGTGGGTAAGTAAGGGCACTGGGTATTCTGGCAGTAGTTCCGATGCACTTTGTCAAGTGTGTGTAAGACATTCCTGTTAAATGTTGCAGTGACTGAGTGATTTACTGATCTGGGAGCAGATGGCCTAGGTAGGGAACGTGCAGTGCAGAGCTTGATATGGGTATCTGGGCTTGGATGCAGACTGTGGGTGGGATGCTGCATCTGCTGTTTATTCATGCAAATGACTAACCCATTGTGTGCCAGTTGGGAATGCCAAATCAAGCTTTGCAATGTGTTGCAGCAAAAGGAGCAAGAGGTGTGCTGCCTTCTGAATAAGATTCAGGGTATGAGAAATATGTAGCCCACTAAACTGATATGTGTTTGCTCACTAACTGTAAACTGTAGTATCCCGTTCAGCAGAACCAAATGTATTTTTGCAAGGGTTAAAGTGGGCTGAATTGACTTTTATTAACCCTTTGACGGCAGAGAGGGTCAGTCTTTTTTGACAAAGAAGTAGCTTTACACAGTAGTATTTTATAAACAATGTGTGTTGCACACTGTGCTGGACACCAAGATAATTTGGATGCAGAGTAAAATCAGCTGCAGATAGTTTCAGTTCTTTAAAGGACCAGTAAATGATTCTGTTTTCCTGCATGAGCTGGGCTCAGTGATTGCTGTCAGTGTTGTTAAAAGCTGGACTAAGACCTGGAGGGGAGGGGCTGGCAGTAATTGAGCCGTATGAGCACATGGCAGGGGGCTGGCTCTAGCTGTGATGTATGAATAAGACACATTTCTCTATACTGTATACTCATGTTTGCTATGCGGCCTCCTGAACGTCAGAGGCACCACTCATCAGTAGATCACCTATCTTTTATGTCAATAAGGGCTAATGTATGGGTTGTAGTTATATTATCACAGCTACTTATAGGGTATTTTATAGGCAGTTTTTAAACTATTTTAAGCTTTGAAATGTATTAGGAGCTAAATTATTTATGGGTTTATATCAGCAAACTGAAACACGACATTGGTCTTGTTTGTGTGTTGTGTTATAGCTAGAACATATTCACTATTTAATTGCATAGTATTATTCAACAAAGGTTGATCAATATGGAAACTGTCAATTGTTTTGGGGTGGTCTGGATGATTTGAAGGGGCTGCATTAATACTCTGATATTTTGGATATATATATATATTACTATTTTTATATTCATGCAGAATCTGTTCAACTCAACACTCTTGGAAAGTGTTTGGAAATCAGTGTGCTAGATTTACTAACATCTTCATGCTTTAGTGCTGATTTCCTCTAATCAATTTGGAGGAATTGAGCCCATTGATCTTTAAATCACATCTGCTTTTCCTCTAGTTTACAGTATATTCAGTTACAAAACAAAAGTAATATTTTTATTTGCTCATAAGCTATTAACACATGGAGCAGTAGCACCTTATTAAAAAATAATAATTATTATTTCAGTTAATCAGTGAAGGTTATTTGCATTATAAGGAAACATGATTGTACATGTGAAATCTAAAGTTTTGATTTCACTTTTCTCAGTGAAGATCTTTGCCAAAATGACTGATTTAGTAATTAGTTTGCTGTATTAGTGTTCTCAAGATCTTGTACACAAGCTGAACTGGCATTTTGGTAAACAGGGATTTTATTTGCCACCACTTACCAACACTTGGCACTCAAATGTGGCACCCCAAAGAAATAAGTGATAACGTTACATAAAAAATTTCAAAGGGATTTTTTTCACCCCTTCGCCACCTTGAATTTCAGAGGAAACTTCGCCCAAAGTACCAGAGAATTTATAGAATTTATTCTATCACCAAATTTAGACATATAATAGAGCCTTTGTTGTTGTTTTTTTCTAACTTTAAAAATAAATAAATCTCAAAATGTGTTCCTTGTATTATTTTTTATTATTTTAAGGTCTTAATCTGCAATGTGGTAACTCTCATTTGGTATAGCAGAACTGACCAAATTCTCAAAATGTACCCCCAAACTATATATATTTTTAAAGACAATACGTTTTGAGAGAGCTATAGTAAAATATCTAGTTTTATCATAAACAAGAGAGAGGTGCAGACCCTTATGAGCTATATAATTATCTTAGAAATAAGAAAGACTATATAAGGATGAATCGTCCTTATAAGCAGACAGGGAATTCAGCACACTCAAAAAAAAATGTCAATCAAATATTTTATTTTTAAATGCTTTAACATTTTATTGCACGTGTAGATCCCGAGGAGATCATGGTTTGCTTTACCAAATAAAAAATGAAAAAGTGAAAAATAACAAAAAACACACACACAATTACTAATAGATCATGAATCACTGATAGAGACGTCTCTTAGAAGGCATGCGTAAAAGAGCTGTGAATATGTCAGTTTCAATGAGGCAATTTACAACACCTCTATCAGAGGACAATCCCACAAAGTTGTTTAGGGATTAGTTGCAATGATTTAATTTGAGGATCTATGTAAAAACCTCAAACTTTCCAAATGGAAACATATATCAAATACAGATACATTCTTCATAAATTAGGTCAAAGACACAAAGTATCAACAAGTAACAAACAACCACAACACCTTTGTCAGTGGACAACAAAAATTGTATGCTACAAGAGTAATGTTGTCATGATATATATAAATGTAGATACTATGTCAGTATAATGACTTAGAGCTGCAGTTAGATATAACAAACACAAATGGTTAAATGACAATGAAAAACCAATGTTCATCACAGTTCTATTTAGCCATCTTCTTGAGATTTCAGAGGATTTTTTTTTTAGCATTATTTGCTTATTAATACCTGGTGTACTTCTAAACATTTTGAGATCATTGACACTGTTGTACTTTAAGAGACTGTGAGTGATACTTTGTTCTATTCTCAAGCCCGGCAATTCATGTAAATTTGTTTGGCGCACACATACCCGATACAAAAACCTTGAACTGTTGTTTGTATGCTAAATGGCATAAGAAGTATAAATCTCTACACAAATATGGATCATCTTAAAGCGGGTCAAAATCATGAGTTGCCTAACTTGGCTTTTTAAAGTGACTAAATAGAACCCGTGATGGGCATTGGTTTTTCATTGTGATTTAACCATTTGTGTAAGTCATTATACTGACATAGTATCTACAACTATCACATAGATCCTCATTTATATATATCATGAGTCATGACAACATTACCCTTGTAGTATATAATTTTGGGGTTGTTCACTGACAGAGATGTTGTGGTTGTTACTTGTTGATACTTTGTGTCTTTGACCAAATGTATGAAGAATGTATCTTTGCATTTGATATATGTTTTCATTTGGAAAGTTTCTGAGGTTTTTTACATAGATCCTCAAATTAAATCATGGTAACTGATCCTAAACAACTTTGTGGGTTTGTCCTCTGATAGAAGTGTTGTAAATTTCCTCATTGAAACTAACATTCACAGCTCTTTCACGCATGCTTTCTCAATCAGTGATTCATGATCTAATAGTAATTTTGTGTGTTTTTGGTTAATTTTCACTTTTTAATTTTTTTTTTATTTGGTAACGCAAACCATGATCTACTGGAGATCTACACGTGCAATAAAATGTTAAAGCATTTAAAAATAAAATATTTGATTGACATGCTTTGAGTGTGCTGAATTCCCTGTCTTTGCTTATAAGGACGATTTATCCTTATACTGTATAGTCTTTCTTATTTCTAAGATAATTATATATATATATATAATTTTTTTTTTATTTTTTTTTAAACTAGACAAACCAAGATATTGATCTAGGCTCATTTTTGTATATTTCATGCCACCATTTGACTGCCAAATGCCATCATATAATTTTTTTTTTTTCTTTTTCTTCACAAAGTTTAGGTTTTAAACTAAAATTATTTACACACAACTACAGCCGTAAACATTTCTCTAGGATCTCCTTTGCTCAGAAATGGCAGACATGCATGGCTTTGCCATTGATTTTTTGTAATTAGAAGGCCGCTAATTGCAGCTGTGCACCACACCTCTGAAATTCTTGTCAATGAAGGGGTTAATCAGTTAGCTGTTGAGGATAAAATGTATTATAGTGCAGTGATTACCCTCCCACCTGACACGTACCACCTCACTGATGCCTCCCAAACAGCTCTATTCCCTCCCCCTTCTCATTGGTCACCATCCTCTTCCACCATTTTGGGTACTGGCAGCCAGTCTGCCAGTATGCAGTAAGGAGTTTTGTTTTTTAAAAGTTATTTATTTTCTATAGTTTAGAGATCCATCCTTACCCTCCCACCTCCCTGGTTCCTCAGAAAGGGCTTGCTTTCCTCCCTCACTACTGCACAGCCATATTGTGTTACTAGCAATATGACAGTGTGTAGTTAAAGGGACAGTCAAGTCCAAAACAAACTTTCATTTCTCAAATAGGGCATGTAATTTTAAACAACTTTCCAATTTACTTTTATCAACAATTTTGCTTTGTTCTCTTGGTATTCTAGTTGAAAGCAAACCTAGGAAGGTGCATATGATAATTTCTAAGCCCTTGAAGGCCGCCTCTATTTTATTTACTTTTCACAGCAGGGGAGAGCAAGCTCTTGTAGGCCCTATAGATAGCATTGTGATCACGCCCGTGGCTAGTGGCAGACATTGCACTAATTGGCTAAAATGCAAGTCAATAGATAATAACTAAAAGTCATGTGATTAGGGGCGGTCAGAAGATGCTTAGATACAAGTTAGTCACAGAAGTAAAAAGTGTATTAATATAACAGTGTTGGTTTTGCAAAACTGGGGAATGAGTAATAAAGGGATTATCTATCTTTTTAAACAACAAAAATTCTGGTGTTGACTGTCCCTTTAAGGACGAGGGAATGTGTGTGTTTTTTTTTCTTTTTTTTTTTCTTGTAGTGACCACACCCTACCTAACTTCTCCTTGAAGGGATCTTAGCTTAGGTATCCACTGCCCCCTCTATAATGCCCTTTTTCCATATTGTAGGGACCCTTCCCTTCCTCTCCCCTTCCAAACACATTTCCGTCCCATCACTGCAACCAAATCAGACCATGTCACTGTCTGTTTGGACGATCTGGCTTCATATAGTAAGCAAGCACGATCAGCGCTCCTTTACTATATGCAGGCAGATGCCTTCTGCCCCCAGCTGCAGCCTCCGCTGTCTAAGCTGACAGTCGGGACTGCAGCATGAGCCAAAGTGTTGGATTTAAGTACGAATGGCAAAGTACGGAAACCCAAACTTTTTCTTTCATGATTCAAATAGAGCATACAGTTTTAAAACAACTTTTCTATTTTCTAATTTCCTTCATTCTATTAGTCTCTTTTGTTGAAAAAAGCATACATAGATAGGCTTAGGAGCAGCAGTGCACTAATGGGAACTAGCAGGTGATTGGTGGCTGCATGTATATGCATTTTGTCATTGGCTGACCTGATGTGTTCAGCTATCTCCCAGTACTACATTAAAGCACATTTAATAAAATAATTGGTTCTTATAAATTGCATGCTCTAACTGAATCATTAATTTTTTTTTTGTTTTATGCCACTTTAAATTTTTCTTTAGTATGAATCAGTGGGAGTTTGTGCTTACCTTACCAGCTGTGCTTTAGATAGATACAGTTGCACCCCCACTTACAAGCCCCATAAGTAAAGTTTGGGGTTAACTGTAGAATAGAGCCTTTATTTAGAGGGGAATTTCCTGGTGTTTCAGCGCTATGCTGACCTTCTGATTGGGATTATATTTATACTGCTGGAAACTTCTCTTTTGTGAAAGGTACAAATGGGCTAAAAGAGGCCACATGCTGGATGGGGTCTGTCCAATAGTACTAGCTATGTTCATAACCAGTTTAAATATACAAATATGATAGACGTATTTCTAGCGTAGATTGTGGTTATTAATTTTATAATGATTATATACAATTAACAATACATTTATGGAATGGTCTACATTTAATACCATTGTAATTTTACTGACCATGCCAATAAGATACTGTCTGTGAATCTACTTGAGGAATGGAAATTGTATTGTTTGCTATGTATATATAGAAACAATGGAAGGCCTGATGTGTAGAACTGAAAATGATGGGGTTAAATATACGTCTGCATATATAAAGCTTGGCTAATACAAAAAGGCAAATCTACCATGCTTTTTTTTTTTTAAATGGTGCAGGCTGAAGGTTTATTTTTTATTTTTAAATGTATAAGAGAAAAAAATGAAAATAGCACTGTCTATTTTTTATTTTTGGAATGTTTTCTTACATTAGAAATTGTAGTTATTTAGGTTGATGCCTGAATGAGAAAAGAAACAAAACAAGTCGTGGTTTACAAAAAGATTTCTTTGATAGAATAGTATATGCCTTTTCTAAATGCAGGAGCAATATAAGTGGTCCGATTTAGTAAATACAAAAACGCTCTCTTACTAATTGAATAATAATGCTTCTTACAAACACACTGACTTTTATAAATACAATATTTTTTGTGTGTTTGTAAATAGTTCTGCTGGTTTGTTAGGATAATACAGATTGCACCAATTCTTTTTTGTACATCTGAAAAATCTGGTTTTGACCATTAGAATTTTTTTTTTTCCCACTAAATATATTTTTCATCCCTGCTTTCTTTCAATTTCACAAAACAGTAATTTGTTATTCTACAAGTTTGGGTCAGTACCATGAGATTTCTGCTTTTGGTGGAGTAGTGAAGCAGTGATATTCCTGTGCTGCAGCATATAATGTAAGGTGCATAGGAATCCAGTTACCAACTTGCAAAAAAATGCAATGTTTAAAACATTCTTTTTACTTATGTATGTCAAATAATCAGTGGATAAAACGTTTTGATAATATGGAATATACTCCATTGGATTTAAAGAGAGCACAAAAATTGTGCTTTACTTATCGGATATTTTTTTTAATTTTTTTTTTTTAACCAAACTCCAGTTCTGCACCTGTTAAATGTGTTGCAAACAATGTAGACCATGCAAATCATTTTATTTTTTACTTTTATGTCGCTAAGTTGGACATCTGAAAAATATATTTGTATATGTGTTACATAATTCAGTAGTAGTAGTTGAAACGTGTAACTGTGTCACCAAATACTTTATCCCTGTTGGTATGGCTGTTGCAGGGAAACTAAACCCAAACATTTATTTTCATGATTCAGAAAGGACATAGATTTTTGAAACAATTTTCCATTTTACTTCTAGTATCAATTTTGCTTCATTCTTTTGGTATCCTTTGATGAAAGAACAGCTCTGAACACATTGGTAAGCCAATGAAATGAGGCATATACAGTATGTGCAGCCACCAATCAGCAGCTAGCTCCCAGCTCATGAGAACTAAGCAAATTAGATAATAGAAATAAACTGTAATGTTGTTTAAAATTGTATGCTCTATCTACATTGTAACGGGAAAATGGGATTTTATATCACTTTAAGGGGACAGTCAAGTAAAAATTAAACTTTCCTTATTCAGATAGAGCACATCATTTTAAACAACTTTCCAATTCACTTCCATTATCTGAATGTCTTTTTTGTTATATGCACATTTTGTGAGACACGAGCTCCTACTGAGCATGTGCAAGATTCACAAGATCTACATATATGCAGTTTTGATTGGCTGATGGCTGTCACATGATTATGTAACTAACTTTGACATTTGTCATAAAAATCTACTACTCATTTGAAATTCAAAACTAAGTGCTTTTACATTGTTTCTTTATTATGCATTTATTGATTATGCTATTCTACTATGTTTAGTGGTCCTTTAATGTTTTCCATGCTACAAGCCTACAGCTAAAAGATGAGCACTAAACATTTAAAAAAAAAAAATAAAAAAAAATTGTAGCAGGATGTTAAGAACATACCTTGCTTTGACAAAATCTTTTATACTGCAAAAAAAATATGATTTATGTAAGAACTTACCTTATAAATTCATTTATTTCATATTGGCAAGAGTCCATGAGCTAGTGACGTTTGGGATATACAATCCTACCAGGAGGGGCAAAGTTTCCCAAACCTCAAAATGCCTATAAAAAGCCCTAGAAGTGGCGACTGATCTAGTAGAATGAGCTGTAATTCTCTGAGGCGGAGACTGTCCCGCCTCTAAATAAGCCTTGTGAATCAAAAGCTTTAACCAAGATGCCAAAGAAATGGCAGAGGCTTTCTGACCTTTCCTAGGACCAGAAAAAACAACAAATAGACTAGAAGTCTTGCTGAAATCTCTAGAAAGATCTTTTAAGAGTATTCTTGGGATTAGTATACAAGGAAGGAACGACAATTTCCCTACTAATGTTAGAATTCACAACCTTAAGAAGAAATTTAAAACGAAGTCCACAAAACAGCCTTATCCTGAAGGAAAATCAGTAAAGGAGACTCACAAGAGAGAGCTGACAATTCAGAAACACTTCTAGCTGAAGAGATAGCCAAAAGAAACTAAACTTTCCAAGAAAGTAGTTTAATATCCAAAGAATGCATAGGCTCAAAAGGAGGAGCCTGCAAAGCCTTCAAAACCAAATTAAGGCTCCAAGGAGGAGAGATTGATTTAACAGGCTTGATATGAACCAAAGCCTGAACAAAACGGTGAATATCAGGAAGTTTAGCAATCTTTCTATGAAATAAAACAGAGCAGAGATTTGTCCCTTCAAGGTACTTGCAGACAAACCTTTATCCAAGGGTAAATTTCTAGGAATCCTAAAAGAATGCCAAGAGAATTTATGAGAAGAACACCATGAAATATAGTTTTTTCCAAACAGACTTACCAGCCTGTAGCATAGTATTAATCACTGAGTTAATGACTAAGTACTAAGCGTTCAATTTCCATACCTTGAAATTTAGTGATTGGAGATCCTGATGGAACAACGGCCCTTGAGACAGAAGATCCGGACTTAAAGGAAGTGGCCAAGTTTGGCAACTGGACATTCGGACAAGATTTGTATACCAAACCTATGAGGCCATGCTGGTGCTATCAGAAACACATGCAATTGTTACAATATGATCTTGGAGATCACCCTTGGAAGAAGAACTAGAAGCAGAAAAATGTAAGCAGATTGGTAAAACCAAGGAACTGCTAACGCATCCACCATCTCCGCCTGAGGATCCCTGGACCTGGAAAGGTACCTGGGAAGCTTCCTGTTTAGATGGGAAGCCATCAGATCTATTTCGGGGAGACCACTCCCCTGGATGTAAAGACTGACGACTGAAATAATCCGCTTCCCAATTGTCTACACCTGGGAAATGGTATTAAAGGCACACTGAACCCAATTTTTTTTTCTTTTGTGATTCAGAGCATGCAATTTTAAGCAACTTTCTAATTTACTCCTATTAGCAAATGTTCTTCATTCTTTTGGCATCTTTATTTGATAAGAAACAATGTAAGTTTAGATGCCGGCCCATTTTGGTGAACAACCTGGGTTGTTCTTGCTGATTGGTGGATACATTCATCCACCAATAAACAAGTGTTGTCCAAGGTGCTGGACTTTTTTTCAAATAAAGATAGCAAGAGAACGAAGAAAAATTGATAATAGGAGTAAATTAGAAAGTTGCTTAAAATTGCATGCTCTCTCTGAATCACAAAAGAAAAAAATTGGGTTCAGTGTCCCTTTAATTAGACAGGAGTTGGATTCCGCCCAAGAAAGTATCCGACATACTTCTTTCATCGCTAAAGGACTGCGAGTCCCCTTGATGATTGACATGCCACAGTTGTGATATTGTCTGTCTCTAAACAAATGAATAATTTTCTCTTTAATTGCGGCCAAGCTTGAAGAACCCTGAAAATAGAGTCCTAAAATATTGATTGGTAACCTCGCCTATTGAGGATTCCAAATTCCTTATGCTGTCAGAGACCCCCAGACAGCTCTCCAACCTGTGAGACTTGCATCTGTTGAAATCACAGTCCAGGCAGGACGAACAAAAGAGGCCCCTTGAATAATCCGATGATGGACTAACCACCAGGACAGAGAGAGAGTTGAATGTTGGGATTTAAGTATATCAATTGTGATATCTGAGTATAATCCCTGCACCATTGATTCAGCATGCAAAGCTGCAGAGGTCTCATATGAAAATAAGCAAAGGGGATTGCGTCTGATGCTGCACTCATGAGACCTAAAACTTCTATGCACATAACCACTGAAGGGAATGATCGAGACTGAAGTTTTCGACAGGCAGAAACCAATTTAATTTGTCTCTTGTCTGTTAAAGACAAAGTCATGGACACTGAATCTATCTGGAAACCTAAAAAGGTGACCCTTGTCTGAGGAATCAAGGAACTCTTTGGTAAATTGATCCTCCAACCATGTCTTTGAAGAAACAACACAAGTTGATTTGTGTGAGATTCTGCTAAATGAAAAGACTGAGCCGGTACCAAGATATCGTCCAAATAAGGAAACATCGCAATACCCTGCTCTCTGAATACAGATAGGACACCAAGAACCTTTGAAAATATTCTTGGAGCTGTTGCTAGGCCAAATGGAAGAGCAACAAACTGGTAACACTTGTCTAGAAAAGAGAATCTCAGAAACCAATAGTGGTCTGGATGAATCGGAATATGAAGATACGCATCCTGTAAGTCTATTGAGGACATGTAATGATATTGCTGAACAAAAGGCAGAATAGTCCTTATAATCACCATTTTGAAGGTTGGGACTCTTACAAAATGATTCAAAAACTTCAGATCCAGAACTGGTCTGAAATAATTTTCCTTCTTCGGGACAATGAATAGATTTGAATAAAAACCCAGACCCTGTTCCAGATTTGGAACTGGTACAATCACTCCTGAAAGCTCTAGATCAGAAACACACTTCAGAAAAGCCTGAGCTTTCACAGGATTTGTTGGAACGTGAGAAAGAAAAAATCTTCTCACAGGAGGTCTTATTCTGAAACCTATTCGATACCCCTGAGAGACAATATTTTGAATCCAATGATTCTGAATGGAACCTGCCCAAACGTCTTAAAATAATTTCAATCTGCCCACCACCAGCAGAACTGGATCGAGGGCCGCACCTTCATGCAGTCTTGGGGGGGGGGGGGGTGGCTTTGATTTCTTGTAAGGTTTGGATTTATTCCAACTCAAGGATGGCTTCCAATTGGAGCCAGAGTCTTTAGGGGAAGGAGTGGTTTTCTGTTCTCTATTCTGATGAAAGGAACGGAACCGATTAGAAGCTTTAGATTTGCCTTTAGACTTCTTATCTTGAGGCATAAAAACTCCCTTCCCCCCACTAATAGTGGAAATAATAGAATCCAACTGGTAACCAAACAAATTATTACCCTAGAATGATAGAGATAGTAACCTAGATTTAGATACCATGTCAGCATTCCATGATTTGAGCCATAAAGCTCTTCTAGCTAAAGACATAGATTTAACATCAATCTTGATGATATCAAAAATAGCATCACAGATAAAATGATTAGCATGTTGAAGCAAACGAACAATGCTATGCAAATCAGAGTCTTTTTCCCGTTGTGCTAAGCTATCCAACCAAAAAGTGTATGCAGCCGCAACATCAGCCATAGAAATGGCAGGTCTGAACATATAGCCAGAACGCAAATAAGCTTTCCTTAGATAAGATTCAATCTTCCTATCTAAAGGATCCTTAAAAGAGGTACTATCATTTATCGGAATAGTAGTACGTTTAGCAAGAGAAGAAATAGCCCCATCAACCTTAGGGACTTTTTCCCAAAACTCTAATTTAGCCACTGGCAAAGGATACAACTTTTTAAACCTTGAAGAAGGAACAAAAGAAGTACCAGGCTTAGACCATTCCTTAGCAACCAAATCCAAAATGGCATTAGGAATAGGAAAAACTTCAGGAGTAGTTACAGGAGGTTTATAGACAGAATTAAAATGTTTACTGGATTTATTATCAAGAGGACCAGACTCCTCAATATCCAAAGTTATTAACACTTCTTTTAACAAAGAACGAATATACCCAATCTTAAAAAGATAAGATGATTTATCAGTGTCAATGTCTGAAGTAGGATCTTCTGAGTCAGAGAGATCCTCATCAGAGGAGGATATATCAGTATGTTGCCGGTCATTTCAAATTTCATCAGCATTATGAGACGTTTTAAAATACCTTTTACGTTTATTTGAAGACAGTATAGCAGCCATAGCCTTCTGTATCGCCTCAGTAATATAATTTTTCATATCAACAGAGATATCATGTACTTTAGATGTTGAAGGAACAACAGATACTGTACTAGCACTAATAGAAACCTTTTCTGCATGCAAAAGCTTATCATGACAACTGTTACATACTGCAGCTGGAGATATAATCTCCACTAGTTTGCAACAAATACACTTAGCTTTGGTAGAACTGTGTTCAGACAGCATGGTTCCTACAGCAGCTTCTGAGACAGGATCAGATTGAGACATCATGTAAAAAGTAAAAAAACAACATTAAACAGAAATATCTTATTTCCACATATAGCAGTTTCAGGAATGGGGGAAAAAATGCAAATGCTGAAATTGGCAAAAAAAGCAAATGGCATAGCACTCTGAGCATAAAGAAAGCAAGGAGCATATAGGAAGTGAGGTAAAATAAAAAAAAAAAATTTTTTTGGCGCCAAGTATGATGCACGACGCAAAAGGAAGTTTGAGAATTTTTTTGGCGCCAACAAACATCCGTAAATGACACAACTTGTGTCATAACAAGCACAATTTCACGCCAAACAACCTAGCATCAACTAAGACGCAGGAAATGATGAACTTACGTCATGACAGACCCACAACTGCGCCCAAAAAAATTCTCGTTAATGACGCAATAAATAACAGCATTTTGCCCGCAAGTTTTCCAAAGAAAAAATCAAATTGAAAAAAGACTATACCCCAGGTAAGACAAACTTCCTAAAACATGATTCCGATAACGAAACTGCTGGACTGCAAAGGGAAATACACATAGACGTGACTCATGGCAAATATAAGTAAAATACAGATATTTAAAACTTTATATTAATACATAAAGCGCCAAACCATAGCTGAGAGTGTCTTAAATAATGATGCATACTTACCGAAAGACACCCATCCACATATAGCAGATAGCCAAACCAGTACTGAAAACTATTAGCAGAGGTAATGGTATATAAGAGTATATCGTTGATCTGAAAAGGGAGGTAGGAGATGAATCCCTACGACCGATAACAGAGACCCCTTGAAAAGATTTCCTGCGAGGAAAACCATAAAATCAAATAGGCGATACTCTCTTCACATCCCTCTGACAAACACTGTACTCTGAGGGGAATTGGGCTTCAGAATGCTTAGAAGCGCTTATCACAGAAGAAATCATAAAAATCAAGCACAAACTTACTTCACCACCTCCATAGGAGGCAAAGTTTGTAAAAACTGAAGTATGTGTGTAGTGGGAGGTGTATTTATAGGTATTTTGAGGTTTGGGAAACTTTGCCCCTCCTGGTAGGATTGTATATCCCATACGTCACTAGCTCATGGACTCTTGCAAATTACATGTAAGAAAGTGTTTTCCGTACCCTTATGGATGCTTGTATATTTCTCTTGATGCAACCTTTATTTATTTCCCCCCAAGATACATAAGGTTGGCAGTACAGCCAATAAAAAGTTGTGCTGGCCATGCATTAGTCTATATTTCTCCAGAGGTGTAACTCTGTCTTATCTTGGTTTTGTAAAATTTTGCACATTGGATCTAATTTAACTATAATAATGTCTTCTCATTCCAAAAATTGAACTGAGTGAAAGTTTTTAATTTATTTTGCAAGTCAGGGTATAGGTTTAATTGTCATAGCTTTGGCTCTTGGTATTTTGGGCCTTAAACTAAACGTGGTCTTATTCCTGCAGCTACAATCCACATGACACTCTACACCACACCTATCTCATGAGCCCTTAATATTCAGATTGTAATCTATTTAGAGCAGGGCTCTCATTCTACTGTGTTTTATTTTGTTCTAATTTATATGATAAACAAAATAAGTGTCACAATCCATGTATAATTAAAAAAGTGAACAGATAAATCAGAAAAATGAAAATGTAATAAGAAACTAAGCACCTGAGTCTTAGAAGTCAATAAAAACCTTTATAAATACCTCTGATGTTGCAATTAAGAACCTTCCACGATTCTTCAATAATGATTGTTTCCAGCAAACCTAAGTTTCTCTTAAAGTCAACCTCAAACAAGAGAAAATAAACCACTAGTGCAACACTGGTTCAACACACTCCTGTGGCCATGAGCTCAAATAATTGTGCTCTATAGAAATCACTTCAGTAAAAGCATGACATGGAGACTAAAAATATTTATTTATTAATGCGATTAAAAGTCACTCTGGCACAAAATGACATCACAACGTTTGCAACAGACACTGTGAACAACGAACTCTGCTATTTGTGGTGTCCATTTGAGGATGACTACAAAAGGTACGAATTTGCTGGAAACAGTCATTATTGAAGAATTGTGGAAGTTTCTCAGACATTTATAAAGGTTTTGATAGACTTTTAAGACTCTCAAGTGCTTAGTTTATTATCACATTTTTATTCTTTTATTTTGTCTGAGCTCCCATGGTGCAATTCTCAACTGTGAACATCTTAGCCCCAGGAAGAGGAATGCAAACTCCTCCTCTTTAAAAGTTAACCCCTTCAACACTATCATTCTTCTGTCCATGAATAGAATGGAAGGATGCAAACTTACTCCTGTATTCCTGGGTGTACTATGTGGTGCTGGGTGTGTTGACCCGCTGCAGTTTTTCTTAGTCGTGTCTCACAGATGCAGGATTCCCCTCCCTGTCTCTTCATCGCAATGGGTTCTCTCTTTGTATGCGTTTGTATTATGAACCTGGGGAGGTCCCCCTAAGGGTGATGGGGGGGGGGGGGGGAACAAGACTTCTTGCTTAGAGGAATATGGCTGCACCTCACTGATGACACCCATAGAAGTCCGAAATGATTGTCTGGGGTTGTCATGTTCCTTGTTCAAAGGAGAATTGCCTGGTATTTTGGGGCTGACCTTACTCGGCAGGATCAGACTGATATACTTCAGGAACATTTTCATCTGAAAAGCACAATTGGGCTAAAAGAGGCTGCTCCTAGGTGGTAACTCGCCATTGAACAAGCTATTGAGCTGTTCCTGGTAGAGCGCTTCTCTCTTTGTATGCATTCATGGCAATGGTGGTATCTTGTGTATCTGTTTCAGGTTCTGTTCTGGTGTGCTTTAGGGTGTTCCAGACCATGTGCTGGTTCACCCTGCTTTTGTTGAAACAGGGACATTGGACATGTATGCTAGCATCTTAGTTACTGATGGATGACATCACTGCATATGCCGTGATGGTTCTGTTCCTGACCAGTAATTATACTGCTGTTGTGCAGGGTCAGATGCAAGGCTGAGGTTGAATCCTCCAGGGAACTCTGCATATTTAAATGAACTAAAGTCACTTTCCTGGAGATACAGCTGAAAATCTTGCAGATTACTTTTATACTGTGCTTATGTCTGCTGTCATCTCCAGTGCTAAGGGCTCCTATTCCACTATTAGTATTTCAGTGATGGTAGAGCCTATCCTGACTCCTACTAAAGCCCATAAGAAGGGGACTGCCGGTGATAAATGTTAAATGAAAATTAATAGGAAAGTCAAAATTAAACTTGTATAATTCAGATGGAGCATGTCATTTTAAGACACTTTTTTTAAAATTCACTTTTATCTTTAAATGTGCTTTGTTCTCTTGGTATCCCTTGTTGAAAATGAATACGCACATATCCAACACTAGTGGGAGCTAGCTGCTGATTGGTGCCTGCACACATTTGTCACTTGTGATTGACTAACTAGATGTGTGCAGCTAGCTGCCAGTGGTGCAATGCTGTTCCTTCAGCAAAGGATAACAAGATAATTAAGCAAATTTGATAACAGAAGTAAAATTAAGTTGTTTAAAATTTTATGTTCTATCCAAATCATAAAAAGAAAATGTTGTGTTTCTTGTCCCTTTAAGTAATTTATGGGGGTCCTAGTGCAGCTCTGTTTAGCTATGTGCAATAGAGTTATTGGGATTTATTTTGTTTTGTAGCACTGAGCCTTGAGATGAGGTTGTTATCCCTGTGAATCCCTGTGCTGAATCATCTGATATGCCTTAAGTCTTTGCCTTATGCTCTAACACTGCCTCAGCTGATAAAAAGCTTTGGGCCACTTGCATTTCTCAAATCTATGGTGGATATTTGTCCTCTGAAATTAAAGGGCTATTACAGTGGTAAAATTGCATGCTCTAATGCAGTAGAACATATTTTAATGTAATGCTATGTGTTTAACGTCCAGAGAGGATTTCTGACACTGATCCAATCAGCAGCACTTGTCATACGACTCAGCTTTGCAGCTGGCGCTGCTTATTGGATCAGTGGTAAATTCTGCTTGGGACCCGCAGTGCTCTGTGGGCCCCCAGCAGCACTTTTAACTGTGTAAACATGAGGTTAAACACATAGCATTACAACATTGCTAGTGTTACAATTACATGTTTTTACTGATTGAAGTATGCCATTTTAATGCTATAATGGCCATTTAATCATCCAGAGTTATTTAAAATGCCCCCTGCATTCATTTCTCGGCAACATGATTATATTTTTCAGGTAACAGAAGATTCTGCAGTTTTTTTGATCACTCGGACACTCTGGCTATAACTGATGTTAATCTTCAGCCATTCTTTTCAATAGATTGGTTAAAGGGACAGTAAAGTAAACAATTTAACTTTCATGATTCAGATAGAGCTCACAATTTTCCACTTTACTTTTATTAGCAAATGGGCTTCATTCTCCTGATATGCTTTGCTGAAGAGCATGCAGTTAGGCTCAGTAGCCAGGCAGTTATCAAAGCAGATTATTGGTGGCTGCATGTTTATGCCTCTTGTTATTTGCACACTGGGGCCTAGATTTGTAGTTTGGCGGTAAAAGGGCTGTTAACGCTCCGCAGGCTTTTTTCTGGCCGCACCATAAATTTAACTCTGGTATCGAGAGTTCAAACAAATGCTGCGTTAGGCTCCAAAAAAGGAGCGTAGAGCATTTTTACCGCAAATGCAACTCTCGATACCAGAGTTGCTTACGGACGCGGCCAGCCTCAAAAACGTGCTCGTGCACGATTCCCCCATAGGAAACAATGGGACTGTTTGAGCTGAAAAAAAACCTAACACCTGCAAAAAAGCAGCGTTCAGCTCCTAACGCAGCCCCATTGTTTCCTATGGGGAAACACTTCCTACGTCTGCACCTAACACTCTAACATGTACCCCGAGTCTAAACACCCCTAACCTTACACTTATTAACCCCTAATCTGCCGCCCCCGCTATCGCTGACCCCTGCATTTTTTTTTTTAACCCCTAATCTGCCGCTCCGTAAACAGCCGCAACCTACGTTATCCCTTTGTACCCCTAATCTGCTGCCCCTAACACCGCTGACCCCTATATTATATTTATTAACCCCTAATCTGCCCCCCACAACGTCGCCGACACCTGCCTACACTTATTAACCCCTAATCTGCCGAGCGGACCTGAGCGCTACTATAATAAAGTTATTAACCCCTAATCCGCCTCACTAACCCTATCATAAATAGTATTAACCCCTAATCTGCCCTCTCTAACATCGCCGACACCTAACTTCAATTATTAACCCCTAATCTGATGACCGGAGCTCACCGCTATTCTAATAAATGTATTAACCCCTAAAGCTAAGTCTAACCCTAACACTAACACCCCCCTAACTTAAATATAATTTACATCTAACGAAATAAATTAACTCTTATTAAATAACTTATTCCTATTTAAAGCTAAATACTTACCTGTAAAATAAATCCTAATATAGCTACAATATAAATTATAATTATATTATAGCTATTTTAGGATTAATATTTATTTTACAGGCAACTTTGTAATTATTTTAACCAGGTACAATAGCTCTTAAATAGTTAAGAACTATTTAATAGTTACCTAGTTAAAATAATAACTAATTTACCTGTAAAATAAATCCTAACCTAAGATATAATTAAACCTAACACTAGACTATCAATAAAATAATTAAATAAACTACCTACAATTACCTACAATTAACCTAACACTACACTATCAATAAATTAATTAAACACAATTCCTACAAATAAATACAATTAAATAAACTAGCTAAAGTACAAAAAATAAAAAAGAACTAAGTTACAAAAAATAAAAAAATATTTACAAACATAAGAAAAATATTACAACAATTTTAAACTAATTACACCTACTCTAAGCCCCCTAATAAAATAACAAAGACCCCCAAAATAAAAAATTCCCTACCCTATTCTAAATTAAAAAAGTTACAAGCTCTTTTACCTTACCAGCCCTGAACAGGGCCCTTTGCGGGGCATGCCCCAAGAATTTCAGCTCTTTTGCCTGTAAAAGAATAAATACAATACCCCCCCCCCAACATTACAACCCACCACCCACATACCTCTAATCTAACCCAAACCCCCCTTAAATAAACCTAACACTAAGCCCCTGAAGATCTTCCTACCTTGTCTTCACCATCCAGGTTCACCGATCCGTCCTGAAGAGCTCCTCCGATGTCCTGATCCAAGCCCAAGCGGGGGGCTGAAGAGGTCCATGATCCGGTCAAAGTCTTCATCCAAGCGGGGCAGAAGAGGATCTTCCATCCGATTGAAGTCATCATCCAGGCGGCATCTTCTATGGTCTTCCATCCGGAGCGAAGCGGCAGGATCCTGAAGACCTCCAGCGCGGAACATCCATCCGGACCGACGACTGAACGACGAATGACTGTTCCTTTAAGGGACGTCATCCAAGATGGCGTCCCTCGAATTCCGATTGGCTGATAGGATTCTATCAGCCAATCGGAATTAAGGTAGGAATTTTCTGATTGGCTGATGGAATCAGCCAATCAGAATCTAGTTCAATCCGATTGGCTGATCCAATCAGCCAATCAGATTGAGCTCGCATTCTATTGGATGATCGGAACAGCCAATAGAATGCGAGCTCAATCTGATTGGCTGATTGGCTGAGCCAATCGGATTGAACTTGATTCTGATTGGCTGATTCCATCAGCCAATCAGAATTTTCCTACCTTAATTCCGATTGGCTGATAGAATCCTATCAGCCAATCGGAATTCGAGGGACGCCATCTTGGATGACGTCCCTTAAAGGAACAGTCATTCGTCGTTCAGTCGTCGGTCCGGATGGATGTTCCGCGCTGGAGGTCTTCAGGATCCTGCCGCTTCGCTCCGGATGGAAGACCATAGAAGATGCCGCCTGGATGATGACTTCAATCGGATGGAAGATCCTCTTCTGCCCCGCTTGGATGAAGACTTTGACCGGATCATGGACCTCTTCAGCCCCCCGCTTGGGCTTGGATCAGGACATCGGAGGAGCTCTTCAGGACGGATCGGTGAACCTGGATGGTGAAGACAAGGTAGGAAGATCTTCAGGGGCTTAGTGTTAGGTTTATTTAAGGGGGGTTTGGGTTAGATTAGGGGTATGTGGGTGGTGGGTTGTAATGTTGGGGGGGGGGTATTGTATTTATTCTTTTACAGGCAAAAGAGCTGAAATTCTTGGGGCATGCCCTGCAAAGGGCCCTGTTCAGGGCTGGTAAGGTAAAAGAGCTTGTAACTTTTTTAATTTAGAATAGGGTAGGGAATTTTTTATTTTGGGGGTCTTTGTTATTTTATTAGGGGGCTTAGAGTAGGTGTAATTAGTTTAAAATTGTTGTAATATTTTTCTTATGTTTGTAAATATTTTTTTATTTTTTGTAACTTAGTTCTTTTTTATTTTTTGTACTTTAGCTAGTTTATTTAATTGTATTTATTTGTAGGAATTGTGTTTAATTTATTGATAGTGTAGTGTTAGGTTAATTGTAGGTAATTGTAGGTAGTTTATTTAATTATTTTATTGATAGTCTAGTGTTAGGTTTAATTATATCTTAGGTTAGGATTTATTTTACAGGTAAATTAGTTATTATTTTAACTAGGTAACTATTAAATAGTTCTTAACTATTTAATAGCTATTGTACCTGGTTCAAATAATTACAAAGTTGCCTGTAAAATAAATATAAATCCTAAAATAGCTATAATATAATTATAATTTATATTGTAGCTATATTAGGATTTATTTTACAGGTAAGTATTTAGCTTTAAATAGGAATAATTTATTTAATAAGAGTTAATTTATTTCGTTAGATGTAAATTATATTTAAGTTAGGGGGGTGTTAGTGTTAGGGTTAGACTTAGCTTTAGGGGTTAATACATTTATTAGAATAGCGGTGAGCTGCGGTCGTCAGATTAGGGGTTAATAATTGAAGTTAGGTGTCTGCGATGTTAGGGAGGGCAGATTAGGGGGTTAATACTATTTATTATAGGGTTAGTGAGGCAGGTTAGGGGTTAATAACTTTATTATAGTAGCGCTCAGGTCCGCTCGGCAGATTAGGGGTTAATAAGTGTAGGCAGGTGTCGGCGACGTTGAGGGGGGCAGATTAGGGGTTAATAAATATAATATAGGGGTCGGCGGTGTTAGGGGCAGCAGATTAGGGGTACATAGGGATAACGTAGGTGGCGGCGCTTTGCGGTCGGAAGATTAGGGGTTAATTATTTTAAGTAGCTGGCGGCGACGTTGTGGGGGGCAGGTTAGGGGTTAATAAATGTAATACAGGGGTCGGCGGGGTTAGGGGCAGCAGATTAGGGGTACATAAGTATAACGTAGGTGGCGGTCGGCAGATTAGGGGTTAAACATTTTAATCGAGTGGCGGCGATGTGGGGGGAGCTCGGTTTAGGGGTACATAGGTAGTTGATGGGTGTTAGTGTACTTTAGGGTACAGTAGTTAAGAGCTTTATGAACCGGCGTTAGCCAGAAAGCTCTTAACTCCTGCTATTTTCAGGCGGCTGGAGTTTTGTCGTTAGAGCTCTAACGCTCACTTCAGAAACGACTCTAAATACCGGCGTTAGAAAGATCCCATTGAAAAGATAGGATACGCAAATGGCGTAGGGGGATCTGCGGTATGGAAAAGTCGCGGCTGAAAAGTGAGAGTTAGACCCTTTAATCACTGACTCCAAATACCAGCGGGCGGCCAAAACCAGCGTTAGGAGCCTCTAACGCTGGTTTTGACGGCTACCGCCGAACTCCAAATCTAGGCCAAGATGAGCTGAGCTAGCTCCCAAGTTTTTTTTTTTTTTTTTTTTCTGTTTTGTCTAAATCTGCAATAGATTTCCAAAAACTTTAACACATACACTTATAATTGTTGAGAATAACTTTATGGCCCAGCCACAGGCAATATATTCAAGATGCCTATTGAGCCTAATATGGTGTTTGATAAACAATTAGATCTTTTAGTTGAGAAAAGGTCAAAGATGAAAAAAGCGTCAGAGGGGCGTGAAACTTGTCAGGTGACTTAATCCATACCTTTGTCTCATGTGAGTTTGTTTGTTACTACTTTTTATGCATACCAATAAATTGCTCATTTATAAGGCTTGTGCATAGTGTCTATCTCTAATCTTCAAGGACTGAGTCTTCCTACTTGCCCTGTGTGGAGGATTTATTTCTTTTAGTTTATAATTTCACCTCCTATTTTCCATTTAAGGATCTAGCTTTCCTCCACATTGTTGTAGTCCTCATTATTAATGGGTGGCTCATCAAACTAAAAAAAATTGTTTCCATCTCAATAGCATGTGTTTTTTCAGAGCTCAAATCTGCACAAACCAACTTCAACCTTTTTATTTTTTCAATAGACCAGAAGCAGTTTTTTATTAACAGCAGTAGCTTGGATTAGTCTTTTAGGGAAAAATACCCTCCCCTATTCCTGAGGTCACGTGGGCCAGATGGCAAATGCGATGCTTCCAAAGATGCATTCACAGCAAGTGGACACCAAGACACGAGCTTACCAGCTAAATTCTATCACAGTTGCAAAAGTTCCTAGGTTGCTCATTGAGACATCTGCAATGTTGCCTTCCTTTGATGAAACCAGTTTGGGTCTCTGAAATAATTAACCTGAGTTTCTTGGGATGGTTTATTTAGTTTAATATGACCTGCTGATATTCTGAAACTATGAGTTTGGAGTTACAGTGGTCTATGGCTGCAAACAAGTACACTCTGATTGCTCAACCTACAATAATTAAGCTGTCAGGTTTTTTTGCAACAGAATTCCTAGAGTCAAGCTTGGGTATCAAATCTGGTCTACATTTTTCCTCCATTTTTTTTTTCTATTCTCTTCACAGAATACAGAAAGCAAGTGTGACAGTTCCTTGTTGGCCAAAATTACCTTTTGGTTTCTGCATTAAAAACAGAATTTAACTCTGGTACCACCTTGGCTCCTCCATATGTTCCCATAAGTCATTCACACATCTCCAGACACAATATCAGATGGCTTGGCTGTTGATTGGGCAAGGTTGCAGTGGATGCAGTTATCAGAAGCGTTATTTGAAACTGTGCTTAAAGTGATGCTTAATTGTGATTACATTTATTTCTATAGTAATAATGTAAATAATCTTGGTGGACCATTACTAGTTTACCTTTTTAAGGTGTTCTATTTCCTGCAAAAACATTTATTTTTACTGTTTTACTAACACCCAGCCTCCTCTGTGCTTAGACAGGTGGGTGATGCAGTCAGTAGCAAGCACACCACCTGCACAATAGATTTCTATAGCTGTGTGGTCTCGCTCTATTAGCTGATCAGATCTTCCTGATACCGTATAATATGCATGCAGCGTCAGGCTTTATCTGTGCATGAGCCCTGCTTGATTATACATGACAGAGTTGTCCTGCATACAGTTTAAGATTTCTCCCCTAAACTGGTGTCTGATTTTCTCATATCCCAGGGCATTTTTCTTCTGTCCTTCTCGGAGCAAGAAATCAAATCCAATCTAATCCAGTTATTGAGTTTGGATTTGATTAATTTATCTTGATAGAATGAAACTAGTGGGTATAGAGGTTATGCGTCTGCAAAAACAACTATTTGTCAATAGATTGTACAGAGTATCTATAAATCTTATTGCTTGAAGAAACATCTAGTTCTGGAGCTACTCATGGGTCTCTCCACCAGGACAGTTCACTCTATTTCTTATTTGGAGCTATGTAGAGCTGCAGTTTGGAAATCTTCCCATACCTTCATTAAAGGGATATGAAACACAATCTCCCCCCCCCCCCCCCAAATCAGATAGAGCATGCATTTTTAATCCACTTTCTAATTTTCTTCTATTCTCAGTGTATCTTTATTCTCTTGGTATCTTTGATTGAAAAGCAGAAACGTAAGCTTAGGAGCCAGCCCATTTCCGAATCACTATATGGCAGCAGCATTGTAAGAATGTTATACATTTGCAAGAGCACTAGGTGGCAGCACTGTTTCTTACCATGTAGTGCTCCAGACACCAACCTAGGTATCTCTTCAAAAAAAGAATATCATGGGAACAAAGCAAATTTAATAATAAAGTAAATTTTATAAACTTTTTCTTTTCTTTTTTTAAAAAAAAATAAAATAAAATTGTATGCTCTGTCTGAATCACAAAAAAAAATGTTAGGGTTTCATATCCCTTCAGGCATTACATATTTGGATAGCTGCCAAGCCGCTGATGCTATGTTTGGGAAGAAGGTTCTTCTGTATTTAAAAGGGACACTGAACCCAATTTTTTTCTTTCATGATTCAGATAGTGTGAAATTTTAAGCAGATTTCTAATTTACTCCTATTATCAAATTTTCTTCGTTCTCTTGCTATCTTTATTTTAAAACCAGGAATGTAAATCTTAGCAGCTAGCCGATTTTAGGTTCAGCACCATGGATAGCGCTTGCTTATTGGAGGCTTACATTTACCCACCAATAAGCAAGCATAACCCAGGTTCTCAAGCAAAAATGGGCCTATGCATCATATTCCTGCTTTTTAAATAAAGATAGCAAGAGAATGAAGAAAAATTGATAATAGGAGCAAATTAGAAAGTTACTTAAAATTACATGCTCTATTTGAATCATGAAAGAAAAAAATTTGGGTTTAGTGTCCCTTTAACACAAATAAAAATGTTACAGTATTAAAGTATCTATGTTTTCTTGTTTTACTTACCCCACACATAAATATCCCTTTTACTGAAATATACATGCTAAGTACATAATGATCAGTAAATGCATTCTAGATAGACATAATGATATATTCAAAGCAAATATTAGACTTAGAATAATAAGTAGATGTATTTTTGTGATTTCTGCTTAGTGGTGCGGAGGGCCACAAAAATTATCTTAGAGGACCCCATGTGTTTGCTGGAGCTTTGGTGATCTCTGATTAGATAATTTACTTACTGCATTATTTCTGTCCACTACCTTTGTATTTAATTATGTGTTTAACCCCTTTGTGGGTGTTTAAGTCCACTACAGGCGGACCCTTGATTATCTCACCGTCTTGTGTTTAGCTCAGGATAAGCAGCATAGGTGAGCAATAGTGCTGTAAAAATGTTCGAGATGTAGTAGAGCATTTTCTTATTGCACCTTTTTATATCCATTTTAAGAACTTTTTTCTATGCTACTTTTATCAGTTGATAAATGCTGAGATCCACCTCTTTACTCTTTAGCAGTTCCCCAATATATATCTGGTTTTACTTCTGCTATCTTCTTGTCTTACCTTTTTGGTTATGACAATGTTAATTCATGATTGTTCCTATTAGAACTTGACTAGGAACCACAAAGCTATAGATAACTGTTTTCTTTTTTTCTTTATATGTTTATATATACATTTAACTTCCTAGCTCCTCAAAAAAAAAACTTGTGGCTCATTTATTAGTATTCTAGCTGACTACTAATTGTGTACAATGTTTGTCACTCAAAATGTTGCCATCTGGGTGCCATTATAAAGTATCTGAGTGGAGGCACATTACTACTTACCAGTATTGTATCAATTTCTGTTATTTATAAATGTTACTTAAAGTGACAGTCTATTCAAAAATAAACTTTCATGATTCAGATAGATGTCATTTTAAACAACTTTTCAATTTACTTTTATCATCAATTTTTGCTTTGTTCATTTGGTATTCTTAGTTGAAAGCTAAACCTAGGATGTTCATATGCAAATTTCTTAGCCCTTGAATCCCGCCTCTTATCTGAATGCATGTAGACCTTTTTTTTTTTTTTACTAGAGGGCGTTAGTTCCTGACCTAAGAGTCAGAACTGATTGGCTAAAATTTAAGTCTGTCAAAAGAACTGAAATAAGGGGGCAGTATGCAGAGTCTTAGGTACAAGGCAATCACAGAGGTAAAAAGTATATTAATATAGCTGTGTTGGTTATTCAAAACTGGGGAATGGGTAATAAAGGGATTATCTATCTTTTTAAACAATAAACATTCTGGTGTAGACTGTTCCTTTAAGTTATCCAAAGCACAAATAATGGCATAATTTAACATACACTGATTTAAAGTGATGGTAAACTTCCAGTGATTCCATCCATCAACAATATTTGTTATGAATCATTAAATGAGGGGCACTTTTATTTAAAAAAAAAGAGGCGTCTACATTTATTTTAATAAATGATTCACCTTTAGTGTAGTTAAACATTGCGCCGTTTCTCTACCCGCAACTCATACTCTATTTGTGTCTTCGATGACAAATCCGGGTCTATCCAATCGTTATGTGCCCTCTTTGGCATCCAGCTTGTGGACATTAACACCCCCTGTTTTGTATACTATAGACTGGATTTGTTGCGTTCCGCCTTTGGTGTCCAGCTCGAGGGGCCCAGTATTCCAAATGAAGCCTAACTAATGATCTGAAAAGTGACCTAAGAACCTTGCTATTTCTGCTAATACCTCTAAATGCAACTGAATATTTGATTGGCCTTACTGGATGCACTGCTGCATTGTGTACCAAATTTTAAATAATCTGAAATATTAATTCTCAAGTCCTGTTCCTCTTTAGTTACAGTCAGTAATGTCCCTTTGGGTTTTTGAATCCTATATGCATAATTTTGCTTTTGGTAATATTACATTTCAGATCCCATTGTTTTGCCCAGTCCTCCCATTTTTTTAAAAAAAATCACTGTTCATTTGATCCATCAGCAAACCTTTCCCTGAAGCCCACTTCCAATATCACTGCTGAACATGTTAAACAAAACAGGCCCAAGAACTGACCCTTGGGGAACACCACTAGTAACTGACCCCTCATTTGAATATACTCCATTAATTGAAACCCTTTCCCTTCTATCCTTAAACCAGCATTCTATCCACTGAACAATCTTAGCATCTACTCCAAGGCAATACATTTTGTGAATAAGTTTATGTGGGACAGTGTCAAATGCTTTGCTAAAGTCTAGATATGCAACATCTACAGCCCCTCCCTGGTCTATTAATTTAGTTACATGGTCAAAGAAATCAATTATATTAGTCTGACATGATCGTCCAGTTGTGAAACCATGCTGTCTTTTGTCTCTGTTTTCCTGCAATTGAGGTCAAACAGACTGGCCTATAGTAGCAGAATCGTCCCTGCTACCCTTTTAAGAAGAGGGATTACATTGGCAATTTTCAAGTCTTTTTGAACAACTCCTGTTAACAGTGACTGATTAAATAAATCATCTAATGGAGTAGCAATCACAGATCGAAGTCCTCTTAGAACAATTGGATGAATATTATCTGGACTCACAGACTTTAATATAAATATGCAACATTGGATTAAAGATTTTTTTTTATTATTCAAAAACATTTGATTTATTATATATACTTTCCACAATCTTGCAAGAAATTCTGTTGTTTAATTGACAGCCTCTAAAAATAAGGGCCAAGTCTTTCTGTGTACTACTTATAGTCAAAGCGTTCATCACAATGAGCCTTTGTATATTTAATGCAGGCTCGCTACAGACCACATGCAGACTAGAAACATAAAGGTGTGTGTGTGTATGTATGTATGTGTGTATATATATATATATATATATATATATATATATATATATATATATATATAATGTGTGTGTGTGTGTATTTATAAGTCTAAGGATTTAGCAGCAGATGTGATAACAGTTGTGAACATTGTGTAAGAATTGGAGTTGTATAGCAGATGGACATGTGACTAATAAGTCTATTCGCATATATGTTAGATGCCTATGTAAGCTGAACAAGGATGTTCTGTATTGTAATGTTCTGTTAGTTGCCGTATTTTAGTTACGGTCTTTTTTTTGCTTTGCATTTTGACAGTTGGCCCGTATAGGCTTCCATAGCGCTGCTCGGCGCATGCGTAGTTGCATCAAGGAGACGCTACCGGAAGTCCTACCGGGCAGAGCAGGATGTTAGTGAACGGTATGGGGTATAAATTAAGGTATGTACATTGTGTTCTTAATGTTTGATAAAGGGGGAAACCCCAAAAACGTTACTAATAATAAAAGTCACTAAGGTGTATTGATTAAGACCTATGAGTGCGGTCTCTATCTTTGATCTACGTGTGTGTGTGTATGTATATATATATATATATATATATATATATATATATATATATATATATATATATATATATATATATAATTTCAATGAATGGGGAGGATACGGCCGTTTTAACACTTTGCTTTTATAGTGAGGGGTCTACCTCCATGTAACCTGACCACATGGATAGCCCTGGTCACCATCCTATGGGCAACTACATTGGTGATCAGTGTTTTTACTGCATGCAGCATATATCATATATGTACACATAGATAATGGTGCGGACTGCAGTGTTCCAGTACCATTGGCGTAATTGCTAATGCACTGTTCATGTGCAAGGAACCGTGCTCACTCACGGCAATAGCACCCAGGTAGCGCTCTGTGATAGGACCTGTATAATAAATATCATGGAGGGCTTGTAAATCATTAAAAATTCAGTTTAGTTTTGTAATAAAACATTTTGCATCACTGCAAAAAAAAAAAAATATTATGTTTGCTGTCCCTTTTAAGATAGCAAAAAAAAAAAGCATTATTTTGGTAATGATAATGGCATGGCACGCTCAGGCCTACAACATGCTATTTGAGGGCTGTGCTAGCTGTATGATTAAAGGGACATAAACCATGATTCAGATATATTAAAGCGACACTGAATGGGTTCAGTGTCCCTTTAATATATAAATGTTACTTTTTTTTACTCGCGCTCTCTCTCTTTCTGTATCTGAAAATGTGGTCACCTCTGATACTTTCCTCTTACCTGAATTGTCTCCTGCTGGAGTGTTGTTGTGTTTTTTTTTTTTTTTTTTTTTTTTTTTCTTCCTCTGAGGTTGTTTGGAATATTTATGTTTTGTTAAACATAGTGGGCTAAATTACTAATGTTATAGCGCACGTGATTTTAAAAATTCCACGCATGTATTACAAGTTGAAAGTAAACATGGCCACATCTAATAAATATTATTCACAAAGATAAAAAAAAAAGCTCTCATGTATATATGAAGACCTTTCCACTCTAATACCTTTAAATCATTTTTAATACATTTTAATATTTAATGTGTATGTACTGTAAAAATTTTTTATCTTCTGATGTTCTTCACATAGGGAAAATGTTGTGTGTAATTTTAAATAGATTATAGTGTGTGTATGTGTGTATGTATATATATACACACAACATTTTCCCTATGTGAAGAACATCAGCAGATAAAAAATGTACAGTACATCACATAATGTATTAAAAATGATTTATCATGTTTTAAAGGTATTGGAGTGGAAAGGTCTTCAAAATATTATTATTATTTTTATTTATAAAATGTTTTACAAGGAAGGATACATTGAGATTTCTCTCGTTTTCAAGTATGTCCTGGGTCCACAAAACATTGCATTGATACAATAGGGTACAATAAAAAACAATATTAATACATAATATATGCAAAATTTAACATAAAACAGGTAGAAAATATATAATCAACCATGACAGGTGCATTCTGTTTTGAGATATGCAAAGAGGGATCTCTTAAAGGATATTAGGCTTGAGGAAGGTTTTAAAGTGTACGGGAGGTCGTTCCATAATTGTGGTGCTCTGTAGGAAAAGGAGCATCGAGCTGCTTTCTTTTTGTGTGGAGACGGACTAAATAATGTGCTGGTACTGGATCGGAGGTTATAGGAGGTGGGAGCAGCTGGAGAGAGCATTCTGCTCAGGTAGGGTGGGAGCTTCCCAGAAAAGCTCTTAGCATGTCACAATGGTGGGTCATGTAGTTACATTGTAGCACAAAGCGGCAGAACGAGTTATACAGTGTATTAAGTTTATTAGGCGAGTTTGCGGTGCAGGTGCATATACCTGTACTACATCCCCATAATCCACGATTGGCATCAGCATTTGCTGTACAATCTTTTCCTTTACTGTAGGGCTCAGGCAGGATTTGTTTCTGTACAGGGCACCTAGTTTTGGATAGAGTTTAGATGCAAGTTTTTCTATGTGGAGACCAAAAGATAGATTGTGTTCTAACAACATACCCAAGTATTTGAAAGAGTAGACTGCGGTCAGCGTGCAATTTGATTTTGTTTTGATGTGTAGATGGGAATTTTGTAGTTTGTGTAATTTAGGTACCATTCCAAAGATCATTGTGACAGTTTTGTCAGTGTTTAGGAAGAGTTTGTTTTTTGAGATCCAATTTTCTACCTCTGAACTGGTCTTGGGCTACTGCCTCAAGCTGCGGCAGATCGGATTTGTTTGCATAATTTACCGCGTCGTCTGCGTACATGTGTACAGTTGAGGATTTGCAGACAATTAGCAGATCATTTATAAATAATGTGAATAGTAGGGGGCCGAGAATGGAACCTTGGAGAACACCACATGTGACTGGGAGAGGGAGTCGCTGTCAGAAATGGAGACTTACTGTGATCGATCTGATACATATGATCGAAACCAGGTTAGCGGACGATCACCAATACCTGAGTTTTTTTTTTTTTTAGTTTGAGCAGTAGTATGTCATGGTCTACTGTGTTAAAGGCCTTTGCAAAATCAAGGAAAATAGCTCCAGTTAGGTCTCCTTGTTCCATGCCAGTTTGGATGTCGTTGCAAACTTTTAGGAGGGCAGTTGTAGTGGAGTGTTTCGGGCGAAAACCTGATTGAACAGGGGTCAGATAGTTAGATTGTTGGTAATACTCACATAGTTGCATATGGATGCATTTTTCTAAGATTTTTGACAATACTGGGAGCAATGATATTGGGCCATAGTTAGTAACCAAGGTTAATTAACTCACCACTTTTATGGATAGGCACTACTCTTGCAGTCTTCCAAATTTTGGGTATGTATCCAGACACCAAGGATTAGTTAATTAGGGTTGTGACAGGTTTAGCAATTGCTGGCACACTGAGCTTCAATAGCATTGCTGGGATTTGATAAGGTCCAGACTGTTTTTTCTTTTTTAGATTATTAAGATGTTTCTTAATGACATTGATGGGTACAGGTCTAAAATTTGAACTTCTCTTTGCAGATTAAGTGGGGCCTGATCAACATTTGTAGTTTCAGGATGTGTGTCATTTATTAGCTTGTCAATCAGGGTGGTGGAGCATCCAACAAAATAATTGTTAAAGGCATTTACTACTTCTAAGGGAAGTTGCAGGGTTTGGTTGTCCACTTTGACACTGGAGGATTGGGGGAATGTGTAAGTAATTTATGACTTTCCCAAACTTTCTAAGGTTTGATATGTTATTGTTCAGATTTTCACAGAAATATTGGGTCTTGGCAAATTTTGTTTGTTTAGTGCATATATTTCGCAATTGTCTATTTACACAGTGATCGATCATAGAGCCAGTATGCTTGAACTTTGACCACAATGAATCCCAAAACTGGTATATTTGAATGAAGTTAGCTGTGATCCAATTCATATGTGCTCCTTTTACTCTCACCTTACACAGCGAGGCATGCAAATTCCAAACTTGTAGGAGTTCGGACTGAAATAATTCAACTGCAGAGTCTAAATCTGGAATTAGGTTTAATCTGTGCCAGGGGAGGTTCTTGATGTCATTTAGAAATGATTGAAGATTACATTTTTTGAAGGACCTTGTGATTTAACCTTGAGAGAGGATTTAGTAGCCTTTATTTTGCGCACGCAGTACACTAAGCAGTGGTCACTGAAACTGTTAGGGAGAACACCTGCCTCCTGGATTCGGTCAGGAGAAGTGGAGAGAATCCAATCGAGCAGGGTGTGGTTATGGCTTTTAATGTTTATGCGAGTTTGGGAGGAGATTAATTGCGTTAGCTGCAAAGTCTTAAATGGTTCAGCCAATCAATATTATAATCTCTAAAGACCAACATTTGACTTTTTGGGTTTTGAGCTATAGTTTCACTAAGGAGATGGGCTATGTCAGAAAGGGAATGCACAGGGGAGCTAGGTGGGCGGTAGATTCCTGCAACAATGATTGATTTACTGCACAGGATCTCAATTGTGCCAGAAAGAAAATCAAAGGTGGCAGGAGAGCTAAATTGTTGTAAGGGGGTGTACTTTGTGGAATTGTCAACATAAATTACAATGCTGCCTCCTCTTTTTGCTCTGTTATTTCTATGGCATGAATACCCATGTATTGCAATGGCAGAGTCAGGTATTTTTGCGGTTAGCCATGATTCAGAGATAACAATGATTTTGGGCTTGTAATGTGAACACCATGCTTGCAGTGCATCGATTTTTGGTAGTAAGCTGCGGATATTGCAGTGTACAAAGGAGAGGCCTTTTTTTGCTGGAAGGCTAGGAATGGAATTTGTTGGGGGACCAGGGTTAGACTCTACATCATTTGCAAGAGCAAGTAACATAAGGAATAGGAATTTGGACATCATTTTTGTTTGGCCATAAAGTGAATGGGATACTTTATAAATTTGTGAGGTGGGGGTAGGGGGACTATCTTCCAGAAGGCTTACATGTTAGCAGAGGGCAGATTGAACAGCTGAGTGTAAAATATTTGTATTTTCTTGGAGTTCTGGGGCAGGAATATATTTCAAATCCGGCTGAAGGAGAGAGATATACTGTATTAGGGTCATGATGGGCCTGCAAAAAGAGTTTTAAATGAGTAGGGAGGGTGCATTTATGGACATTTGAGCTAAGGGCCATTCAAGCAAAAACAAAAGATCAAAATATTACAGAGATAAGATTGAGGTATACAAGGGGGGGAAATAAAGCCATTAAACAAATAAATAGACAGATATATGGGCCAGAGCTGCTTAAACTAATTTAACATATATGGGCAGACATAAAGTTGATAAAATATGCAATGTGCTAGAGGTATGCAAATTATGACTAGCACAGCCTGTAATTACAAAGTCATGGTAATATATACATTAAAATAAGAAAATAAAAATAATAACCACTAAATATACAAACACATACAATAAAAACAACTTGGTAGGTAAAATTAGAATGAATAAACTGTCTTCCAGAAGGCTACCTGTTAGTTAGCAGAGGGCAGATTGAACAGCTAAGTGTAAAATCTTTGTATTTTCTTGGGAGTTCTGGGGCAGGAATATATTTAAAATCAGGCTGTTAGCTAGCTGTTAGTTAAAACATACATATGTCTATGTGTGTACATTTTTTTTTTTTGTGTATATGTATGCATATACATTTATACACATATAAAAAATAAATACACCTGTATACAGAGATATATACACATTTTATTATATGTTAAGAACATTGGAATGTAAAATATTGTGAGCGATAAGTGTTAGGTTTTTTTTTTTCTGTTTCTTTTCAGTTAGCTTGCGCTTTCCAATTAAGTTTATGGGGAGAATTTAGAGCTGTTGCGATATCCAAAGTCCTTAAGGCCTAGATTTGGAGTTTGGCGGTAGCCGTGAAAACCAGCGTTAGAGGCTCCTAACGCTGGTTTTAGGCTACCGCCGGTATTTGGAGTCATTCAAAAAAGGGTCTAACGCTCACTTTTCAGCCGCGACTTTTCCATACCGCAGATCCCCTTACGTCAATTGCGTATCCTATCTTTTCAATGGGATCTTTCTAACTCCGGTATTTAGAGTCGTGGCTGAAGTAAGCGTTAGAATTCTAACGACAAAACTCCAGCCGCAGAAAAAAGTCAGTAGTTAAGAGCTTTCTGGGCTAACGCCGGTTCATAACGCTTTTAACTACTGTGCTCTAAAGTACACTAACACCCATAAACTACCTATGTACCCCTAAACCGAGCCCCCCCCCACATCGCCGCCACTCGAAATTTTTTTAACCCCTAATCTGCGGACCGCCACCTACGTTATACTTATGTACCCCTAATCTGCTGCCCCTAACACCGCCGAGCCCTATATTATATTTATTAACCCCTAAATTACTAAAGTTCAAAGCTCTTTTACCTTACCAGCCCTGAACAGGGCCCTTTGCAGGGCATGCCCCAAGAAGTTCAGCTCTTTTGCCTGTAAAAAAAAAACATACAATACCCCCCCCAACATTACAACCCACCACCCACATACCCCTAATCTAACCCAAACCCCCTTTAAATAAACCTAACACTAAGCCCCTGAAGATCTTCCTACCTTATCTTCACCATACCAGGTTCACCGATCGATCCATAAGAGCTCCTCCGATGTCCTGATCCAAGCCCAAGCGGGGGGTTGAAGAGGTCCATGATCCGGCTGAAGTCATCATCCAAGCGGGAGCTGAAGAAGTCCATGATCCGGCTGAAGTCTTCATCCAAGCGGGAGCTGAAGAGGTCCATTCTATCAGCCAATCAGAATTAAGGTAGGAATATTCTGATTGGCTGATGGAATCAGCCAATCAGAATCAAGTTCAATCCGATTGGCTGATTAGGGGGGTTTGGGTTAGATTAGGGGTATGTGGGTGGTGGGTTGTAATGTTGGGGGGGGGTATTGTATGGTTTTTTTTACAGGCAAAAGAGCTGAACTTCTTGGGGCATGCCCCGCAAAGGGCCCTGTTCAGGGCTGGTAAGGTAAAAGAGCTTTGAACTTTAGTAATTTAGAATAGGGTAGGGCATTTTTTTATTTTGGGGGGCTTTGTTATTTTATTAGGGGGCTTAGAGTAGGTGTAATTAGTTTAACATTGTTGTAATATTTTTCTAATGTTTGTAAATATTTTTTTATTTTTTGTAACTTAGTTCTTTTTTATTTTTTGTACTTTAGTTAGTTTATTTAATTGTATTTATTTGTAGGAATTGTGTTTAATTGTGTTTAATTAATTTATTGATAGTGTAGTGTTAGGTTAATTGTAGGTAATTGTAGGTAGTTTATTTAATTATTTTATTGATAGGGTAGTGTTAGGTTTAATTGTAACTTAGGTTAGGATTTATTTTACAGGTAAATTTGTAATTATTTTAGCTATTAAATAGTTCTTAACTATTTAATAGCTATTGTACCTGGTTAAAATAAATACAAAGTTACCTGTAAAATAAATATTAATCCTAAAATAGCTATAATATAATTATAATTTATATTGTAGCTATATTAGGATTTATTTTACAGGTAAGTATTTAGCTTTAAATAGGAATAATTTATTTAATAAGAGTTAATTAATTTCGTTAGATTAAAATTATATTTAATTTAGGGGGGTGTTAGTGTTAGGGTTAGACTTAGCTTTAGGGGTTAATGCATTTATTAGAATAGCGGTGAGCTCCAGTCGGCAGATTAGGGGTTAATAATTGAAGTTAGGTGTCGGCAATGTTAGGGAGGGCAGATTAGGGGTTAATACTATTTATTATAGGGTTAGTGAGGCGGATTAGGGGTTAATAACTTTATAATAATAGCGGTGCGGTCCGCTCGGCAGATTAGGGGTTAAGAAGTGTAGGCAGGTGGAGGCGACGTTGTGGGGGGCAGATTAGGGGTTAATAAATATAATATAGGGGTCGGTGGTGTTAGGGGCAGCAGATTAGGGGTACATAGGGATAATGTAAGTAGCGGCGGTTTACGGAGCGGCAGATTAGGGGTTAAAAATAATATACAGGGGTCAGCGATAGCGGGGGCGGCAGAATAGGGGTTAATAAGTGTAAGGTTAGGGGTGTTTAGACTCGGGGTACATGTTAGGGTGTTAGGTGCAGACGTAGGAAGTGTTTCCCCATAGCAAACAATGGGGCTGCGTTAGGAGCTGAACGCGGCTTTTTTGCAGGTGTTAGGTTTTTTTTCAGCTCAAACAGCCCCTTTGTTTCCTATGGGGGAATCATGCACGAGCACGTTTTTGAAGCTGGCCGCTTCCGTAAGCAACTCTGGTATCGAGAGTTGCAGTGGCGTTAAATATGCTGTACGCTCCTTTTTTGGAGCCTAACGCAGCCATTCTGTGGACTCTCAATACCAGAGTTATTTTAAAGGTGCGGCCAGAAAAAAGCCAGCGTTAGCTACGCGGGTCGTTACCGACAAAACTCTAAATCTAGCCGTAAGTTAGCACACGTTGACTTTCATTTCCACACAAACATTTTGCTTTCAACTTGTAATTTGCACAATTACTTGCTTGCGTTTAAAAGTTTACTTCTGGTTGTATTTGCATATGAGTGGAAGTCCTGTGTTTTTGGTTTGGTTTTGTTTTTTAATTGACTTCAACATGCAAATGATGAGATGGTTAATCTCCTTAAAGGGACACTAAACCCAGAAAAAAAAAAGGAACTTTAATCGGAATATCGATATATTTTCGATAGTTATGTAATTAGCATTGTTTGGCAAAGTATTACCGTTTATTAGTAATCTGATGTCGAAAATCTATTTATTTCCAAACCCACCAACGGCTATTATTTTCTAACCTCCATTCCTGAACGATAACCTAGGTTATCAAAATAGCGAATTTTTTGATGCTATGCGCTTGCGCGATATCCCGGCACATCATACTCTACGTCACTCAAAGTAGACAGGCAGACCTGCTGTATTGAAATCAGACAGAGCTGGTGAATATGCTGAACATAGCAGGTAAGAGCTGAGCGCTGCGTTGCGAGAATATTAAAACATTTTGCATCACTCCAAAAAAAAAAATAATATTGTGTTTTGCTGTCCCTTTTAAGATAGCTAAAAATATTTTTAAATATTTTGGTAATGATAATGGCATGGCACCCTCAGGCCTACGACATGCTATTTCAGGGCTGTGCTAGCTGTATGATCTAAGGGACATAAACCAAAAAAATTACTTGCATGATTCAGATAGAACATACAATTTTAATCAACTTTCCAATTTACTTTTACTATCAAATTTTCTTTGTTGTTCTGCTTTGTTGAAAAGCAGGCAGGTAAGTTCACATGTCTGCAGTACTATATGGCAGCAGGTTTGCAACAATGTTCTACTTTAGCAAGAGCACTAGATGGCAGCACTATTTCCTGTCATGCAGTGGTTCAGACATGTTCACGCTACCTATCTAGATATCTCTTCAACAAAGAATAACAAGAGAATGAAGCAAATTTGATAATAGAAGCAAATTGGAAACATATTTTAAAATTGTATTCTCTATCTGAATCATGAAAGAAAAATGTTGGGTTTCATGTCCCCTGTAACCCCTTTGCTACCAGGACTTTCAGAGAAGAACTTGTCCAAAATACCGGAGAATTTTTAGCATTTTTGCTATCACTCCTTTTCAAAAGACATAGAGCCTTGTTTTTTTTTATTTACCTGGCAAAACTCTCTATTTTTTTTAAGTAGACAACCCCAAGATATTGATCTAGGCCCATTTTAGTATTTCATGCCACCATTTCACCGCCAAATGCGATCATATAAAAAAAAATTGTTAACTTTTTCACAAACTTTGGGTTTCTCACTGACATTGCCTTTGCAATCATGACACAAATGGTTGTAAAAGCTTCTCTGGGATCCCCTTTGTTCAGAAATAGCACACATACATGGCTTTGCCATTGCTTTTTGGTAGTTACAATGCCGCTAATTTCAGCTTTGCACCGCACTTCTATTATTCCTGGCAGTGAAGGGGTTATTCAGGTACCTTGTAAGGTTAATTTAGTGTAGAGATTACCTTGTAAACTGTAAAGACCATTAAAATTGCATCCTGTATCTGAATCCTTATGGTGCAGTTTATTTCTATGAAACTATCATGGTGTGGCTATGTATTGCAGGGCATCGCAGGGGCATACTTGTCATCTGTACTTTTCATGCTCTGTGACTAGCCCGAAAAAAAAAAAAATCCATTTACATTTGAAATTTTGATATTGAAGTTGAATACTTATGCAATTCAATATACTAATCATATTTACATCTCTTACAGCTCCACAAAATTGGGTGGAGCTCTAATTTTTTTTTTGCTGTACTGTACAACTAATTTTAAGACTCGTTTTAATTATTGCTCATTTGCATTTCAATAATGTGATAAATATCGTGGGGGTCTACGACATTTTAGTCATAAGTCAATGCATTCCGGGATCAGGGTCTAAACTACCCATCTGAGGTTTAGCCTATATAACTGAGGTATATAAAATTGGTAGTTTTTTTTATTACTATACAATTAAACTGTTCTGGCTGTAACCCTAAAGTATATATAAAAAAAAAAAAGCCCCTGTCCTAACAGCATTGGAAGGGGTAGACCATCTTACTTTTGTAATGGTTAAAAGGTATATGGTATAGTATATGACAAGGTATTTGAATGGAAAGGGCTATAATGTGTGTGTATATATATATATATATAGTATATATATATATATATATATATATATATATATATATATATATATATATGTACATGTTTATGTATGTATATATATGTGTGTGTGTATATATCTATCTATCTATCTATCCATCTATCTATAGAAAACAAGTGGGATCCGCACTGCACAGTCCAAAATAGGAACACTCTTAATTTAAACTGAATCCGGTGCAACACCTAATAGGACCAACTTTGAGGCCCAAATGAGGAATGGGAATATAGAAAAAAAGAATAAAGGTGGCACACGGTTAAAAGGTTAAACCTTTATTGTGGAGCAACGTATCGGGGCTCCTGCCCCTTTCTCAAGCTAGATTGTAAATGAAATACATCTGCCTCTTATAGGGCCAAAAATAAAACTGATGACCAATTAGAAAACATGGGAGTGTTTAACAGGTAATGACATCATCACATATCCTGTGGAAAAGCAACACATACCAAAAGCACAACATTTAACCCCTTACACCCCATTGAAAGTATTGGAAACCTATTAAAAACAAATGCAGCAAGTTGCTAAACATACAACATAGCAGTTAGAAAACATAATGCAAAAACAATAATCAATCAGCATATTATACATACTGTACATTGCTAAACCATATGGGTATTATACTTTGTGGAAAAAATTCCTAGATCAAATTCCCTGTTTAACCCCTTGGGGTGCAGGGTATTTAGAAGCCAAATCCATTTTGCTTCTCGTTAAGGAGGTCCCTATGTCTGTCACCCCCTCTAAGTGTCTTGGGGACATTATCATATACCTTAGATAATTGGCCTGGTGGCCCATCTCAGCAAAATGTGCTGGGACTGGGAGATGTAACATCTTATCATTACGGATGGTTGACTTATGTTGACAGATGAGATCTCTTATCTTTTGTGTCGTCTCGCCAACATATAGTAGCCCACATGGGCACTTAAGCGCATAAATAACATAAGTCGAGTCACACTTGTAATACCCTTTAATCTGGTATTTTCTCCCCGTGTGTGGATGGGAGATCACTCCCCCCCCCTTGATGATATTGTTACATTGGGCACACCCCAGGCATGGGAATGTGCCCTCCTTCGGGGTCCCAAAGAATTGTCGTTGGGTACCACTATTAGGCTTTACTGATATAGCATGGACCAATATATATTTACTGGGAAAACACAGTTCCCATAGACTGCAATGTAAAAGCACTTTTTAGTGCCATTTTTGTTTTTTTCAAACACCCCACACCCACCATATTTAGTCCCCCAAAACTGCCAGGTGCAGTTATTTTATTAAAAATGCTACAATTTTAATTTTTTAATAAAATACACACCACTGTATTTTGCGGGCATTTGTGGCACATTAATACAATTAACCAGATATCTAATTGCTACCACAAGCTTTCAGTAGCAATAACCAGCCACTTGCAATGGCTGATTATTAATCGCACGCTCGCAAACTGGCCAATTTTCCTGTTTGGGGGCACGCAATAAATTAGCGCTCCACTTGTAATCTAGCCCTTTATGTTTCATTTGTAATATGCTAACTTGGTAAGTGCCCTACTCAACACTACATGTTAGCATTAGGGTAGCTACCCTAAATATAGAGTAAATTTCACATTGAACCATTCTGTCCTCTGCTGTATGTCAAAAACACACAAATAGTTTATGTTCCTGCATGTCAAATTTTATTTATGGATTTTATTTAATATTAGCTACCAAACTTTTGTGTAGAGTCTTTTGGATAAAACATACCGTGACTGGGAATAAAAGGGAAAACGCTGGAAGAAAACAATGTATTTATCGCAGCAGGGCAAGTTTAATCTCTGTTTGAAATTAGCTGTAGGCATTGTAACCTTCCATAGTATGTCAAAATGTGTTCTAATGAAGATAACACAAACTACTCTGCTGTTTCCTATAATGCATAAAGTTGCAAATCAGTTCCTCTCTCTAAATGATTGTGAAATTTAACAGCACATAGAAACGGACTCCTTAATGAATCAAAAAGATAATTTCTCCTTCTCTCTACTTTATTAATTTTAAGCAGATAATTTAAAGTGAGTAAAGTTTAAAGGGACATTAAACACTAAGTAAAGGCTAGATAGAATAACATATATTTAAAGCAGATTAGCCTGAGAATATCATAGAGATGTGTCCATAAAGTAATAGGTGCTGTGATGTTGTAACTTAGGCTTTTTCTGTTGAGTCCAATTAGAGACAGCTATAACTAATAGAGATGTGCGTTCAGAGGTTTTGTGAACCTCCGAATGCGGAAGGAGGAGTCCCTTTGTGCCACACGGCTAATTTTGTTGCTGAATTCATTCTGGTGCAACACGCTAAAATCTAAATTTGCACATTTTATCAAGTTGCTGTTGCTCAAGAATGAATTTGGCAACGAAAATAGCCAAGCGGCATGAAGGGACGCCTTCTTTCGCATTTGGAGGTTCACAAAACTTCTGAATGCACATTTCTAATAAATCACTAGAGTGTGCAACCAATGATTTTGTGGAATATAGCAGTGAAGCCTGGTGTCTGCACTTCCAATTTTAACAGGAAATGGAAAGCCCACCATTTTCAGAATCCTATTAAAGGGACACTGTTTCTTTCGTGATTCAGATTGAGCATGAAATTTTAAGCAACTTTCTAATTTACTCCTATTATCAAATTTTTCTTCATTCTCTTGGTATCTTTATTTGAAATGCAAGAATGTAAGTTTAGATGCCGGCCCATTTTTGGTGAACAACCTGGGTTGTCCTTGCTGATTGGTGGATAAATTCATCCACCAATAAAAAAGTGCTGTCCAGAGTACTGAAACCAAAAAAAAGCTTAGATACCTTCTTTTTCAAATAATGATAGCAAGAGAACGAAGAAAAATTGATAATAGGAGTAAATTAGAAAGTTGCTTAAAATTGCATGCTCTTTCTGAATTACAAAAGAAAAAATTTGGGTTCAGTGTCCCTTTAAAGGAAAAAGGGACAAAATAAATTATGAAAGCATATTGCAAAGTTGTTTTTACTAAGTATAACCTATATTATTATCTCAAAGTATTTAATATCACTTTATGGTTTGGTAGCAATAAGCCCTGCACACATAATTCTGTTCCAACATTTTCACTATATCAAGATTAAAACAGTTTTTTGTTTTCTTTGCCCTATCACTTTATTAGAATAGATGGATAGATCCCCTCTGACTACTGGAGTAGGTAGAAACATCTGATATGGATATGAATGCTGCTCCAGCTGACATATGTTATTTTGCACAGGTGAAGAAAGAGGAGTTGACCTAATAGTACAGCCTGCTTACTACTGCACCCTTCTTAGGCTCTCTTAAGCAGGCCTGTCTTCATAATGCCTTAGTGGAGCAGTTATACAACACAGTGACAGGGTGCTTACATACTTTTTACTACGTTCCACCTGTTTAATATGTGTGATTCAGTATAAGCAGCATTTTGGTAGAAAGTCCCTGGCTTTCTTTTCTCCCTAGCCCTTTGTAGGGAGAAATATGTTATTATGTGACTGGCTGACAGAGAGAACCATCTTTATACATACCAATTCAATTATTTTCTTCACACTTGTAAGGGGAATCTCTTCTTGGGTGTCTGGGATGTGTTTCTGACTAATTCTGCTGTTGGATTTATTTATTTATTTATAAAATATTTTACCAGGAAGGATACATTGAGATTTCTCTCTTTTTCAAGTATGTCCTGGGATCACAAAACATTGCATTGATACAATAGGGTACAATAAAATACAAAAACAATAATAATACACAATATATGCAAACATTTAACATAGAGCAGGTATGAAATATTTAATCAACCATGACAGGCACATTCTGTTTTGAGATATGTATAGA